>NC_091448.1:18832004-19158595 GCF_964237555.1 Oryctolagus cuniculus | reverse complement strand
TGCCCACAATAACCGGAGCTGGGCCCGGCTGAAACCACGAGCAGAAACTCAATCCATGTCCCATGCGGGTGGCAGGGACCCAAAGTCGGAAGCAGAAGAGGGATATGAAATCAGACACTTATGGGAGGCAGGTGTCCCGAGCATCAGCTTAACTACTGCCCCACGACACTTGCTCCATCAGAAGACACTCTGTATGTCCCCAGTCATTACCTAAGCATGTGTGGAGCCTTTGGTGGGTGCAAAGCCCAGGTTTTGGGGGGGCAAGCCTCCCCATGTCTCCCTCTCCCATACTCCGCTTGCTGTTCGCATCTCTTCTCTCCCACGGTTTCCTTTTGTGCCCATAGCCAAAACCTCTTCACTGTGTTTCCCCAAGCCCAGGCAAGCACCTGCTAGGCCAGAGGAGTTTGAATACTTTTCTCTGCCATATTCAATATTTTCTTGAATATTTTTCTCTTTCTTTCCAGCCTTTCTGTGACCCACTCCCCACTGCCACTTTCAGATGTGAGAGGCTCAGTTCAGTAGCTCAGGGGCAGGTAATTCAGGCTGGACTCAGCCACAGAGAGGAGGATGAGTGAGGTCTGGGAAGAAGAGCCAGGTCCAGGCAGTCTCAATGAGAAGTAAAGAGCTGGCCCTGCAGTAGGAGCGGTGAGGGGGGCGCCCGAGTATCCCAGTGCATTTACACACTGACACACACGAGCACCACAACTTGTCTCTGTATCACTTTAAAAAAAATTACTATTTGAAATGCAGAGTTACAGAGAGGCAGAGGCAGAGAGAGAGAGAGGCCTTCCATACACTGGTTCACTCCCCAAATGGCTGCAACAGCCAGAGCTGCGCCGATCCAAAGCCAGGAACCAGAAGCTTCTGGGTCTCCCACGTGGGTGTGGGAGCCCAAGGACTTGGGCCATCTTCCACGGCTTTCCCAAGCCATAGAAGAGAGCTGGGTCGGAAGTGGAGCAGCTGGGACTGGAACCGGTGCCCATATGGGAATCCGGTACTGCAGGTGGCGGCTTTATCTGCTACGCCACGGCGCCGACCCCTCTGTATCACTTTTAAAATAGTGTGTGTTGTCCTGTGCCAAGGTAGAGACCATGGCAAGGTAACAGCTCAGAATCGGGACCCTATCCTGACCCCATGCTTCAGGCCCTCTGAGTAGTTTATGTTTTGTTTTGTTTGGATGTGTTTTATTTGAAAGTGTTACGGAGAGAGGAAGAGATGGTGATATCCTCCATCCCCTGTTCACTCCCCAAATGGCTACAATGGCGGGAACTGGACCAGATGAAAATTAGGAAATGAGCTTCCTGCAGGCCTCCCATGAGGGCGCAGGGGCCCAAGCACTCGGGCCATCTTCTGCTGCTTCCCCAGGCCATCAGGGAGCTGGGTCTGAAGTGGAGCAGCTGGGAATTGAACCAGCGCCCATATGGGATGCCGGCCCTGTAGGTGGCAGCTTAACCCGCTGTGCCACAGCGCTGGCCCACCTCCTCCCACCCCCTGGAGTATTCTGAGGCATCCTTCTGCCCTCCCTCACCCCTCCGCAATGTCATCTTGCATCTTTTCTCTTCCAGGTTTCTGTTCGGAGACAGGCCCTTTTGGTGGGTCCATGAGTCTGGGTACTACAACCAGGCTCCAGCCCAGGTTCACCAGTTTCCATCTTCTTGTGAAACTGGTCCAGGTGGGAAACCTCAACCCTCTTGCTTTTCCCAATATGATTTGGGTTTGAGTGAGCCTCTCCCAGGACCGTTCAGCCAGGGTGGTCCAACCAGAGGCCCAGCATCTCAGCTACTGGATCAGAGAGCATGGAAGCCCCAGGAAACCCAACTTAAACCAGGAGGAGGGTGGCCATGCCAGGCACCACACTGCCCGGCTGCCCCCTTGTTTAGAGTAGAGCCACGCAGTGCTGCTCAAGGCAGAAGGCCGACAGCAGAGGCCTCCAGCCAGAGGGAGCCGTGGGCCAGAGCTGGGAGGAAGATGTCCTGGCAGGCTCCAGCTCCTGCCTCCATCCTTACCGTGTGCTTCTGGGTTCCCCGGCAGGCAGCCCTTCTGGACACTGCATGATCACAGGAGCAGCCCTCTGGCCTATCATGACGGCCCTCTCTGCCCAGATGGCCACTCGGGCCCACAGGTATACCCTTGGCCTTGTCCTCCGTGGAGAGTCTGGGCGATGGCATCCTGGGCCCAAAAGACCCAGCAGCATGATAGCCTGGGGGCTGCAGCTCCGGGGACCCCTGGGTATTTGGTCAAACCAAGAAGCGCATGGGCACCGAGGGAGGCCCGCTGTGTCCCCAAGCCCTTTGCCTCTCTTCTTTCTAGCCGCTGGATACGGGCGATTCCCAGCCTGGCTTACTTCACCTTCCTCTTGGCGGTCGGCCTGTCCCGGGTCTTCCTGTTAGCACATTTCCCTCATCAGGTGTTGGCTGGCCTGCTAACCGGTGAGCAACTGGGGCAAGACAGTGGGCCAGGAGGGCGCCTTTGGCAGTGGGAGGACAAGTGTAGGGTCTTCCCATCATTCCCCGTTTCCACTGAGCCAAGCTCCGGGCCCCCCTTACATCTCAACCTGCACTGCAGTTCAGAGTGAGGGGCCATATCCCCAAACTCGTGCAGCTGCTGTCACTGCATTCTCCTAGGTGCTATCCTGGGCTGGCTGATGACCCCTCGGGTACCCATGGAGCGGGAGCTAAGCTTCTATGGGTTGACCGCGCTGGCCCTCATGCTGGGTGCCAGCCTCATCTATTGGACGCTCATTAGCCTGGGCCTGGATCTTTCTTGGTAAGTCCCGCTTTGAAGCCTGGGAAGGCTGGGGCCTGTCTCACCTGCACCTAGTCTGATGGGGCTCTGGTTTGTCCTAGCAATAAAAGGGCGCATTATCTGTCCCTAAGCATTGACCCTCCTGAGGTCACAGCCCAGTGTGGGAGTGGGTCCCCAAGGCAGATGGCTCAGAGCCAGCGGCCCCATGGGCTGCAGCTTCCTGGCGAGACTCTTCTTCCCACAGGTCCATCAACCTGGCCTCCAAGTGGTGCGAGCGGCCTGAGTGGGTGCACCTGGACAGCCGGCCCTTTGCCTCCCTGAGCCGCGACTCAGGGGCTGCCCTGGGGCTGGGCATCGCCCTGCACTCTCCCTGCTATGCCCAGATCCGGCGGGCATACCTGGGAAATGGCCAGAAGATAGCCTGCCTTTTGCTGGCTATGGGGCTGCTGGGCCCTCTGGACTGGCTGGGCCACCCCCCTCAGGTCAGCCTCTTCTACATCTTCAACTTCCTCAAATACACCCTCTGGCCATTCCTGGTCCTGGCCCTCGTGCCCTGGGCGGTGTACACGTTCAGTGCCCAGGAAGCTCCGCCCATCCGCTCTTCCTGACTTCTTGGGCCTCCTTCAGCCCCGCCCGCCCCTCCCACCGAGCCAGCACTCTGTGACCTCCACACTCCAGGCACAGCCCCCCTCCAGCCCCGAGCAGGCCAGCTCTCTGGCATTTCCCCACTTGTCCCACCACCTGGTCTCGGCCCCCAAAAAGGGCCCTCTCCTGCCGTTCCTCGGAGGCCCCTAGAGAGCAAAGGCCACGGCGAGACCAACGGGTTCCTGCACCACTGCGAGGGGAGGCTCCGGGCAGCCTCAATAAAGCCCTTGAAATTTCTGGATTCCTTTCTTGCCTTTGCGCCCATGGGCACAGAACTCAGCCTTGCCAGGCCACCATTCTGCACTGCTCCTGCAGGGGAGCGGGGGCCCCTCAGCCCCACTGGAGGTCCCGAGAGATGCGCTGGCTCCACCCAGTGAGGCCTTGTCTCCCACCTGTGAGGCCCACGCTGGCTTCTAGGCCAGGGCTGGAGGGAAGAACAGCAGCATGGACTGGGAAGGGGAGAAGAACCTCGCCTCCGTGGGGAACAGGGAACAGACAGTGGCCTCAGAAGGGGCTGCCTGGATGAGTTTATTTACACCAGGACACACAGTGTGACGGGTTACAAAGTACTGGACTGCAGCTCCAGAGAGACAAAGCGAGGAGTGAGCGTACACGAGCAGCAGACCAGCCACAGGCACGGGGGGGGGGGGGGGGGGGGGGGCTGGAGCCTGGGGCCCAGCACCATCCCCTCCCCCCGCCAGGAGGAGCACACAACACGCGCAGGTGCACAAAAAGCCTCCCCTGGCTCCCTCCACCCTGCAGGCCATTAGGGTACTAAGTATGTAACCGGGTCTGCGGTGGGAGCAGAGAGTATGTTTTGCGGAGGAGGGAGGCAGGGTCAGCCCTCCAGACACCACTTCTCGTCTTTGGTTTCCTACGGGCTACAGAATCTCCTGGAAGCCTGTGGGCCTCAGCCCTTAGAAACAGGGCTGAGCAGGACTCCCGGGAGAGGGCAGGACTGGTGACCAGCAAATGGAGCTCAGGAGGAAGGCAGCCCCGGCTGAGCGCCCAAGTCAGAGTTCCCGGGTCCTGGCCCTGTCCCTTCTACCAGCCCCGCTGTCACCGTGCCCAGGCTGCAAAGGCAAAGGCTCCGAGAGAGGTGAGCCCTGCCCTTCTCCCAGCCACATGCTGGACAGCTGGGAGAATCTGGTCCTGCACAGCAGCGCTCACCACGGAGACGCTGCGGGGACCACCTTGTCCCCCTCCGCAGTGGGTACCGGCAGGGAGGCCAGCAGTAAGGGGAGAGCAGGTGGGTGTGTGGCCTCTGGGCCCTGACTCCCCACCCTCCTGCCCCCAGCCTGGGTCACTGCAGCGTCTGCAGGGGGGAGCGGGAGGAGCACAGGGTGGGAGCCCCCCCGCCCCACTCAGCGTCCTGGACAGTTGCACATCCTCCTGAGGCTGGAGAGGGGAGGGGAGGAGAGTGAAATAAGGCATTCCCCCGCCAGGTCAGCTGAACCAAGGCACCAGCTCTGTCCCTTGGCTCAGGGCCCCAGAGCTGTCTGGGTGCTCCAAGGGGCAGGACAGAGGCAGGGAGAAGGCGGGGTGCCGGGAAGTATACCCCAGCCCCCACCCCATGGAAGGAGCAGAACTGAGAGGTGGGCTTCGGGCAGGGCCTGAGGCAGTGTGAGGAGCAGAGGGAGTGAGGCTGAGAGACCCACACGGCACGAGTTGTTGAATGTGTGACTTTTTGTTTTTAATAGAAAAAATAAACAAAATCACAATGATGATGCCCAGAGGGATGGGGGTGGGGAGGGGGCCAGGGTGTCACAGGGTGGGCTCCTGCTCCATGGGCTCCTCTGCCGACCTGTGGGGACAAGCAGAGGGTGGGCAGTGAGTGGGGGGCTCAGCTGGAGCGCGGGCATGCAGCAGGGCGGGGCCCTACCTGGGGCTGTGCTCCCTGGCGGCGGCGGCCTGGGCCTGCTCCGCCCCCACCGACAGCAAGGCCATGGCGCTCACAGTCTCTGCCTCCTCGGTCTCCCCTGCCTGGGCCTCCCGCAGAGACCGGCCCAGACCAGCAGCAAACCTCTGCACACAGCTCCAGTGTTTGCCTGGGGAGGAGGAAGAGGCAGGGCATCAGGCCGGGCGACCCCCATGGGGGGCTTCCCCAGCCCTGCACCCCCACAAGCCCTGCCCGCCTGTCCCTGCTGTTCCCACGCACTCTGGATCTCGATGGCTTTCTCTAGTGTGGCCACTGCGTTGGTGTTGGGCTTCTGCTGTAAGACAGCCTCGTCCAAGGGCTGCAGCTGGCGGGGACAGGAGGGAGAGTTTAGGGTGGGGATGCTGGCCCCCCAACTGCCCCGGTCTTTTCAGAACTCAACACTCAGAGCCTTCCCTGGCCACCACCCAATCATCTTAATTTTTTTGATTTAATGCTTGTTTATTTTCATCTATTTGAAAGGCAGAGAAAGAGAAAGGTCTTCTGTTCACTGATTCGCTCCCCCAAATGGTCTCAACAGCTTTGGCTGGGTCAGGCCAAAGCCAGGAACCCATCACAGTGTGGGTGGCAGGGGACCGAGCACTTGGGCCATCCTCTGCTGCTTTCCCAGGCATGTGAGCGGGGAGCTGGCTGGAAGCAGAGGAGCCAGGACTCGAACCTGAGCCCTGGGATGGGATGCGTGGGTCCCAGGCAGCAGCTTCACCTCTGCACCGCAGCCCGCACCCCACCAACCGCCTTCGGGACTGAGGAAACCTCCCAAGGGGCCCTGCCGCCACCCCGCACCTCCACGCTGAGCAGAGCCGAGACACAGGCCTCAGAGGCATCACAGATGGCGGTCAAGTCATGGCCTCCCTCCAGGGCCAGCACCACGCGGCCCCCTGCCAGCGTCATCAGCTGCCTGGTCAAGTGGCCAAAACCTTTGGGGGATGGGCGAAGGGAGAAGAATGAAAAGGTAAAAATAGTAACTCAAGAAGTGGTAAGAGGAAAAAAAAAAAAAAAGTGGGAGAAATGGCACAACGTAAGAGGGTAGATTCAAGCCCAAATCCTCTGTGCCCATGGTTGTGTCAACTGGCTCAGTGCTCCGGCACCGACAGAACTGCACAGAGCTGGGAGCCGGGCTGGGCCGGCCAGGATCTGCGTGCTCCTTCCGCGGCCCCCAGCCGCCCCAGGGCCAGGGTTGCAGGGGTAGTGGGGAGCACTCCCAGCATGACTCCAGGTCTCAGGCCAGCCCCCCGCCCCCTTCCCCTGCAGTGTCCGTCTACACCCTGCCCCTGCCCCGCGCCACTCCGTGGCACACCCTCCTTAATCCCCCAGCAGGCTCACATCTGGCGGTGACAGAGTAGCCACCCAGTGGAGACAGATGTCCTTCAACGGCATCAAACCCGGCGGAGACTAAGACCACGTCAGGTGAGAACTCGTGGGCAATGGGCATCACCACTGTCCTGCAAAGGGATGGCCCAAGCTGACCCGGCAGATGGCTGGGCCAGGCCTCGCCCCACTCTGTCCCCCAGCCAGAGCCCACCCCCTTCCTCCTACACTGAACTGAGTGCCCGCTGCCCCTCCCCCTCCCTGGGCCCTTCTCAGTCCCCACCTGAAGGCTGTCAGGTACTCCACGTCGCCAATGGGGGGATCCACACCTCCTGTCCATGCCACGTTCACATTGTACCCCACGCCTGGTCCTCCACCAACCTGTAGCAGGGTCGGGTGGTTATTCTCACTGCTCGGGGAGCCTAGCCGGCCGACTCTCCAGGTCCCTGCGCCACCCTAGGCCTCATGGGGTCCCGCCGGCCCCTCGCTGCCATGTCCCGGAGAAGCCCACCTGGTGCCCAGGAACTGTACCTCTTCAGGAGCCCCGGAGCCTGGAAAGAAGTTCCCGTTGTCGTAGCGATGCAGGGAGATGTAGAGCACAGAGGGGTCGTTGTAGAACGCCTGCTGGGTGCCATTGCCATGGTGAATGTCCTAGCGGGACAAGGCAAAGCATCGGCAGAGTGGTCCAAGCCCTGACCCAAAGATCAGAATTCCATGTGGCCCCGCCTGCACCCCATGGCGCTCTCTGGGGGTGAGCCCTCCCCCGGCTCCAGGACATACAGGGGCCTGGCTCAGATGTGGCACGTGTCCCTGCAGAACCCATTCCACAGGACAGTCTGGGTGGAGACACTGAGGCTAGTGAGGAATTGGCAAATAAGCAGGGAAGGTCTAAAGGAGGACCTGACACATGGATTTCTAAGCCCAAACTGGCCTTCAAATTGTGTGCTTTTTCCTCCACCAGCAGGGGCAGGTTTGCAAAGCACCCACAGGAGCAAGGGCAGAAGTGGTGGGGCCAGAAAGCCTGGACTGATAGCCAGTGGGCAACAGCCCCCGCTGAGTGGCCCCAAGTCAGTCACCCAGTGGCGCCCTCATTGATGGAAATGGACAGCCCAGTCCTTGGTGCTCGAGGTGGCCACGAGCAGCACCACGGGTCAAGTACTAACGGGATTCCTAGCCAGGGAGTAGCCGGAGAGAAGAGGGGCTGCTCCCGAGGGCAGTGGTGTCCCTGTAGGACATCCCCTTGGCTGCTGGAGGCTGCAAGAAGGGGGCGAGGTGGCACTGGGCTGACAGGACTTGGGGGTCTCCGTGGTGAGGAGGCAGGCCTCCTGGAGGCCAGGACTGGACTGATGACCCCAGAGGAGGGGTGTCGGGTTAGTCAGTCACTGCGATGCGGGAGGGGCTCCTGAGGCCGACCCTGGTCCCGGCCCACGGCCTACCCAGTCCACGATGAGGACCTTGCCCACGTTCAGCTTCTGCTGCAGGAGTTTGGCTGTGATGGCTACAGAGTTGAAGAAGCAGAATCCCCTGAGAGGGGTGGGGAGGAGAGGTCAGCTTCACAAGCAGGAGGCAGGAGGGCGCGGCTGCGGTTCCGGGCATGAAGGGGGCGGCACTCACATGGCTGTGGATTCCTCGGCGTGGTGTCCTGGGGGCCGGATGATGGCAAATCCATTCTGCAGAGGGGCGGGCAGAGGACCAGGGACAGACAGACCAGAAGGTGAGGCGGCCCGGGGAGGGGTGGACGCAGGAGAGCAGCACAGCCAGGCAGGGAAGAGAACACAGGCCGTGCACACACACTCAACACTCGTCACCATGGCCTCCGCGAGAGCCACACTCCATGGTGCCTGCTCTCGGGTTCCTCATGCTCCCCAACCGCCAGTGCCTCCGCCCCTGAGGATGCGGGACCCCAGTGCAGGGTCGCCAAGGCCAGGGGCACAGCCTTACCTTGAGCTCCCCCGCGGCCACCTTGAAGGCCAGCTCCACGAGGCAGCCCACTGCCATGCGCACAGCACTGGACGAGTGCATCTCGTTCCACACGGTGTCACTGTCCACCTGCGGGGGCACGAGAGCGGGCCTCAGTGAGCCCCCTGAGGCGGTGGGCACCTGGACAATGAGTAAGCAGCCATGGGGGCTGGGAGCCGCCCGCCCAGCCCTGGCGGCGTGCCCCTACTCACTCCGATGCCCCCACAAGGCAGCATGGCGTACATCTTCTGGCTGATGGGGCCTGCAGGGAGAGGGACGAGCTAGTCTGCAAGTTGCCTCGACCACCAGAGCTGCAGGCGCGGCTCTGTGAGAGCAGCAAGCGCCGTCACAGGAAATGAAGACCCAGGCCCAGGCCCAGGCCCAGGCCAGGCCTCTGCCAGCCTCAGCAGCTGGGAGCTGCCGGCCCTCTGCTCTGGGCGGCTTCCCACCTCTGGGGGCAGATGCACAGAGAGGCACAACAGGCTGGGAGGGGGCGAAGCACACCCCTCCCCCAGCACAAGCGGACCAGCAGGTGCATCACGCGCGGTGTCCCATCGGCAGGCACCGTTCTCTGTGCATGTCTGCACACAGCGCCCTCTGGAGGTGATGGCATGACCTGTGCCCACCTGGCCACCCAGCAGCGGCTGTGCCCTGGCCTGCGCCCTGTGCACCCAGCTCACCAAGCAGTTTCTTGCTGTCCAGCTTCTGCCGGTTGAGGGGGCTGGTCCCATAGAGCAGGGTGTGGTACTCAGAGTGCACCGTCTGGATCTCGTCCAGCGTAGCTTTGCGACCCCGAATCCGCTGCAAGAGAAGAGGCCAGGGAGAGAGGCCCCCGGAAGCCTGAGCCCTCCTGGTGCCCAGGGCCTCGCTCCCTCAGAGCCCACGGCATGTGGAAGTGCTCCCTGGCCTCCGGAGATGCACAGGTGTTTGAGAAACTCTACTCCCGGATCCTCGCCCACCCGCTGGTGACGCTGGGGGCGACGAGGCTGCAAGGGCTGGGCCTAGGGATGTCTTGGAGGATGCTGGCCCCAGGTCCGGGGAAGGAGGGGGCCTCACCTCACATTTGCTGAGCAGGCCCGTCTCCTGCAGCCGGGACCAGATGCTCTGGATGCGGCCAGCGTGCTCGGGGTGCACGTGCGTGTTCCCACACATGCACTGGTGCTTCAGCATGAACGTGTCGTAAACCACACCTGGGCCACACAGCCCTGTGTCAGCCAGCCCTGCTCTGGGCCCACTGTCACCGCCTGGCCACCACCATCCTCAGCAGAGCTCACAAAGCTCTCCCTGACCCATCCCTGGCCCCAACTCCTTCCCACAGCCACCCAGCCACCCTCCTACACACCTGTCTTCCCTCCAGCTTCTGCCCCTGCACGTCCTCCCCCTGCCGTCCCTAGGCCCTGTGTGCTGCTCCCCTCATGGGGCCCCAGCCTCGTGGGGAAGAGCTTCCTGAACTCTCTGAGGCCTCATTCCGACCTCACAGGGAGGAGGAGAGGCTAGAAGGGGCACGACTCCAAAGACACAGGAGGTTCTCCCCACCCTGAGCCCTGGGGCTTGTGAGGCTATGGTGCAAAGTCACGTGTCCCCCGGTGGTGGGCAGAGGCTGCCCCCACCACTCTGTGGCTGTGGCGCAGAGAAGAGGAGGATCCCTGCAGAGCGTCTGAGGCTCCCTGGCTGCCTCTTGACTCTGACTTTGGGGCTGGATGCTAAAGGTCCCCTGGTGCACGGAGGGGAGGAGGGGAAGCTCACCTGTGGTGAAGAGGTGCTTGGTGGGCTGGTCTGGGGGGCTCTTCACGCTCCCGGGGGCAGCAGGTGAGGACTGGGTGCGGCCCAGGGCCTGGTGAGGCACAGCGGCCAGGCTGAGGGGCGCCTGGTACACTTGCAGGGGCTGCAGCTGCTGGGCATCTGGGAACAGCTGGAGAGCGGGAAGGAGTCTGGGTGAGGCTTGGCCTGGCCAGGGAGGGCAGATGGCCCTGCGGCCTCCGGGGGAGCCCCGATCCAGCCCTGCTCTTCCAGATTTCCTGCCCCCACCTCTTCCCACTTGTTCCCCCCAGGGACAGGAGACACTCCAGCCTTCACCCGCTGGGGGGATGTGATGAGTCACCGCGAGGAGTAGCATTGAGGTAAGAGGCTGGGAGGGCGGGGGCGGGGGCGGGATGAGTCAGGCCCGGAGGACTCGGCTGTGTCCGCAATGAATGGAGCGCAGAGCGCTAGGCACAAGGCAGACTGTAGTAGCAGCGGGGGCGTGTGTGTACACACGCACACGCACGCACAGAGACCGATGCAGGCAGAAATGCAGACACACACAGGCCACGTGTGCACATGCACACACACGAGCGGAGGCGGGGGCTGGGGACCCACAGAAGCAGGGCCCGCCCTCGAGTCCCTCCCGGCCTCTTTCTTCCCCCCCTGCTCTGTTGAGAAGGCAGCTCCTGCATAGCTGAGAAGCGAAAGCAAGGGTGGGAGGGTACACAGGGTCTGGCCAAGGGACCGGGGCCAGTGGGGGCTTGGGGGCACCTTTTTGTAGCCAGCACTGGACTCCTCCGAGTCGGGCCCCTCCTCCGGGCCGCTCTCGCCCTCCTCGTCCTTGACCTGGATGCAGTCCTCATCGTCCTCTTCCTCGTCCTCCTCCTCCTCCTCCAGGTCTTCCTGGGTGCTCTCACTCTCCGTGGAGCCTTCCCGGGGCATGGGCAGGGCGCCCTCCCCCAGCAGGACCTCCTGCTGCTCCGTCAGCTCCTCCTCGGTCTCCTCAGGGTGTGTGGTGGGCTGCCTCGGCAGCTCCCCGGTCTTGGTGAGCATCTGGGGGCAGCACACGGGGCACAGCAGCTGGGAGCGGGCCCTCCTGCTTGTTGCCCCGCAGCCACCAGGCCGCGACGGTGGCCCCCGCATCCCGCATCCCGCATCGCGCACAGCCCAAGGCTCACCTTGCCCAGCTGCAGCTGCTGCTGCTTCTGCTTCTCCAGGAACTGCTGGTGCTGCTGCTGCATGACCAGCTGCTGCAGGGCCTGGGGGCTCTGCGGCAGCGGGGAGGACTGGGTGCGGCTCAGGGGCCGGTGCCGCGGGAGCTTGCCCACCGTCCGCATGCTGGTGGCCACGCGTTCCCCTGTCACCAGCGGGGACTGCCCATGCAGCGGCACTGTGGGGCGATGGGGGAGAAGCAACGCCGTCAGAACCCCTCCCCCTCCTGGAACACCAGTGCCTCTGCACTCAGGAAGAAGTGGGAGGGGCCCGGAGCACCCCGTCCCCAAACCTGGGCCCCCTTCTCCACCTCTGGGTTCCCCACTCCCTCCCTTGGATTCCCTTAACAGAGTGCGCACGAGCTCCTGGGCCCTCCCAGGTGCGAGTGGCATCCACTGGCTCTCCCCAGTGGCAGTGAGAACTCCGGGTCATGGATCCTCCCGCAGGCTGGAAAGGCCTGGGGCCAGGATCAGACTTTCAAGCAGAACCTCTTCTGATGCCCAGAGGTACTGAAGGGGCTGGCCGGGCCGAAGCTGTGCTGTTCAGTCCCATGGCCAGGGGCCGCCTGAGCCCCAGAAACACAGCCCGACTACCTCGGTGTGCCAGGAGCATCACACACAGCAGGGCTGACTTGGTATGAAACAAAAAGTAAAATAACTGATGGATGACTACACTGATTCCGTGTTGAGATGAGAACATTCCGGCTACACTGGGTTAAATATATTAAAAAAGTAATGCCACCTGTTTTCCTACTACATATTTTATTGCGCCTACTGAAGAACTTTGAACTGCGCAGGTGGCTTGTGTGGGGTTTCTACTGGGTAGCGCTGCTGTGGGACGCACACCCCGACACAGCAGCAGACTCCGCCCACAACCGCCCCTGGCATGCTGTACACACTCCATGCCTGCAGAATGCGGGAGAGCTCAGTGGTGCCGCCGAGGGGAGCCGTGGCAGGAGTCTCCCCGGCTGCCGCTCCCTGCCACTGGGTCCTGACTGGAGCCCCCGGAAGCAGGGCCAGCGGCCCACTCACCCGCGATGAGGGCGCTCTGCTGCCGGGCCTGTTCCAGCAGCAGCACGTGCTGTAGCAGGGAGGCGTGTCCGTGGGGGCTGGCGTCGCCCTCCAGCGCCACGCCCAGCAGGCAGCCCGGGATGGAGGATGTGCTCATGAACTTGCCCGTCAGCGTGCCGCCCTGCCGCAGGGACTGGAGGGCCTGCCTCTCGGCCTCCTGCTGCGTCGACAGCTTCGGGGAGGCCTGGCAAGGGGTGGAGGGAGACCGGAGATCGGGGACCGACATCCCTCGTCTACCCTCTGCCCACCCTCAGCTCTAGGGCGGACCATCTGAACTGCTGCGGGGCCCGGGTTGGGACACGTGGGGACGAGTGACCCCAACAGCAGAGGCCTGTACTTACAGTGAGGTGTGAGTTGGTGACAGTGACCGTGGCCTGCAGCCCTAGGGAGATGTTGGGCAGAGAGGGAGACGTGTAGAGGCTGAACTGGTTGGGGGAGCTGTCCAGAGGGAGGGCCCGGTGCTGGGGGAGCATCTGGGGAGCAGGCAGGGGAGAGACAGGCATGAGCGCCAGCACAGGGGAGCTGGTGAGGGAGGGCAGCCTGGGGCCAAGGCCAAGGTCTCGGACGGTTGCTCCACACCCCCCACCCCAAGCCCCAGCTGGGGTGACTGGGCCATCAGAGCCCCCACAGGCCTGTCGGGGGGAACCCCTCTACAAAGCGTCATGTCTGAGCAAGGACCCTCCTGCCGGGGCGCGCTCAGGCAGGCAGACCGGGAAAGGGAAAGAGAGCAGCTCTGGCGCCCACTCCCTCCCGGCCCCGCCCTGGGCCAGGCCTGTACCTCGGTGGGGATGTTGGGAACTGAGCCAGTGAAGCCGTTCTCGGCGATGGTGCTGTGGGAGCTGTTGGGGGAGCTGGGGCCGGAACCAGGCGCACTGTTACACACGGACGGCACTACAGGAGAGGGGGCTGTCACTGGGCCTGCTCCGAGCCACTCCCACTCCCAGGCCCCCGGAAAAAGCACACGGGAGGAGCCCTTACCTCCAGGCCCGGCGCCCGTGATCTCAACTGCTCTCTTCTTAAAGGTGCTGATGACGGTCCCGTCCTTGCGACGCAGGAGGGGACTGCTTCTCCGCTCCGCCACCTTCTGTTTTAGCCTCGAACGCACTTTCAAGTTGGGTTCAGAGGCTGGAGGGAAGGCAGCCAGGGCTCAGCGACATCCACGCACGCTGGCGCACACCTGCAGCCCAGCCCACCCGAGTCAGGGCCGACTCACAGCAGCCACGTGCCGGGAGGCCAGGCCAGGCCAGGCCCTGCCTCACCTGTCTTGCGGAGCGGGAAGTCATCTCGGTTGTCGTAGGGCCCAAGCAAAGGCAGTTTGTAGGAGGGAGGCGTCCCAGGGGGGCCGCTCTGGGGAGGGGAACTCTGGTCCAAAGAAGCATGGTGGGCTCCCCTGCAGGTGGGGAACAGCGACAGAAGCAGGTCTGGGTTATCACCAGGCCCGGGCCGGCCACCCGGTGGTCTACATTCCTGTATATATGTAGTGGCAGGAAATGGATTCCAGGGAGGGCAGTGGGGAGAGGCAGTGGGGTGGAGCCTGCAGGGCCTGTTCACAGCCACCCTGCCCCCGGCTGCCCTCTCGCGTCTGCCCAGCGCCATTACCAGCATTTGGGGTGCTGTGGGAGGGAATGGTTGAGGCCGCCTGGCGTGGGCTCCTTTGACTTGGACAGGAGGAACTCCTGGAGCCTGAGCTTCACCTCCGTGCTGGCGATGGCGCCTGCGGGCCAGAGCGGAGCTGACCTGGGGGGTCTGGGGCAGAGACCCCCGCAGCCCGCCCCCACCCCGGGGCGGAGGGGGCGGGCCTCACTCTCTTTGCTCTTCTCCTTGTTGCGCAGGATGAGCAGCTGCTGCTCCAGCCTCTGCTTCTCCAGCTCCTCCTGCCGCTGCTGCTCCCGCTGCCGCTGCTGCTCCAGCTCCTGCTGCCTCTTGGCGGCCAGCATCTCCTGCTGCTGCTGCAGAGGTGCGGCGCCGGGGTCGGGTGAGCGGGCCCGGGGGTGGGGCGTGGGGGTGCCCCCGCCGCGCCCACCTCTCTCACCTTGAGGTGCTTCTGCAGCTGGACCTCATGCTGCCGGGTCAGGTGGTCGTGCTGTTTCTGGAACTCGGCGAACAGGAGCTGCTTCTGCAGCTGCTGCTGCTGCTTCAGCGCCAGGAGCTCCTGCTGCAGCTGCTGTTCCCGCAGCGCGGGGTCCACGGGGCCCGCCAGGGCCCCCCGCAGCTCCACAGGGCTGGGGCTGCCTCCGCCCCCGCCCCCGCCCCCCAGGGAGCTGGGCATGGCTCCTGGCAGTACCGGCTTCACCTCCACTGTAGGCACAAGAGACAGGAAGGGGTCAGTGGGCTCCGTCCCAGTCCCCACAGCCACTGGCAGCCCAGTGGGCCACCAGGCAGGACGAGGAGACCCAGAGAGTGAAGACAGAGAGTCACATCCCCTGCCCCGTGGGCACAGCCTTCCACCCTCATCCCACAAGGTCAACGCCATGAACTTCGGAGAGAAGATGAGCACCAGCATGAGGCCCAGCCCCCGGGCACGGAACACCGGGCACCTTACCCAGGGGTTTCTTCAGGCCTCAGCCCCATGACCTGGGTGCTGTGATCACCCCACTTTACTGATAAGGGAAACTGAGGTGGAAAGAGGCTTAAGTCATCACTCACAGGCGAGGGAAGCCACAGGATGTGAACCTAAATCCTCCGTCTTCACCACCATCCTGCACCTTCTTCCCCTCTCTCAACATCATCCTCCCCCAAAGGAGATACACGGAGGTGCCGCGGCGGCTCCAGAACTAGTGGGGCCGGCAGCCAGGCCTGTGGACGCCTTCTGCACCGCACTGCCCTCTCCTGTCTTCTGCCTCCCACCCAGCTGGTGCAGAGGGGGCCCTGGGAGCGGCCATGGGAAGGTGGGGTTGACAGGCAGCCGCAGGGAATGGGATGCAGGGCTGCACCCAGCCAGGGACAGGAGGGGGCTGGGAGTCAGACTGGCTTCCTTTGCTGGGTTCTCTCCTTTCAACAGTTTTATTGTAATTACCCTGAAAATGCCGCTATATATAGAGTGAGCCCAACGGCAGCTGTGCCTGGGGGAAGGGGGCTGAGAGAATGGGCGGGCGGGAGGTAGGAGGAGGAGACAGGAAAGGAAAAGGAATCAGACAGGAAGAAGGGTAAGGGCTGCAGCAGGGACCTCAGGCAGGGACCTGACTCCAGCCCCAGGGAGGGGCCCCCACCAGGGAAGGGGACAGCCTGGGGGGGGGGGCAGTTTGCTGGATTCCAAGACCCTGGCCCAGAGACCCCAGGGAGCCCAAAAGGTTGCAGTGGCTCACGGGAAGGCTGCATCTCGACCTTCTGGTCCCGTGCACTGTCCTCTGGTCACTGAATGCCACTCTCCACCGCTGCCCTATGGTTGCCAGGGCAACTGGCAAACAGCACAGCAGCAGGGAGCCCCAAGCCCAGCCCACACCCCACAGAAACCTCCGGACCACGCGGGCAGGAAGGGGAAGGCAGGATACAGTGCTGGGAAGGAGGAAGTGAGAGAGGCAGGGCCACCCCAGCTCGTTTCTTTTCCACTTCTTTCTCCAAAGAAAGCCCTCACTTTCCTTGCTATAGCCCAGGGAGGCCACGGGCGCCACGAAGATTCTCCTGTGGCAGCGGGGGCCCCCCCGGAGTCCAAGCTGACAACAGCCCCAGGGCCCTCACCACCAGCCCTCATTATGAGTGGGGAGGGGACCGGGAGTGGGCACAGAGTGGGCTAAGAGAGGCAGCCACACCCTGTCCAGAGGGACCTGGGTTTCTCCAGGGAACCCAGCACTGAACGGGTGAGGCCGTGAACGGCCGTGCCATTCTCCTGGCTGAATGTGGCCCCTGGGACTCCCAACGGCGCGGGTGGGTGGGAGAGGCTGAAGCCCGGGCAGGACGCCTCTCTGCATGCCCACAGCCCCTAATCCCCCAGCGCGGCACATTCCTCTGTGGCTTTCCTGCCAGCCGCATTGACGACTCTGCGGCCACGGGGCCAGAGCCACATCTGCAGGAGTGGCTCCATGTGGCCAGGAGGGTGGGGTCACACACACACACTCCCCAACCCATGTCCTGCCCCGGCCCCATGATGCAAAGCAGGGCTGCCGTAAGCAGCCTTTGGAGCTCTCAGGAAGGCCCCAGCCTTGCTGTAGGGTCATCTGCTCCCAGGCAGGGCTGGCCTGGTCCACGGCACTCGGATCACTCAGCCAAGCGGTGGGCAGACTTCAACCTGCTGCTCCCAGCAGGACCAGGGCTGCGGGAGCCGGATGCCAGGCCGCCTGCCCGCCCAGGGAAGGCAGGGGTCCAAGTGCTCCTGGCTCCCAGCAGATAACCCTGCCTTGGGCTGGAACTGCAGCCAGCAGTGGTAGCTTCCCCTGCAGGAGCCCTGCAAAAAGCACATAGGCCCAGGCGAGGGGAATCTCTCCCCAGGGCTGCTTCCACAGAGATGTCAGGCCCGGTGCTGCAGTGGGAGCTGTGCCCCATGGGCAGGCAGGTGGCAAGGCAGCCAGAGGGCCCTGCCACGCAGCCCGACTCCCATGCAGTGGGAAGCAGGGCCAGCTGGGAAAATAAGACCTTGCAGCCAGTACTCCAGGGGTCTAGAAGGCAGCGACCTGGCTCCACGCAAAACAGAAGGGGCCACGGTGGCTTGGCTGCACTCAGGAAAGGGAAGGGCGTGGAGTCCCTAGGATGTAACCTGTTTGGCAGAGCCTACAGTCTGCTGGCCTTGCACCCCTCGAGGGTCTGTGCCTTCTGCCAGCTTCGCACGAGCAGAGCAGGCGGCGGCAGCAGCCACCAGGACCAAGCACCTGGAAGCGGAAGTGGGTGTGTCTGGAGAGGAAGAGACTTGGCTGCCTCCTGGCAGACTAAAGGTTGCAGAACTCCTGGAAGGAGAAGTGGACGGGCAGGGGGGCAAAGAGGGCACTACGTGGGAGCTCCAAGCAAAGAGCCCACTTGAAAAGCCAGGTCGCACGCAGAGCAAGGCCCTGGGTCCTTCCCCTCCCCACCAGCCTCGCCCTGATGCAGCTGCAGGAGTCAGGAGAGGCCTCCTGCGGAGGGAGGGGGCAGGGCTGCGGGCAGGCCCAGGACACCCACCCTGCCACATACTCTGTCTTCCCAGGGACTCAGGCCCTCGCACTTCCTGGGAGTGGAGGCCTAAGGACCACACGGCTTTCTGCAGAGGTGACCCACATGGCCTCCATGGAGGAGTCTCTAGGCTGGGTAGCCAGGTGGGCAGAGCTGGACATTTCTGGTCATCAGAGAGGCTCTGCAGATACTGAGCTCTCTCTCAGGAGAGGCTGCCCTGCCCAGCTCATGGTCACAAATGGGCAGTGGTGACACCCTAGTGAGACTTCCTCCCAGGCCGCCCCCATGCCCGCCAGCCCAGGGAGGGCCTGGCTCCTCTGGCAGAGATGATGCTGACGCTGACGGGGCAACCCTCGGGACCACTGCCAGCACAGCCTCCACCTACAACCGGGCATCCCGGGAAAGGGACACTGGGCCACGAGGAGCAGGCTTTAGTGGCACCTTTGAGTACAACAGTTCAAAATAGGAAACAGATCGAGCTGTCCGCATGCACGGACAAACCTTCCTCCTGCTGGGCACACGCTACGTGCCAGTGACAAGGCCTCTCTTGGAGATGTCGTCAGCTCAGCTGATGTCCCTGTGGCACACCCTGGCCAGCCCCGGGGGGGGAAGGGGCCAGCAGCCACCCAAGACTAAGGGAGGAGAGGACCCGTGGAGTGCAGAGTATGAAACAGGGGTGTTCTGAGTCGCCTGGAATGTTGATGCGGAAGAGAAATGAGGCCGGGGCAGATAATCCCGGGATCCGAGGGGAGAGGGTGAAAGGGCCCTTTGAGATCATCTGCTTCAACCCCCTTGTGACCCAGGCGAGGAAACCAAGCTTCTTAGCGACGCAGCCCTGCAAAGGGCCCGCCAGCCACACAGCAGCCGACGGGGATCTAAACCTGGGCGTCCTGACTCCCAGCACACCAGGCTCCTCTGAACACAAACGTGTGCGGCCTGGCTCCAACGCGGGGTAGATGGCGCTGCCCAGGGGCGGGGGGAGCCTCCCTCCTTCTCTGGTGAGCACCAGGCTCCCAGGGGGTAGCCTCTTCCAGCAGCACCCCAGCCCTGGGGACCTGCCCGTCCAGCCTGGGCGGTCAGCGGCTGCCTTAACTGAATGTCTCGTCACCTCAATCTGCCCCTCGTTGGAGGAGGAAAGGCGCTTCCCCCATGCTGCCTGCAGGGCGCTGGGCAGGCGGCTCCACCCAGGACACTCCCCACCAAGCACGGCTTCCCATGATCTATTCCTGTGCTCTTGCGTGACTGGGGCGGCCCGTTGAGACTCAACAGGTCTTGCCACAGTGCACAGGGTGTTTCCACATGTGCCAGCTGGGCAGGACTCTCACCTAGCAATTTTCACAACTTGTCCAGTAACGCAAGTGAAGACACATCATGTAATGGCTAAGAGTAAGAGGATGCTGGGGCTCCAGGCAGGTGCACCGCTCACTGGGGCAAGGTGCTGGGTGCCTCCCTGAGCTCAACACAGGCACCTGTGAGATGGGAGAGGACAGAGCACCTCACCTGCCCCAAGGGTGGGTAGGCTCAGGAAGATGCACGCGGCAGGACCTAAGGAGGTGCCCGTCAGGGCTCTCATCAACGGCTCCTGACTTTGCCGTGTGCCCCAGACCCTGCTGACAATCCAGTGAAGCCTACAGACCATTTCTCAGCATTTTCTAAAATGCATAAAATACTAGGCGTAGAGGGGCAGGCGCTGTGGTGCAATGGTTTAAAGCCACTGCCTGCAGCGCCAGCATCCCATATGGGTGCCAGTTCAAGTCCCGGCTGCTCCATTTCTGATCCAGCTCTCTGCTATGGCCTGGGAAAGCAGTAGAAGATGGCCCAAGTGCTTGGGCCCCTGAACCCATGTGGGAGACCCGAAAGAGGCTCCTGGCTTTGGATCGGCTCAGCTCTGGCTATTGCAGCCCTTTGAGGAGTGAACCAGTGGGTGGAAGACACTTCTCGCTGGTTCTACCACTCTCTGTAATTCTTTCAAATAAATAAAGTAAAACAAAAAACAAACAAATAAAAGGCTTAGAATCGTGTGCAGCCAGAACCCTTGGATACTGCAGGTGCCAGGCTCAGAATCCCTGGCAGACTGACCTAAGGTCACCCTGTGACCCTGTCCCCAGTCAAGGCCTCTTCCTGAGGACCCCACACCACCCAAGCCTGAGGGGCCAGCACCTGGGGCCAGTGCGGGAGAGGACTCTGGGAGAAGCCCCCTCCTAACTCCAGCACATCCAGGCCATCTCCGTCTGCCTCCCCAGTGCCAAGAAGGGCCACTCTGTTTAGTGCAGAAGTTAAGATGCCACTTGGGTTCAAGTCCCAGCTCCACTTATGATTCCACCTTCCTGCCTATGCTTACCCTGAGAGGCAGCAGGTGTCATGCCTGCCTCAGGTGCCTGGGGCCCTGCCGCCCATGCGGGAGACCAGGATGGAGCCACCTGGGAGTAAACCCAATGGAAGATTTCTCCCTGAGTCTTTCAGATAAATCAAAGACAGGTCCCTCTGTCCTCTGCGTTCGGGCCGAGCAGTGAGACCCCTCGCAGCATTCCTTGGCACAGAGGACATGAGTTTTAGTCCTTACTCTGGGGGCCCCCAGCAGCTCATGGCTGTCCCTGGCGCTCTAACCTAAGCGCGCGCTCTCCCCAGCACTGGCGCACAGCCTCTGCGGGGAGGACCCGGAAGACCCTCGGCCTCTTTTCCCCGCAAGGCAGAAGCAGCGTGACACTGACCTCACAGAGCCCAGCAACTAGCCGCCCCAGTTCACAGAGGAGCAAAGCGAGGCCAGCGCGGGAAGCGGCTTGTTCAAGGTCGTCTGGAAAGGAGGTGGGGAACCAGCCCTTCACCCCTGCTCTTCTGACAGAAGGAGACACCCTGAGGGATGCTCCCGATTTAATGAGAAATGGAGGAAGGAACCACACTCTGTTAGGGACGTGGACGGGGCGCCTGGTCAGCCGCATGTACACCAGAGCCCAGGAGTGCAGGGGAGAAGGCAGCTGGGGGCGGGGGCGGGGGCAGGAGAGGAGGGGGTGCCCAGGAACCAGCATGTCTGAACAACTCTTACTCAGGGGCTGCGGAGGCCCAGCGGGAGCGCATCGGCTTGGGAGGCCACCTGGAGAGGCTGCCTCCCATCTCCCAGCCACTTCCAGGAAACACTCGGGCACAAGGCGGGAGGCAATCGAAGGCACACTGACCACGCGCAGGCCACAGCTGTTGCTGGCGCTGCTCGCTCCCCGCCCCCCGCAGGTCGGCCTCGCCTCCACTCCGCA
This sequence comes from Oryctolagus cuniculus, assembly GCF_964237555.1. Classification (NCBI taxonomy): domain Eukaryota; kingdom Metazoa; phylum Chordata; class Mammalia; order Lagomorpha; family Leporidae; genus Oryctolagus; species Oryctolagus cuniculus. The sequence continues at coordinate 19,137,650 of NC_091448.1, read as the reverse complement.
GCCACAGCCCAGCCCTGAACAGCCGGCAGAGTGCCCTGCCCACCTGGCCACGTGCCATAACCCCTCGACCCGCTGGGGTTTAGACACCTGCTCCCCAGCGTCTCAAAACATCCTCTCTCTCCAGACTATCAGGCTGCTGGGAATTGGATTCGCTTCTAACTGGCGACAGCCTCCCTCCCTCTGCACGGGCCACTGCCCAGGAGGCCCACGGCCCACGGGGCCTCCCAGGGATGCTGCTCACATCCAGCGGCAGTCTGCTGCACCCCGTGACCCCGACCTCACAGCCCCTATCCAAGCAAGGTCTGAGTCACCAGAAACATGAGCTTAAAACGTTAGCTCCTGGAATGGGCATTTCTGCCTGGGTTTGACACCAGCCTCTGGCTCCCGCTTCCAGCTTCCCGCGAATGCAGACCCTGGGAGGGAACTGTGACGGCTCTGGCCTCCCACGTGGGAGACGTGGATGGAGTTCTTGGCTCCAGGCTTTAGCCAAGGCTGGGGGCCATTGTGGGCATTTGGGGAGAGAACCAAAGGATGCCAGCTCTGTGTGTCTGTCTGTATCTCTCTGCCTCTGCTTTCCAAACAAAGAAATTTTTTAAGTGTTAGTTCCTGGGCTGTCCTACAAAAGCTAAGCCAGGGGCCTGGGACTCTGCATCTGGACGCACTCCCTGGGCCATTCCCGTACAACTGAAAGCAGCCTGAGAACCGCCGCCTCTCACCGCCCCGGGGGCGCCGGCCCCCCGCCAGCTGTTACAGCTGCGAGTGGACACAGTTAATCTGATTTCCTGCCTGGCAGCTGTGCGGCGGGCAAGGGACAGCTGAGGGTCTCACAGAGAAGACGGGAAGAGGTAGGAGCAAGGGGCAGGGAGGCTGGCTGTGCGGGGGACAGTTCCAACTCTGCCCTGCGCCTTCTTCTCTTGGACAAAATCCTTGTGGGGAAGGAGTTGGCCAAGGGGCCCCAAGGACTTATAAGAAACCAAGACTCAGGCCGGTGCCGCGGCTCACTAGGCTAATCCTCTGCCTGCGGCGCCGGCACACCGGGTTCTAGTCCCGGTTGGGGCGCCGGATTCTGCCCAGGTTGCCCCTCTTCCAGGCCAGCTCTCTGCTGTGGCCAGGGAGTGCGGTGGAGGGTGGCCCAAGTACTTGGGCCCTGCACCCCATGGGAGACCAGGAGAAGCACCTGGCTCCTGGCTTCGGATCAGCGCGGTGCGCCAACCGCAGTGCACTAGACATAGTGGCCACTTGGGGGGTGAACCAACGGAAAAGGAAGACTTTCTCTCTGTCTCTCTCTCTCACTGTTTAAATCTGCCTGTCAAAAAAAAAAAAAAAAAAAAAAAAAGCAAGCAAGCAAGCAAGCAAGCAAGCAACCAAGACTCCCCAGGAGGAGCTCTCAAAGGCCAGAACTGGCTCCATCCTCTAGGAGCACTAGCTTTGGTGGCACACAGTCTGGCCTACCACGTGAGGTTGTGCAGGTTGTACACTGCACAAGGCACCCAGCTAAAGGGGAAAATGGGGCTAAAATCGAGCCCAAAGGGCCACTACCAAGCATGTACACTGGAATGAGGACACATGTACCCAGAAGGGCTACCCTATAAAAATCTGAACAAAAGAATCAACAATATGTGGATCAACAATGGCCCTACCCAGAGACCTGAGTTCAATTCCAAGCTCCCACTTATTCTGTGACCTTGGGCAAATTCCTTAGCCTCTCTGATCCTCCTCAATTATAAAATATGGCTGTTGGGGGGTCAGTGTTGTGGCACAGCAGCTTAAGCTGCCACCTGCAATGCTGGCAGCCCACATCAGAGCACAAGTTCAAGTCTCAGCTGTTCCACTCTGATCCAGCTCCCTGGTAGTACACCTGGGAAAGACGGAAAGATGGCCCAGGTGCAAGGCCCCTGCACCCACGTGGGAGACCCTTTAGAAGCTCCTGGCTTTGGTGTGGCCCAGGCCTGGCTGTTGCCATTTGGGGAATGAACCAGTAGATGGAAAATCTCTCTGTCTCTCTCTCTCTCTCTCTCTCTCTGTCTCTGTAACTCTACCTTTCAAACAAATAAAATAAATCTTTTTAAAAACAAAACAAAATAAAATGAAATGTAGCTGTTAACATCTTATTAAAGGAGATGAGAGGGGCCAGTGCTGTGGCGTAGCAGGTAATGCTGCCACCCGCAGTGCCGGCATCCCATATGGGCACCGGTTCAAGTCCTGGCTGCTCCACTTCTGATCCAGCTCTCTGCTATTACCTGGGAAAGCAGTGGAAAATGGCCCAAGTCCTTGGGCCCCCGCGCCCACAGGCGAGACCTGGAAGAAGTTTCTGGCTTCAGATCGCACAGCTCCAGCCGTTGAGGCCATCCGGGGAGACCAGCAGATGGAAGACCTCTCTCTCTCTCTGCCTCTGCCTCTCTGTAACTCTGCCTTTCAAATAAATTAAAAGAGAGAGAGAAAGAGAGAGAGAAAGGAAGAGGGGCCAGCATTGTGGCACAGTGGGTTAAAGCCCTGGCCTGCAGCACTGGAATCCCATATGGGTGCTGGTTCGAGTCCTGGCTGCTTTACTTCCGATCCAGCTCCCTGCTGTAGCCTGGGAAAGCAGTGGAAGATGGCCCAGTGCTTGGGCCCCTGCACCCACGTGGGAGACCCGAAGAAGCTCCTGGCTCCTGGCTTCAGATCAGCTCAGCTCCACTTGTTGAGGCCATCTGGAGCGTGAACCGGCGAATGCAAGACTTGTCTCTCTCTGCCTCTGCCTCTCTGGAACTCTTTTTTATTTTTAGTTTTTAAAATTAATTTATTTATTTGATGGGGTTGGCACCATGGCACAGCAGGTTAATCCTCTGCCTGCAGCGCTGGCATCCCATATGGGTGCTAGTTCGAATCCTGGCTGCTCCTCTTCCAATCCAGCTCTCTGCTGTGGCCTGCAAAAGCAGAAGACAGCCCAAGTGCTTGGGCCCCTGCACCCGCGTGGGAGACCAGGAAGAAGCACCTGGCTCCTGGCTTCAGATCAGTACAGCTCCAGCTGTTGCAGCCATTTGGGGGGTGAACCAACGGAAGGAAGACCTTTCTGTCTCTCCCTCCCACTGTCTGTAACTCTCTCAAATAAATAAATAAAATCTTTGAAAATAAAGATTTATTCATTTATTTGAAAATTAGAGTTTCACAGAGAGAGAGAGAGAGAGAGATCTTCCATCCGCTGGTTCACTCCCCATTTGTCTGTGATGGCCAGAGTTGCGCCAATCTGAAGCCAGGAGCCAAGAGCTTCTTCCAGGTCTCCCACGCAGGTGCAGGGTTCCAAGGACTAGAGCCATCTTCTACTGCTTTCCCAGGCCACAGCAGAGAGCTGGATCAGAAGAGGAGCAGCCAGGACTCGAACCGACATCCATATGGGAAGCCGGCATTACAAATGGTGGCTTTACCCATTACTCCACAGCACCAGCCCCTCTGTAACTCTTTCAAATAAATAAAATACACCTTGGAAAAAAAAAGAGAGATGAGGGAAGAAAGAACGGTACCTGACGCCCTTGTCACCTGGTACACGACAGTGTCATTAGTTCCTGTCCCACCCGAGACTCATCCTCCCCATGTTCTCGGCATCCCAACACCTGCACACACAGCCACGCTTGCAATGGCCTAAGGACACAGACAGCAACACCCAGGGAGGGCGCCAGTGCCAACCCTGAACCCCACAGCACCCCCCGACATCCACAGTGATCACACACTGACCCAGCAGCAGCCGCAGCCCGCACAGTCAGAGTCCAGGGCCCACAGAAGGGGCCAAGAACTCCTGTGCATCCTTTACAAGAATTCAAACTCCCGGGCCCTGTGGCATAGCAGGTAACGCCTCCACCTGTGATGCCAACATCCCACACGGGTGCCCGTTTGACGCCCAGCTGATCCACTTCTGATTCTGCTGCCTGGGAAAGTAGCGGAAGATGGCCCAAGTGCTTGGGACCCTGCACCCACTTGGGTGACCCGGAAGGAGCTCCTGGCTCCCGGCTTTGGCCTAGTCCATCCCTGACCATTGCAGCCATTTGGGGTACGAACCAGCGGATGGAAGAGCTCTCTCTCTCCCAGCCTCTCCCTCTCTCTGTAACTCCGACTTTCAAATAAAATCAGTTAAAACCTTAAAAAAAGAATTCAAACTTCCCAAGCGGGGACCAGGCCTGGGTAACAGTGGTGCCCAGTGGGTGCTGGGCTGTGGCAGGTCAGCCAGCTAGGTGGGGACCCCAACCACCACGGGTGGACGCCAAGATTCACCTCCCACACCCCAGGCCCCTGAAGCAACAACAGCAGAGCCCCAGGCTCCACGGCTCAGCTGCTGGGGCGACACACTGGAGCTGGCTATTCACCCAGAGGGCCGAGCCCCTGGCCAGCAACCCCAGCCCTTCCTGTAACATTCATTCATCCCAGGGCCGGGCACTATGGTAGCCGCAGGGCAATGGCAGTGAGCAAGACTCCCCAAAGAAGAAGGCCGCCCCCCAGACAGGGTTCCTGCGACTTGCTGCTAGAGGTAGCAGCTGCCACCACCCTGAAGAGCCCCTCGTCCCAACCCCTTGGGCTAGGGACGCCTGTGCGACACGTTCAGCCCCAAAGCGCATCCCTGCATCCCGGCTGCAGAGGGATCAGGAGGGGGACCGGGAGGCGGGGGAGGGGCTGGGGTGGGGAGGGAATCACCAGGCTGACTGGGCCCTCATGGCCATGTTTATCCAGGGAGGATTTTTTTTTTAACCCAAAGGTTAAAGTGTTTCTATTTGAAACGTCTATTTACATTCCAGAGTCCAAAAAAAAAACAAGGCCGCCGAGCTCCAGGCCTATATCTGTCCCGAGCCGCGTCACAGACACAGCATCAGAGCCGCGCAGGGGGAACATTCCTCGGCCTCTCCCCGAGCTGCTGAGGTGACTCACGCCTCTCCCCTGCCAGCATGGACCATGCCACCACGCAGCAGGCCGGGCAGCGGCGGGGGCGGGGGGGCCAGGGCAGGTGGGCTTAGCGAAGGGCTGGGGGAGCAGGGTTGTGGCCTGCGAGGTTCCTGGGGTCTACCTCGAAATGTGAAGAGGAACCCTGGGCCCGAGCTGGCTGCAGCTTGTAGGCTACCGAGCAGCAGGGGCGGGGTGGGATGGGCTGGCTGGTGTGGCCGCCGGTAGAGCTGCCCCCAGCAGATGCTCTGGGCGACTGTTCATTTTGCTTTGCAAGAGACTGCCTGGAGTCGCAGAGGCTGAAAGCCAGCCAGAAAGGTCCTTAGCTCAAGCTCAGAACTGGGTAGGCACGAGTGAGCGCCTCTGTGGACGCCCACCTAGTCCCAGGGGCCTGCATGGACCCTGCAGGGCTGGTCTCCACGCTGTGCCCCCACGCTAGGATGCCGCACGGAAATCCCTGCCCAGGCAGGTGGCAGGCCATGTGCCAAGGCTTTTCCAAACCCTTCCCAAAACATTCATCCTCTGACACATCCCAGTTCCATTGTAACCTTCTCCCTAGCCAGCCCTGAGCCACAGGAACCTGCAGAGGCACACACTTCCCACCTTCTAACTCGAAGCTTGGGATCCACACCCACGTAACCAGAGGCAAGGACTCCCTATGCACGGGCGCGCGCGCGCACACACACACACACACACAGTGCCAAGCCACTGCCAGGAGGGGCAGGTGGGCGTGGGTCCAGCAGGCTCCTCCCTGGAGGAAGCATCCTGTGGTGCCGGCCTGGTGGGGAGGCTGTGCCAGCAAGGCCTGATGCTGCCAACAGGTTCCTGGGAGTGAGGGAAGGAGTGGCCCGGCTCTGGGGGACCCCACCCCCAGCCAAGGGCTGAAAGCATTGCTGCTGCGAAGGCAGCCGGGGAAGGGGCCATCCTGCAGCCAGGGCTGGGGGTCCGGAAGCCCATCTGAGCCAGAGCAATGCCTCTGCATCCTAGAGAGGTGGGGCTGAGGCCAGGCCCGGGGAGAGGGGAGACATGGGGGAGCCGGGAGCCGGGGCAGCCGCGCCCCCCGCACGCCAACCGCCAGCCTCTGTGGAACCCCCCACAACCACACAGCATCTCCCCCACAGTGTCCGATCCTCAGACGCCGCCTGACTGGGGACCTGCTGAAATCACTGCACTCGACCCTCTACCCAGCACAAACCAGCCGAAGCAGCTGGGTCGCTTCAGCGTCTTCCCCTGCCCCAAGCTGGGGAGCAGGCAGCCTGGAGCCAGGTCTCTGGCCCACTTCCTCCCCCTTGACCGTGGTGCCAACTAGGCCAGGAGCCTCAAGTAATCCCCAGCCCCCAGCAGCTGGGACAGACCCTGCCGGAAGCCAAAGGGACGGGAGGGATGCAGCGTGGTGCAGCTGCGTGGCCCGGGGGAAGGCAGCCACCTGTGAGCACCCTGCCCTGCCCCCTGCCGAGCCCCACGGATGCTCACCGCCACCCTCGAGAGAGCCTGAAGCAGGAGCCCACCTGGGCAGGGCTCAGAGCCAGCTGCTCTGCCTCAGGGACCAGGATGCCCAAGAACAGAGCCCAAGGAGGGCGCCGAGGCACTCACCTGCCACGGGGATGCTGTGCAGAGGAGTCCGGGGCAGGATCTCCAGGGCTGGTTCCCGGCCTGACATGCCATCTGCTGAGAAACAGGATTCCGTCTCGTAGATGGTCTGCAGCATCTCCACCAGCCCCTGCGCCTTGGGCACCAGCAGCATGCCAGGGAGGGGCCGCCTGAGGCGGGGAGCCGATGCGGGGAAGGTGCCGGGTGCGGTCTGCACTGCTCAGGGGCTCCCTGAGGCCACGGCTGCCGGGACCCGCACTGTGGGGAGGCGCCTCATCCGGCCTGGGCGCTCCTAGTGGTGGCAGGGGCAGGAGGGGCCCCGGGGCCCTGGAACCGTGGCCTAGCTCTCCCCAGAGGGGCGCCGACCACTGGCGCGTCCTCAGTTCCCAGGAGCTGGGGTCTGGCTGAGCACTCAGGGGACAGGAAGAGGAGCTCGTTGGGCAGACGGGCTCTCTGTGTTCCCTCCCAGCCCCGGGTGACAGCTCTGGGCCTGGCTCCCTGCTCCTCCTTCCCGAATGAGCCGCCGGCAGCTGGCAGGAGACTGAAATAGCAGTTGGGGGAGGGCCCTGTCTATAAATAGGTGGAGCATGCTCAGGGAGCCGCCGGCCGGCTGCCAGGAGCCCGGCCTGGCGGAGGCCCCATGGGGGAGGCGCGTTCCACCCCAGGAGGAAGCGCCAGGCGAGGGGGATGGGAGCGGGGGAGAGCCTGCACTCAGGGCCAAGGCCAGGGTACTCGGGCGTGGGCTGGGAGCAAGGGGCTCGATCAAGAAGTCAGACTTGGTCTGGTCCTGCCACCCAAAGCAGGAAAAGAAATGGAAGGGGCTGGGAGAGACTGGCAGACACCCGGCCACCTGGCCTAACCTTGCACCTTGCCTGGAGTTCTCTCAACAGCTGCCTGGGGATTTGTTTAACTTTTGCCCTCCCCACCCCCTCAACCAGCAGGGAGCCCCCTGGACAGCCAGACACTCAATGGCAGCTCCCTCCGGTCCTCTCTGCAGTGCTGGCCTCCAGGGGCTGCCTCCCAGGGGGCAGGGAGCCTCGTATTGGGCAGGCCTCAGTCCAGGCCAGGAAAGGGGACGGGGACCAGACAGCAGCTGCCAGTTCTCAGAGCACAGGAAGCACTTCCCTGGCAGCATGTCGCGTGCGCTGCTGGGAGCATCATACACATCACCTAATTTATCCTGCATGATGACCTCGGGAGTGAGGTACAGGTAGGGAAACCGAGGCCCAGAGCAATGAAGTCACTCATCCTAGGTCACATAGCTGCTTACACAGGGGGCTGGGACATCCGGGGTGCAAAGCTGAGCTCTAACCACCACACTGCACTGCCTCCCATGCAAGTTAATGCACGTAGCTGGCCCTGGGTTTCCCGGAACAGGTCCGATGATCCCCACACCCAAGGAGGAAATGATTTGAGGTTGGAGCCCTCCAGGAAGAGTGAAGAGTCCCCCCTCAACCAGCCTCGGGCTGGCAGAGCAGCCCCTGTTACTTGGACCCTGCTGGGACCTGGGGCCATGGGCCTGCCCTCGCCACTGCTGGCCTGCCTCACCTCCCCAGCTTACACCTCCCACTAGTGTAGAGATCCCACTTGGCCTCCTGACCTCACTGGAGCCTTTTAATAGCCTGGTTATTCCTGGGTCTCTATCCCCCTCCCCCTTCCTGATGTCACAGTTGCTATTTTGGAGCCCTCTCCTGGCCCCTCCTTGCCCCCTACTCCAGGCATGGAGCCAGGGACACCTGTCTCTGGACTGAATGACCTCACCCTCCTGTCAGAGCCTGGGAGAAGCTGGCCAGCCAAGGACACGGTGGCCATGGTTCCTGGGGCCCATCTCCTTGACCGGGACGGCAGATGGGCCTGCCCTGGAGAGCGGAGGTGACAGAGGGCAGGCTCTCTGGGGCCCTAGACTGGCGAGAGTGCCTATGCTGCTGGGGTACCTGGGGGCGGGGAACCCATCGGGGGTCTGGAGCTGCAGCTTCTCAGCCAAGCAGACCCTGGAAGGATGAAGGGGAGCAGTGCTCCCCCGGGGGGCTGGGCTGTGGTGGACACCCCACGGTGGGCCCAGGGACCTCATTTACCAGCCCCTGCCCTGACCTCATCCTGGCCAAGCAGGCCTTCTCAAGGGGAAGGGAAGGGACGGCCGAGGTGCCCACTGTGGGGCGGCAGCAGCAGACTCGAGGGAGAGCAGAGAGCGTGGGCACCGGCCGCTCCCAGCCAGGACTCCACCTACCCCCGCTGGGAGCAACCAGAAGGGCTGGCTGGCCCTGTCCTGGCTCCCTCTGCCTGCCCCAGGCTCAGGAGAGTGGCAGCAGGGCCCTGCTCTGGAGAAGAGGAAGTCGCTGGTTGCTGTGACTTGAAAGCAGAGCCCCCAGAGCCTGGGCAGCCTGAGCCCCAGGGAGAGGACCCCTCGCTTAGCAAACACTCCTGTGAGCACCCACCCGATCCACGGGCACCCAGAGGTGGCTGGAGCCAGCTCCCAGGACCACAGAGGTTCCCGGGAGGTGGGAAGGGAAGTGTCAGGCACAGCCAATCCTCAATGCAATTCCCAGAATTCTCAAGGGGAATAGGCAAGGAAGCTGGGGAGGGGACGGGGCGCGTGGAGGGTGGGGGGGGACAGGAGTAGGGCAAGCGTCTTTCTTTTTTTTTTTTCTATGATTCAGATGATGCAACAAAGTCAACCTGATGTCTAACCTCAACCCTTCCTGCTAAAGCCTCTCTCCTTAGGCTCTCAGGATTCCTCGTCTTCTCTGTCCCTACTCATCCAGCTCTCCAAGGGGTCAGCCCACGCACCCACGCAGCACCCACGGCACATGTCCTCCCCAGCCTGCAGGGGCGCCAACCCCTGCCTCAGAGGCTGCATTCTGACCCCACAACTCTCAATCTGGAGGAGAGGAAGAGCTTAGTGCTGGCTCCCTGAGCTCTCCCAGGCTCCCATGTGCTGGGTCTAAAGGCTGGGGTGGGGCCCAGTGGAGGAGAGCAAGTTCTGCTCTGTGCATGGTCAGAAGATGAAGGGCTGGGGCCTGCATGTGGCACAGCGGGTTGGGCCGCTGCTTGCGACACCCGCATCCCATATCGGAGTGCCAGTTCGAGTCCCAACTACTTGGCCTCTCGATGCCTCCTGGGAGGCAGTGGAGGATGGCTAACGTGCTTGGGCCCCTGCCACTCATGGGAAACCTGAATGGCTCCTGACGCTAGCCTGACCCAGTCCTGGCTGTCATGGCCATTTAGGGAGTGAACCAGAGGATAGAAGATCTCTGTTTCTCTCTGTCACTCTGCCTTTCAAGTAGATGAAAATAAACTACATTTGTAGGAAGCTAAGGGCTAACCCAGGAGCACCGTGCTGGAGTAGGAGACGCCAGCTGCCCCAGGGCCCAGGAGGGAGAGGCCTGTCTGCCCCCTGAACCTAGTGGTGCCAGAGCCGGTCAGCACCGGCTGTGAGCTAACGTGTGCCAGGCCCCATACAAGGTGCTGGCTGAGCTCTCTCCCTGGAAGCCGGGCCAGGAAAAACGTGAACACCTACTCTGGCCTCTCCCGGTCCCCTCACTGCTGAGCCTGCCTCCTCCAGTCACCTGGTTCTGAGCCCTCAACCCCTCTGGGCTAAGGGAGAGGGAGAGGAAGGGGAGCAGACCCCACGCTGCAGCGGTGCGCAAGGTGTGCTAGGGGCATCCAAGGAGAGAAGGGAGATGGGGGCCCCCTCGCCGACCCCTGCCCGAGCCAGCGCTGACCCACTTTCTCCTCCTCAGGGCTGGCTGCCGGCCCTCCCAGGGGCTCAGCAGCAGAGCCCCAGGCTGGGAGACAGGACGCCGAGGTTCCCGGCTCCACCCCACGCCCATGCCCCAGTTTCTTTGGTCACCCAGAAAGGAGGGTTCAGTGCCCTCCCTCCTGGGAAAAGGAAGAAGAGAAAGTGGAGAGGGTGCTGGGAGGTGCTGGGCAGGCAGGTGTTGTCTTGAAGCCCGCCTCCCACGCCGGGGCCCGCTGCCGCCCAGACTAGCTAACACCCACTGCCTGGCTCTTCCCTCTTCTCTGGGCAGTGGCACCCGATGACCAGCGTGGGCCCAGCTCTCAGGTCCCAGGGCAGCTTCTGTCCCTCCTCCAAGCCCACTGCGCAGAACACGCAGAAACAAACAATTCCAGAAAAACAAGCACGGGCTCGGTCCCCTCCTGCCTGAAAAGGCGGCCGAGCTCAGCGATGTCACCTCGGGGACACAGGCAGCCCTGTCCGTGGCCTCTGTCCCTAGGCCCGGGCCGGCAGAGGTAAACCGGGTCAAATGCTTTCGTGCAGCCCAGCCCAGGGGAGAGAGGGTGGGCAGCTCAGACTCCAGGGGACACCCCCCCAGCAGCGCCTGCTCTTGCTGACCTGTTGCTGTTGGGGCAGGGGTGGAGCTCCCACGCTCGCACCTCTTCCCGCACGGCCGAGCTTGCCCGTGACATTCAGCAGGGCTGTGTGGGGAGGAGCTAGATGAACAGAAAACCCTCCTTGCTCAGCTCCGTGGCTCTGGCCCCAGGGGAAGGCGCAGTGAATGCTACAGGAGGCAGGGCGAGGGTGGGCAGTGCTCAGGACCAGGGCACCCAGGCCCTGGAACCAAGCATTGCCAGCAGTGCTGTCTCCATCCCCGGCCCCAAACCTCTCTTTCTTGGGGCGCTCTGCAGGGTGTCCGCAGGGAAGTGGACACCCATGTGCTCTGCCTATAATTCATGGTTTCCTTTTACTTCCGTGGAGTCCCAGGGCACATGTTTGCAGGCTTCTGCCAGGCGCCGGGCACCCGCAGCCCCAGCCCAGAAGCCGGCACGAGCTCTGGGAACGGCAGAGGCTGGCTGCCTCCCTGACCCACAGCAGCCCGAACCCCACAACTGGAAGAGCCCGTCCCCAGGCAAACGCTGGGAGAAGCACCTCAGGGGGGCAGCCTCAAGCCAGGATCCCGGTTCTGAGGCCTCCCAACAGTGCTAAAAGGAGGTTCCCAAACCCCAGCCCCCTCCTTTCTCTCCCTCCCAAACACCAAGCAGACAGCATCTCCCCCTGCTGGGGGTAGCCGGAAAGCCAGCCAGGAGGCAGGGCCAAGTCCATGGCCCCACGCGGTCCATCCTGGGCAGCAGGGCAGCCGCTCGCTCCGGGGGCCACCTCCAGCTACATCACACTCCTGCCAGCTCTGGCAGACGACCTGCAAGGGGGACTCAGCTCAGTAGCGTCTGGAAAGGCAGCCAATAACTTCCCCTACCCTGGGTTGATGATTAGGACCTTTCACTGCAAGGGAATGAAGCCCCACAGCTAGGGAACATCCATCACGAGTCACCAACAGAGGCCTCTGGGCAGCTGCTGGGCCCCTGCCAAGGCTGAGGCAGGGTCTACAGATGGATCAGCGTCTCAGCTCCGAGAAGGAGCAGCTGGCACGGCTCGTGCCGTCAGACACTTGGACCTGCGAGGGGCAGTGTCCGGCTGAGACGGGCGACACACTGGTGACCACTCCCCAGGCCTCTCCTGCCCTTTACCTCAACCAGCCTAAGAGGAGGAGAAAAGCCAGAGCTGGACAACAAAGCTGGCACAGCCAGGCCTCCAGGGCACAGGCAGGAACCCAAACCCGGCAGGACAGACAACGGGGAACAAAGTGGAGGGCACCCCGGGTGCCTCCCGGGCACCACCTGCATAGCTTTCTGCAGGCAGGTTTCCCACCCTGGCCCCGAGCCCCTGTCCTTCAAATTTAGACAGGAAATGTCCACCCACCCTTATGGAAAAAGACGTGGGGGTGTGATGAGCTGTGGCGGGTTCAAGTTGAGCAAGATGGACTCTGCCCCCTTTAGACTGTGCAGAAGGAGACAGCCCGAGAGAGAAGGCAGTCATTACACTGACCACACTGACCCATGACCCTCCTGGGAAACTCCTGAGGGTCCACTCTGGCCACTTGGACACATCCCCGAGGGCACAGGTCCAGAGCCAGCCTCACATGAAGCTGCCTGGGTTCCTACCCACAGACTATTTGTGGCAGCACTGGGCAGGGTCCCAGGAACGGAGGGGAATGGGAAATATCACAGCAGAAGACCCCAAATTAGGAATCCACCATGGGGCCGGCGCTGTGGCATAGAAGGTTAAGCCTCTACCTGCAGTGCCAACATCCACTCCCAATCCAGCTCCCTGCTAATGCACCTGGGAAAGCAGCCGAAGACGCCCAAGTCCTTGGGCCACAGCACCCACGTGGGAGACCCAGGAGAAGCTCCTGGCTCCTGGCTTTGGCCTGGCCCAGCCCCAGTGGTCGCGGTGGTCATTTGTGGCCATCTGTTGAGTGAACCAGTGGATGGAAGACCTTTCTCTCTCTCTCTCCTTCTCCCTCTCTCTCTCCTTCTCTCTCTGTATCTCTACCTTCCAAATAAATAAATAAATCTTAAGGAAAAAAAAGGAATCAGCCATATCCTGGGCCCAAGTGGAAGACGGACAGTCCACCTGGACTCAGAGGAGCGCCAAGGCTCCTCTGTAAACAGCCCCCCTGCATCCCAATTCCACACACCCAGGCAGAGGTTAGGGCCCGGGGCCCTGCCCATCTCCACGAGGATTAAACAGTAAAATGAGAACACAGAGAAACAGTTCACCAAGAGAGAAGCCACCACCACCAAAAGGAAGCTGGACACTTAGCTATGGCATGGAAATTCCTCCAACATCATCCCGGGCCACCCAGAGAGAGCCAGGACCCGGCCTCCACCCTCAGGCCTGCCTCGGCTAACAGCGCAGAGCAGAGCTGGAACCCAGGGCCCCCAAGTTGAGGGCAGACACACGGCAGAATCACACCCACGCCCTCCCAGGGTCCTGAGCAGCCAGGGTGACCTCATGGCACGTCCTTTTCCTGCAATGCTGCTCCACTCCTGACCCCTTGGTTCCTTGACAGCTCAGCACTGAGCGTCCACAGGCCTGCGCGGGAGACCCACACGGCCCCGTTGCATCCGAGCGGCCCCAGGGTGCTCTCCTCCGACCTCCCCGCTCTTACCCGACTCGTTGGGAGAGTTCATGCCGGCTGGGGCCCGCAGGAAGCTGGCGCTGGGGGCTGGGACGGGAGGGGGTGGAGCTGCGGTGATGTCAAGAGAGACAGACGATAACAGACAGATGGACGGGACGGGAGCCCGGGGCCGCCGTGCCTCTAATGCCCATCCGAGGCCATCCTTCGGGGCGAGGCAGTCAGGCACTCAGAACGGCAACCCTGGGGAGAGACGGAGCAGGGTTAGAGGCCCCCAACTCAGGAAGCTGAGAGTTGAAGGAGACCTTGGAGCGCGGCAGCGTACACCTGGGGCCGCGCAGGAGGACACCTGCCCCGGGAATGAGCAGAAGCAGCTTCCGAACTGCAGAAGCCTCTGGTGCCCAATAGGAAATGGCCATGGTGGCCACACCCAAACAAACTCCTTTTCAAGTGAGAGCGTTCGTGGTCAGGCGGGGAGATCTGACAGACTCCCAAGGGAGCCCGACACGGGACCAGGGTGCACTGAAGGCCAAAGTGCAGGGAGGTTTCCAACGGCCCTCCCTGGCGTGGTGGCCGCAGGGCTCACGCGGAGGCCCTGGAAGCGGGCAGGGGATCCCAGCCCCAGCAGCCTGAGCTGGCAAGAGCCCTCTTCTCCCAACGTCCTGACCTTTGTGCTGCCAGACCCTGTCTTGGTCCCTCCCCACTCCACCCCCAACCACCCCCACTCAACACTGGCTCAGGGCACAGGGTTTGTTTCCAGGAACTGGGAAAGTCAGAGACATTGAGGATCCAGCAGTCCCGGCCTGCAGGGTCCAGGGCCCAAGCCCAGGGCTCTGTGCTCTGTGCCAGGTCCGGTCTCCACAGGCATGAAATCCAGCCTGCGACTTAAGCCATGGCTTGACACTTGCTAAGCCTCTCCCCACCACCCCGAATAAGGGCCTTTTTTTCCTACTTGAAACAAAGGCACCCAAGTGGATGAGGTCAACATAGGAACAAGAGAGTCTAGGACAGAGCCATGGGCTCGCCAACTCCTGCAGCCCTCCCCCGCCCCAGCCCCGGCCAGTCCTCAAGCCTCAGACACTGTGTGTGCACCCACCTGGGCCCATCCCTGAACAGCCCAGATCCACCCAGACATGATCTCATTCATTTGCTTCCAGATGAAGGCAGGCCCTCCAATACCAGTGGCAGGGAAGGATCGGAGGAGGCTCAGAGCTGCCTGAGGTTTCAGCCCTAACTCTGCTCCCCACGCCGGGAACAGGCACTCAGCACTGCCTCCTGGCACGATGAATTCTCAGTGAGCCATGCACTCTCATCCAGGGTTTGCAAGGGTGCTGAAGGGGCTGCCTTGCTCTGGACAGGCACAGGTGTGGAGCAGGACCAAAGAAACTGTGCAGGGTTGGGGCTGAGCTCAGGAATGTGGCAGGTGGGGCTGATGCGCTGGCAGGGCCCGCGTGGGCAGGCAGCTCTGCCCGTGCCCACACCAGCGCTGGCGCCCAGTCCTGCTCACACCCTTTCCCGTGGGCTGGGGAACACAGGTTCAGAAATTCCCACGATTCCCAGCAGCCCAAGGAAGCCAGCCCAGCTCCCTCGGTGGGAGGTACCGCCATGGCAGGGTGCTCAGAAGGGGCAGAGCCCAGTGGTATGAAAAGCAAGCGCAGCTCAGCCCCCAGCCCGCAGGCGCCTGGCCCACCCACCCTCTCTCTGGGTGGGAAGGTGTTGACCCTCACCCTCACCCGCTGGGGAGGAGAGCCGGGAGCAGTTCCTGGGCCCAGGACTTGCTATGCTCTCTCCCCACCCTGCGGGGTTTGCGGGGACCCTTGGGGCCCCAGCCACCGGTAGCAAGTCTGCCAACAACACCCCCACCAAGTCTCCCCAGAGAACAAGAGCCACCGGCCGGCGCGGCCTCCCTGCAAACAAAGCAGCCTTCACGGCCGGCCCGATCAGGACAGGCAGAGATTC
Organism: Oryctolagus cuniculus; assembly: GCF_964237555.1. Taxonomy (NCBI): domain Eukaryota; kingdom Metazoa; phylum Chordata; class Mammalia; order Lagomorpha; family Leporidae; genus Oryctolagus; species Oryctolagus cuniculus. Next base: position 19,122,261 of record NC_091448.1, on the reverse strand, counting down.
TTGTCTAGGGTGGGGCACGAAGGGGAGAAAGGGCAGCCTGATGTTTAAAACCTGAGCTCTTTGTTCCCGCCTCGGCCAGAGAAACTTGCTGACTGCGGGGCTACGAGGGTCCTGGCAGAGAGTGAGGGCGAGGCCGAACCAGCGGGCAGCCGGCTTCCCAGACAGACCCCCCACCCCCCGCCAGGGCCCTGCCCCTCCCGCCCCCCCCCCACTCTTTTCTCCTCACAGACCCCCATCCAGTAACTCCAGGACCCAAACTCCCCTTCTCAAAACGCTGCCCCACCGGATGCTGGCTTTCCAACAGTTCCCTCCAAGTCAGGTGTCCCGCGGAGGGCCGCGCTGGACCTGGACTCCACTACCACCGTGCCACCCGCTCCCAACACACCAGCCGGCGCCTCACAGGAGGCAGGCCCAGGTCCTGCGCTCCCAGGCCCCAGCGGTGGGAGCGAGTCGTCTTAACCAAACTGGAGAGCTGCAGATTGCTTCACTTGCTCCAACAACTTTGCCCAAAAGCTACGGGAGCTCAGATACCCCACACAAAGACACCGAGGACCGGGCACCTTGGCCCCTCCGACCGTGGCCCCAGCCTCCAGAAGCTTCCACTGCCCACGGAGCTATGCAGGGGGACTGACTTGGCTGTCCAGGCCCAAAATCAGGGAGAGGGGAAGGACATCAGAGGAGGAAAAAAGACTCCGGGCTGACAAATTCATTTTTGCAATCGGCCCATTTCTGTTTGTCTGCTCAGACGCAGCTCCAGGCATCTGCACAAGCCAGATGGAGGAGGCTGCTATTTCTAGAAAAAAAAAAAAGGGGGGGGGGTGAGAGGGGAGCAAGGGAGGAGGGGGAGGCAGAGGGCAGGAGAGGGGTCTGTTTGCCCTAAAACCTCAGGCAGAATGATAGCCCCTCACCAGCAGGATCAGACAGGGTCCCTATTCAAGAAAGGGCTGGGGCTGGAGCTGGGGTGAGCCAGGGTGGGGGAGAAGAAAGGCAGAGAAAGTTGAATTAGCCCAAGTCGGCTACAATAGGCCCCTCACGGGCTGCTTCAGGTTTTCATTCATGAGCAGCCACAGTGCTCCAAAAATGCCAAGAACCGCCCCCCTCGCTGTCTCTCCCGCACCCCCCCCCAGCAGGAGTGCGTCCTCTAGCAAGCTGGCTGAGCCTGATGCCGCGTTCCAGACATCCCTCCTGAAAGGGATGTGAGTAGGAAGAATTGATTATTAAAGAACAGCTGGTACTTCAGCAGCGACTGCACTGCCCCCCGCTCCTAGAGCTGATCCCCTCCCCGCCATGGAGAACACAAATGACCCCCTCCCCTCCAGGCCCAGGCCCCATTTCCAAGGTGCCACCCCCTAGGGAAGGGAAAGCAAACCTTTGTCTCGGCAGCTACTTGGGGTGGGTGGGGCCAGGGATACTGCTGCCCCCTCCAAATTCCGTGACCCAGCAGAAGGGACAGGAGGATGGACTGGGGCAGAAGGGGAGGCTGGCACAGAGCCAACAGTTCCCACCCGTCCCTGGAGGAAACTATACCTGCGGGGGGGCCCCAGTGCACACACACTGCCAGGACAGGGTGGACGTGCTGGGGGCCCACGCCTCTCAGGGACCCCGACCTGCCTTCTAAGACAGCCCAGATCCAGGCCCAAGTGGAGAGAGAGGGCAAAGAGAAGGTTCAAGGAAAGCAGAGGAGGCAAACCAAGCTCTCCCTCAGCTCAGGGAGAGGAAGGAGGGAAGACCGGAATGAACAAACAGGCAGCCCCAACATGGCTCACTCACCATCCCCGGCCCAGCCCAAGCTAGCATCCCCACAGCCAGTGCTGGCTCAGGGGCCCTGGTGCCCGAGACGCGGGGTGCTGTGGACCCTCTCTCCCTTCACCCTCAGAACCAAGAGGAGGCCGGAGCAGGACCCTGCCCCAGGTTCCAATCCTGCAAGGCAGCCCGGCCAGGGGTCCCTCTGGCCAAGACTCCTTGATCTCCCCTCCCCTGCCTCCTTTTGTTCCTCTGCTCTGGCACGGTGCTCCCCTCCTGGTTGGACCTTGAACCCTAAGACCACCGCTGCCACGACCACCACCACCACCCCCTCCCTCGGCTCCCAAGCTAACTGCAGGTCCCAGAAGCCCAGTGGTCACTGTCAGAACAGTGGGTCCCTTTTGCACCCCTTCCCAGAGACAACTGTCGTTAGCACCCTTTCTTCGTAGGGACACACCTCATCTCAGAAGGCCAAAGGTGATCACCTCCTCCCCCAGGTGAAGCACCCACCTCCCCTGCCTGCCCCCTAAGACTCCCAGGTTAATTCCCCATCACCAAGCCAGTTCTCACCTTCCCCGGGACCCCAGGGATGGACGGGGTAGTGAAGCTGACTCCCCCAAGTTAACAAGGCACTGGCTGTGCTCTGCCTCCACGCCACAGACCCAGGATGTCAAACGGGGGGCACTTGGCCCAGACAAAAAGCCCGGAGGTGGGGTGGGGGGAGCTCCATTTCATTTCCTAGCTGTCTCTCCCCAGCTCCGGGGCGTCAGACAGGAGAAGAGGGTGGAAACTAACGCAGGAACGCCTCACCGACCAAGGGGTGAGAACAGGGGGAGAGAAAAGTAAGGTGGGCTCCGCAGTCCCCCTCCTCATGCACCAAAGTCAAGGGCAGAAAATCGAGAATGCGTTCTTAGCCAGGGGGAGAAGCGCTGCGGGTGGGCAGCGCCCCTCACCTCAAAGTACCAAGGGATGGGTGTCCAGCGAGGAGGGGTCTGCAGGGAAGCCAGGTGCAGGCCTCAAGTCGCCCCGCAGCGCAACGTGCCTCGCCAGACAGGCAAGCAGACACCCCGGCCGCTCTCCGGGCCACTCGGGGGCGCGGGCCGCGGGAGGGCGGGCCCCTCCCTTACCTGCAAGGAGGGCACCCCTGCACGGGAGGGGCGGGGAGGGGCGCGCGAGCAACCCAGAGGCCGGGCGGCGCGGCGGGCGCTGCTCCCGGGGGGCGCGGGGAGGAAGGCAGGGGGCGCGGAGCGCGGCGCGCGTGTGGGGAGCCCGCGGGCAGCGACGGCAGGAGGAGAGGGCGCCGCCTCGCGTCCCGCGGGCCGGGGGAGACGGAATCGGGGCCGGGGCGGCGCGCTCACCCCCTGCGGCTCGAGCTCCGGCTTCGCGGGCGGCGGCGGCAGCAGCGGCGGCGGCAGCAGCGGCAGCGCCTCTTCGACGGCTCCTCCATCTTTGCGGCGGCTCCTCCGGCTCCGTTCGCCGCCGCCACCAACAACAACATTCGGAGACGTCACTCCCGTCACGTGACCCGACCCGGAGCTAAAAATAGACCCAGACCCCCCCCCCCTTTCAGCCACCACCAACCCCTCCCCTCCCTCCCGGCCCTCCCCGCCAGGCGGGGCCAGCAGCGCCACCGTGACAGCTTGTTAAAGGGCCAGGACCCAGGAAAGAGTTGGGATGGGGAGGGGGGTGGAAGAGATGGGCTCTGAGCCTCCGGAGTGGCGGTGCCAGGGGCGCTACAGGGGCGGGGCTGAGTGCTGGAGCTCGGCCTCTGGGACTTACGGCTTTCCCCCGGCGCTACCTCGACTTCCTTTTCAAACCTCGGATGGTGCAATCGTTGCCTGCCCAAGCTGCTCCCTAACACGCGCTCCCGTGGTGGGGGAGGAGAACTGGGAGTGGACTCTCCCAGGGGCTGGGAAGGTGGCAGAAGCCCCTGCTGGGGGCTCAGGCTGGAAGAGGACGGCTCAGACTGGTTTCGGAGCCCCCAGCTCTGACCGCGCACACCGCATCGGCTCTAGGCGAAGATACGCCTGGGAACGGCCAGGCTATGGGAGTGAGGTTCCCAGGCCTTGCAAAGAACCGAGCAGCGGCCAGAAAGACTCCTGGTCCCTGGCTTGAGCGCCATCATCCCTACAGCTCCCCATGGGACCAGGTGTGAGTGTGTGTGTGATTAATCTTAGTTTGTCGATGGCTCAGCAATTCCACTACGAAAAATGTATTCTAAGGAAATCAACATAGAAGGGAAGCGACTGATAGGCAATGTTGGAAACAACCTAAATATCCATCAGTATCAATTGGCTCAGAGAAGTTAAATAATTGCCCGGAGTTACAGAGTCCATGCAAGCAAGAACTGGGGTTCACACCCATGTCTCTGGGCTCTCCAAACACGACGACCAGGGGCAGGCAGAGCTGGGCTGCTCAGCCCAGAACTCCAGGCCTTTGTCTGAAGGTCTCAGAGATTACCATCTCTGTCCCCCAGGGGCCCAATGCCCCGGAAGTCCTCAGAATTTACCATATGGGATCCGGATGAGGCTTCCGATTTTCTCTTCTCAGGTGAGTGAGGGCTAAATAATTCATTCACTCTACCATATGACTCTCGAGCACCTGTGGCAGGTGTGGGGCTGTAGGGATGCTTCTGGTTTAAGGAGCTTAAAGTTCCTTACAAAGAGGAGAACTGTCTCTGTGTCCCTGGGGTAGGGCCCATCACCATGGAAACAGGAGCTGAGGGACCATCTCCTTAACCCCTACCCCAGGTGCCTGATGTCCAGTGAGCCTGCAGAGGGGATCTGGCAGCTGCTTGGGGAGCTTCTGACCTTGGGAACCCGTGGTGAATTTGGCCTTTGGTAGCAGGAAATAAATCTCAGAAGAAAATCAGCCATTCAACCTACATCCTGGCAGGCAGCTCCGGGACTGGACTTTGAAAGGGGTTGGAAGAGGAATGGGGAGTGGTGAGCCACACAGCCAGGCGCTCTGAGACGGGCTGGAGAACGGTGCTGGGCAGGCCTCGGGGAAGGAGACAGAGCAGCCTCCCTCCTGCTCCCTGGTCACTGTCGGGCCGCCAACAAGCACCCGCCTCCTCCACACCCCCTCTTACTCAGCCTGGGTCTGTGCCTTCTAAGGTTGGCAAAGCCTGGGGGGGCACACAGGGGACACACTTCAGTTATGCCCTCCATGCCAGCCTTTCACCCACAGCCTCTCCTGGGTGGAAATCTTCAGATCCATGGGCAGGATTCGAGAGACTCCAGGGAGGCCCTGGCCAGAGCGTCCAGGCCACAGTTCTAGTGCATGTTGGGGCCTGGCTTTGCCTCCACAGAGTGGGACTAGTCCAGTTCTGCCTAAATATGGCCTCTGGCAGGAAATAATATAGCCCAGGAGGAGCTGAGCTGATAAACCCAAGCAATAAGCATAAGCATGTATTTGATATTTATCAAAGACAATGTGCTCCCTTTAAAGTGTCTATCAATCACTACAGGCACCTGGTACACAAAGGTGTCTTGTACTTATCCCATTCAGCAAGAATGTACTGAGCATGTTATGAGGCCGGCACAATGCTCTGTACTGTAGGGACTGCAAAGAAGAGGAGAGGAGGAGGAGGATAGAGGAGGAAGGGGGGAGGGGGAGAGGAGGAGGAGGAAACAGGTAGGGAGGTGAAGAAACCCGGTCTGGACAGCTCCATCCCTGTGCACTGAGGGTGAGTCAGTTCCCCTCAGGACCTCGGTCTCCTTTTCTGGGAAGCAGGACTTGAACTTCTGTCCTCCGATGCTCAGCGAATGACAAATTAGATATGATGGCTGGCCGGCGCCGCGGCTCAATAGGCTATCCTCCACCTAGAGGCTCTGGCACACCGGGTTCTAGTCCCGGTCGGGGTGCTGGATTCTGTCCCAGTTGCCCCTCTTCCAGGCCAGCTCTCTGCTGTGGCCAGGGAAGGCAGTGGAGGATGGCCCAAGTGCTTGGGCTCTGCATCCCATGGGAGACCAGGAGAAGCACCTGGCTCCTGCCTTCAAATCAGCACCGTGAGCCGGCCACAGCGCACCAGCCGTAGCGGCCATTGGAGGGTGAACCAATGGCAAAAGGAAGACCTTTCTCTCTGTCTCTCTCTCTCACTATACATTCTGCCTGTCAAAAAAAAAAAAAAAAAAAAAAAAAGATATGATGGCTGATGTGACAACGTCCATCCCAGTACCCGGCTTTAAGGTCGCTCACACCCTGTCCTGCCCTTGGGCTCTTTCCAATGAACTTGGGAACCAAAAGTGAGCTTAATGCATGGCGGACGATCTGTGCACTCCCAGGTCCAAAGCAACGGCGGGAATGAGTTATGCAGAATGTGATGAAAACTGCCCCGGGATGCCTGGGTCTGGCCCAGGCCCCCCTGTGGGCTCCTAGCTCCCTTTGTGAGGGTTGGACTGGATTCCCTTCCTTCCAGCCAGAGCCGTCTCCGGCTGTGCCAAGGAGATGGAGCTGAGAAGGAAGGGAAGAAGAACGAGTCCTTCCTCCGCACCCCCAGGGCCCTCTCTGAGCTTGAGGCTCAGAGCGAGTTTCAGACCAGCGGCCAGCAGGGCAGTCATGCTTGACTCCGAGCTATTTGGGAAAAGAGCAGCGGACAGGAGCCTTAGCCAAGCTATCATCTCCCTGGGCCTCAGTGTGTTCATCTGGAAAAGGGGCAGATGACTTCTGAAGATTTTTCCAGCTCTGCCTGCTAACTGTATCTTGGAATTGCAGTTCAAAACAAGCACAGACAAGGAGGACCTGGCTATTGGCTAGCGTCCCAGTCACTCTTACCTGAGAGCCTTACCTAGCCCTTGATTCCATCCGTCCCTCCCCCAGCCCTCCTACTTTCTCCCTGCTGCTCTAGAGATTGGGTCATGCTCCTGCCACTCAGCAGTGGCAAGCCTGGGGAAAACCAGCACCAAGGTTCTCCCAGAACAAGCTGTGAATTTGTTTAAAAATAAAGACTATTCTGGGGGCAGCTGCCAGTGTCTGTCATGGCATCTAGCAAAAAGAAAACAAACCATTGTATATGTGTGTGAGCATGTGTGTGTGTGTGTGTGTGAGAAAGAGCGAGAAAGAGAGCGTGAGAGCAGATAAAAACTGCCCGTCTCCTTGTCTGCAGGTCTCACACATCAGAGCCGTCCTCCGCAGGTCAGCTACCTGCTAGAGGACAGCAGGTGACCAGAAGGCCTGGGAGTGGCCGGTGTGCAGCCTTCTCCCCCCTCGAACAGCAAGAAGAGCAGAGGTCCAAGGGGATGGCTAAGAAGGAAGCCTTTGGGCTGGTGCTGTGCCGTAGCGGGTAAAGCCGCTGCCTGCAGTGCCGCCATCCTGTGTGGATGCTGGTTTGAGTCCCAGCTGCTCCACTTCCGATCCAGCTCTCTGCTATGCCCTGGGATAGCAGTAGAAGATGGCCAAGGTTTTTGGGCTCCTGCACCCGCGTGGGAGACCTGGAGGAGGCTCCTGGCTCCTGGCTTCAGATCAGCGCAGCTCCAGCCGTTGCGGCCATCTGGGGAGTGAACCTGCAGATGGATGATCTCTCTCTCTCTCTCTTTGCCTCTGCCTCTTCACAATGGCTGGAGCTGCGCTGATCCGAAGCCAGGAGCCAGGTGCTTCTTCCGGGCCTCCCACGCAGGTGCAGGAGCCCAAAGACCTTGGCCATTTTCTACTGCTATCCCAGGGCATATCAGAGAGCTGGATCAGAAGTGGAGCAGCCAGGACTCGAACGGGCATCCATATGGGATACTGGCATCTCAGGCAAAGGTTTAACCCATTACACCACAGCACTGGCCCCTTGGCCACTGATTTAATCACTAGATCCCACTGCCTTTGTGAAGAAAGCACCCCAACAAGAGGGTGAAGAGCGTGGCCTGCACTAAGATTCTGCCACGTACCAGCTTTGAGCTCCCTTGCGTCTCTGTGACAACAGTGACAGCCTCCTCACCGGGTTGGTGGGGAGGTGATGAGGTACGAGTGTGAAGGGCTGGCAGGGGCCTGGTCCAAAGCTAAGCCCCACTCCCACCACCCCAGTCTCCCACGCACCCACCCCTAGCACTCACAGAGCCCAGTGTCACCTTCCACACTGGAGATGACCTCTGCCCCCCCTCCACACCTGCGCTTCCCACCCCACTCTCGCAGGCTCCGTAGATTCCCCTGCTTGGTTGTCTCATGCTTTCTAGAAGCGCAGCAGGCTGACCTCTGTGGCAGAAAGCCCAGCAAATGGCTTCTGTTAAAAATTTGTTTAAATAATTTTACCCAAGTATAATTCATATAAGATAAAATTGGCCTGTTTTAAGTATACAATTCAATAGTTTTTAATACATTTACTAAGTTGTACAACCATCACCACAACCCAGTTGTAGAACATTTTTATCACTACAATAAAATACCCATTTACAGTTAATTCCTGTTAGCACCCCCGCAAATGGCTTTTTAAAACACTTAATATGTTAATTATTTTTTCTGCTGTAAAGAGTCATGATCTCTCATTGTAGAAGCTCGAGGTGGGAAGGATCAGAAGTGTACAAAGAGGAAAATAAAATCACTCCTAACTGCATAATGCAGCAGCAGCAACCGTTAGCAATTAGGGAAATACTTTTCTAATCTTTTTGCTCTGCTCATTTATTTTTGGAGATTTGTATATTTAGGGGCCAGCATTGTGGCACAGCAGGTTAAGCTGCCGCCTGCAATGCCAGCCTCCCATATGAACGCTGGTTCAAGTCCTGGCCACTCCATCTCCAATCCAGTTCCCTGCTAATGCATCTTGGGAAAGCAGCAGAAAATGGCCCAATTACTTGGGCCCCTGTCACCTACACCAGAGACCCAGATGGAGAAGAGGCAGGTTTCAGTCTAGACCTGGCTATTGGGGTCATCTGGGTAGTGAGCCAGCAGATGGAAGATCTCTGTGTGTGTGTGTGTTTTATGTGTATGTGTGTGTGTGTTTCCCTCTGTCTCTCAATCACTCTGCCTTTCAGAACTTCATCCAGGTCTCCCAAGTGAGTGGCAAGAACCTAAGTACTTGCCATTATCTGCTACTGCCTCCCAGGCACAATAGCAGGAAGCTGGAATAGAAAGTGGAGTAGCCGGGACTTGAACAAGGTACTTTGATATGGAACATGGGTGTCCCAAGCAATAGTTCAACTGCTATGCCACAACACCCACCCTCTCATCTTTTAAAGTTTTGTTTATTTAAAAGGCAGACTGACAGAGAAGAGAGAGAGATAGAGTGCACTTCCGTTCTTTAATCCAGTCCCCAAATGCCTCAGTCCAAAGCCAGGAGCCTGGAACTCCATCCAGGTCTCTCATTTGGGTTGCAAGGGTCCACGCACTTGGGCCATCATCCACTACTTCCCAGATGCATTAACTGGAAGTGGGATCAGAAGCAGAGAGGTGATGGGACTCAAACCGGCACACCAGTATGGGATGTGGGAATCCCAAGCAGTGGCTTAACTTGCTGCACCACAACGCAGTTCCTCTGCTCAGCTTTTATTATTATTATTATTATTATTGAACTGTACATTATATCTTAAATCTTATTTTTAAAAATGAGACCTAGAAGAAGCTCCTGGCTCCTGGCTTCGGATCAGCATAGCTCCGGCCGTTGTGACCATCTGGGGAGTGAACCAGCAGATGGAAGACCTCTCTCTGTTTCTCTCTCTCTCTCTCTCTCTCTCTTTCTCTCTGCCTCTCCTTCTCTGTGTAACTCTGACTTTCAAATAAATCTTAAAATAAGTAAATAAATAAATAAATATGAATTTATTTATTTATTTGAAACTTAGCTACAGAGAGAGAGATCTTCCATCTGCTGGTTCACTCCCCAGATGGCTACAATGGCCAAGGCTGAGCCAGGCTGAAGCCAGGAGCCACCAGCTCTTCCAGGTCTCCCACATGGTGCAGGGGCCCAAGCACTTGGGCCATCTTCCACTGCTTTTCCCAGGTGCATTAGCAGGGAGCTGGATCAGAAGAGGAGCAGCCAGGACTTGAACCGGTGCCCATATGGGCTACTGGTGTCACAGGTAGCAGCTTTACTCACTTTGTCACAACGCTGGCCCCTATTTTTTTTAAAGTTTATTTTTACTTATTTGAATGGCAGAGCGAGTGAGAGAGAGAGAGAGAGAGAAAGCACATGAAATCGATCTGCTATCCACTGGTTCACTCTCCAGATGCCTGTAACAGTCAGTGCTGGGCCAAGCCAAAGCCGGGAGGCAGGAGCTGCATGAGGGTCTCTCAGGTGGGCAGCAGGGTCCCGTGTACTCCAGCAACATCTGCTACCTCCCAGGGTGGGCAACAGCAGGAAGCCGGATGAGAAGCGGAGGCAGGACTGGATCCCAGGCGCCCAGGCACGTGGGTCACAGCACCTCTGATTTCTGATGTCATACGTCATAGAAGTATTCCCGCAGTATCAAATCCACGCCATGGTTGGCGGTTGCCTAGTATTCCGTTGTGTTGTTTCACTGTAGTTTCTTTGTTCCGTTGCACACTGATGGACATGTGTGTTGATTCCAGGATTTCACAGTTTTAACTAATGCTGTATGAGGAACATTCTTAAAGAACATTTTAAAAAGATTTACTTATTTATTTATTTGAAAGGCAGAATGACAGGCAGAAGGAGAGACAGAGAGAGATCTTCCATCAGCTGGTTGACTCCCCAAATGGCCACTACAGTCATGGCTGGGCCAGGCCGAAGTCAGGAGCCAGGAGCTTCATCAGGGTCTCTTGCACGGTTGCAGGGGCCCAGGGAATTGGACCATCTTCTGCTGTTTTTCCAGGCGCATGAACAGGGAACTGGATTGGAAATGGAGCCGCCAGGACTTGAACTGGTGCCCATATGGGATGCCAGCGTTGCAGGTGGCAGCATAACCCACTACACCATAACGCCAGCCACCAATGCACATTAGTTTTTTATTTTTACTTTTTTATTTATTTGAGATGGGAGAGAGAGAGAGAGAGCGCAGTCATCCACTGGTTTACTCCCTAAATGCGTGCAACAGCCAGGGCTGGGCCAGGCCACAGCTGGGAGCTAGGAAATCAGTCTGGGTCTCCCATGTGAGAGAAAAGGACCCAGCTACTTGAGCTACCGCTGCTGCCTCCCGGGGTCTGCATTAGCAGGCAGCTGGAGTCAGGAGCCGCCCATGAAACCCAGGCACTGCGCCGTGGGATGCAGGCATCTCACCCACGGTGCCAAACGCTGGCCCCAGCTGCACTCTCACAGTGGAATCTTGGCACACATGGTTTTTTATTTTCTTCCACGTGGACCTGCTTGGTCAGAGTTCTACGCATTTCTAAGGCTTTGGAGGGTATTTCCTGACCCAGTGAGGGACATTGCCAGGGGATCCAGTTATCCAAGCAGATCCTCAGGTCATGTTTAATCCAGAAAGAGGTTGATTGATGCTGGGGTGGGGGAGGGGGTGTCAGGGAGATGCGGAGGAGAGAAGCCACTGGGTCCCTGCGCTGATCAGGCACTGGGGAGGTAGTAGGTGGGATTTCCCCCAAACCAGAGGCGCGTTTTTGCCTCATCCTAGCAGCCCCGGCAGTAGCCCGGTCCCCCAGCTGCCACCTGCCCTAGGCCCTGCAGCCGCCTCCCCCACCCTAAGCCCTGAGCAGGTCAGCTTCCTTCCTGAGCCCAGTCCGGGTATCCCACGGGGGGGGGGGGGGCAGCCTCCCTGTGCCCCCCAGCCTTACAGGAGGACCCAAGCTGGGTCAGCCGAGCGAGGAGGCTGGTGAAGCCGGCGGTCTGGCCCCCTGGGAGACGCCGAGATGACTCACGCCACCCGAGGGGAGAGAGGGGCTGGGGATGAATGGGCTGCAAACCAGAGGGAGGGGCTGGGGAGCCGAGCCGCGGCGCCGCGATTGGCCTGCCCGCGTCAGCTTCTCCGGCAACATCTGCAGTGCGTGGGGTTGACTGATCCCACGGGGGGGCTGGGGTAGAGCTGGGCGGCTGGCTGACGTTCGCTTCCCGCCTGCCGGGCCGGCCCGAGCAGTTCATGAATGACTCACCTCATTGTCAGGCTGATTCACGGCTCTGCTGGGGACTTGGGGGAGGGGGCGGCCTCCTCTGTGGGCCCTCGGTGCGCATGCACACACGCGTACCGCGGGCGGGGCTCCAGGGGTCTATTTCCATGCGGGGGCTGGGGCTCCAGGGATGGGTGTTTGGTGGTTAGAGAGAGGAAGACGCACTCGGCCCGTTGTGTGGGGAACATGCTGGAAGTTTGTCTGTCCGCCGTGTACTGCGGCTTTTTACCTGGAAGTTAATTAAAAGTAAATACAATTAAAACTTAAGAGCCTGAGTCCAGTCAGCCACATTTCCAGTGCTCAAGGGGCACACGTGGCCAGTGGCTGCTCCGTGGGACGGCGGCCCGGAAAGTTCAAGAATGGACAGCTGGCTCACAGGCACTGGCCACACAGCAGCTCAGAGCGGAAGGCCTTCGCGCACACACAAAGCCACTCACACAGACGGCCTCCTACCCCGCACCCCGTGGCACAGGAGCCGAATTCCACACCGGCTCCACAGGCAGCACCCAGCGCGCTGAGTGTGCGCACCCACTTCCTGTCCAAACACGCCACTGTCCACACCAAGGCAAATGTCAGTGGAAACCCAGGCACGGCCGCACCGGGTCGCGCACGGCGGCTGGTTCCTACGAGGAAAATACGAATGAGCGTGACATGCATTGGCAAATCCGCCGAAATAGACACATACGCAAGCCATGTGGTTCCCGGAACGACTCCGCACATGTTTGCAAGCTCAGGGAGGGGGAAGGGCGCTCGCACTGCTGAGGCCCTGCCAATGCTCCGGGCGCGCACTTGGCCGCGGCAGTGCAGTTATCTATTGACTCTCACGGCAATCCTGCGAGGAAGGCGCCGTCATCTATTTTCTTAGATGAAGCAACTTAGGTTCAGAGAGGTAAAGTGACTCACTCAAGGTCACACAGCCTGTTAGCAGCAGAACCAAACAGGAACCAAGGTTTGCCTAACTCCACAGTCAGCAATACAGCACCTTGACCCCAAATGCACACACACACACACACACACACACACAATCCCTGTGTGCTCTCCTTTGTCCCTAAGAGGCTAAGCCTTCTCACCTGGCAACTGGAAGTATTTGTGGAGGTGAGCATGGAGTCGCCCAGACTCATTCACACTCCCTTCTGATACACGGCATTAAGTCATGCAACAAACCCTTGCTGACTCCTCAGTGGGCCACGCTGTGGTTCACAAAGGTAGAAAGCCACAGACTTGACTGGAGGAAGTTCAGGGTTCAGCAAGGAGATGTGAGGTGCACCTGGAGAAAATATAGGGCATACAGCGGAGCTGTCATGGAGGCAGGCCTCACAGGCAAGTGGAAGGAAACCTGCGTCTGCCTGGGGCAGTTAGGAGGGCTCCTTGGAGGAGGCAGCAAGTGAGTTGGGACTTGAAGAATGAGTGAGTAGAGAAGGACTGGTGTTGACTGAGAGACAAGAGAAGGCCAGAGGCAGAGGCAGATGCTGAGGGCCCTGAGGACTCACATGTCGTCCGCCAGGGACTGGAGAGGCTCTGAAGAATTTTTACAGTGGAAAACTAGGCGGGCCAGCGCTGTGGCATAGCGGGTAAAGCCACTACCTGCAGTGCTGGCATCCCATATGGACGCTGGTTCAAGTCCTGGCTGCTCCACTTCCAATCCAGCTCCCTGCTATGGCCTGGGAAAGCAGTGGAAGATGGCCCAAGTGGTTGGGCCCCTGCGCCTGCATGGGAGACCCAGAAGAAGCTCCTGGCTCCTGGCCTCGGAGTGGTGCAGCTCCAGCTGTTGCAGCCATTTGGGGAGTGAACCATCGGATGAAAGACCTCTCTCTCTCTCTCTCTCTCTCTCTCTCTCTGCCTCTCCTTCTTCCTGTGTAATTCTGACTTTCAAATACATAAATAAATCTTTAAAAAATAAAGAAAGGAAACCAGGACCCCGTTTGCATGTCAGAAGAATGAAGAGAAGGAAGGAGAGCTTGGGCTGGGGAGACCACGCAGGAGGCTACTGCACCAGTCCCAGCAGGAGCTGGTGAGGTCTGCCCAGGAGTGTAAGGCACCCAGAGATGAGGGTGGCGCGGGGTGCGGAGGGGCGGGCTGGAGCTGGTCCCCGAGACAGAGCAGAGGGACAGACGGTGACAGTGGCACGGAGCTCACGGATTCTGCCTCAGAACGAAGCGCATGCACAGGCACGTGGTGTTTTGCACGTAATTACAGGGGACTCCAATTCCCTGAAGCCCCAGATTAAGAACTCGGGTCCCTGGAATCCTGAGAAGCGAAACAACGTGGTAGTTAAGGCCGCAGATGCTGAAGTCAGACTGCCTGGTTCACAGTCTCGGCCCCGCCGCCCAGGAGCTCTGGGAGCTTGGGCAGGACAGCAGCCCTGGCCCTGGCACCGTGTCTGGCAGGCAGACAGCGCTAAGCAAGTACTGGCCCGTGTTATTATGGCTTAAACCAGAGTGCGACTGAGACCGCTCCCTCCCTCACTCCCTTATTTTAAAATTATTTTTTAAAAACTTATTTGAAAGAGCAATGAAGATAGACAAGGGCAAAGACACACACACAGAGAGATCTTCTAACTGCTGGTTCACTCTGCGAATGGCCACAACAGCCAGATCTGGCCTGGGGCTGAAGCCAGGAGCCAGGAACTTCATCTGGGTCTCCCACACGGGTGCAGGGGCCCAAGCACTTGGGCCACCCTCTGCTGTCTTCCCAGGTGCATTAGCAGGGAGCTGGACAGGAAGTGGAGCAGCCGGGACTGGAATGGCACTCAGATATGGGCTGTGGCATCACAAGTGGCTGCACCACAACACCAGTCCCCCTCCCTTCATTTTCCATCTGAGTGTCCATTTCCAAACCTGGTTGCACAGAACGGAGTGTGCTAACCCTTTTACTAAGAGAAGGGAGATGGGCCCCACCACCAGGGAGCCCCAGTCTTTTCCTTTCCCTCTAGCTGGCAGTGCTAGGATGGAGAAGACATCTGATTTGGGGAGACCCTTGAGCATGGGGGTCCTTCCCAGCTCTGCAACCACGGAACCTCCCTGCCTCCTGCCAGCCTCTCTCTGCAATTGCAGCTCTGCACGCTTCATTCGCTCCAGCCGCCCCAACTCCATTCAGGTTCTAACAGGGGGTAGGGACAGCAGGTGGGGAAAGCCAATGCCAAGTTCATCTAACTTAGGAGAAAGGCGCTGGAGGAGAAAGTATGGGATTTCCAAGCTGAAGACGCGCCACCCTCTGGGCCTGTTTCCTACTCTGCAAAAATATCACCGCCACCCCACCCTTTGTGGGGTCTTTATGCGGAACAACTGCACAAATGGTTAAACCATGGCCTGGGAAAGCAGTGGAGGATGGCCCAAGTGCTTGGGCCCTGCACCCACATGGGAGACCAGGAGGAAGCACCTGGCTCCTGGCTTCGGATCCCGGCGCAGTGCGCCGGCCATAGCGGCCACTTGGGGTGTGAACCAACAGAAGGAAGACCTTTCTCTCTGTTTCTCTCTCTCTCTCACTGTCTAACTCTGCCTGTCAAAAAAAAAAAAAAAAAAACTTTGCCAGGGAGCTGGCAGGGAAGTAGGAGCAGTGAATCCCATTAAGATGGGGGTGGGGCTGACACCAGTGGTTGGGCGATGGCGGGGGGGGGGGGGGCCCTAGCGCCTGGGATGGTGTCAGGGTGTAGATTGCACATAGATAAGACTGCGCCATTTTCCTAACAGATGAGCTCTGTGATCTTCCTTCAGCTGGAACTGACCTCACTCAGGGCTCAGGGAACTCCTGTATCCGGGTCTCCAGGAGGAGCTGCACCTGTGCTCCCTGTCCACAGGGTTGGAGGTTTGTCTCCCTCGCTCAGAAGCCGGCCCGAGGGACTCCATACCTTGGGTGAGAGTTCGTGATCTGGGTTCCTTCTCTCATCACCATGGCAGCCTCCATTGTCTAGTCCACGTGCAGCTCTGCTGGAAGCCACAGGCTGTCCTGATCCAAAGCCAGGCCAGGGGCTAGGCCACCCTGGGTAAGAGTCAGGGCTGGCTCAGATTCGATCATTAAGAACCCAAAGCCACAGGGCCGGTGCTGTGACGAAGCAAGTTAAGCTGCCTGCATCCCATCTGCAGGGCCTGCATCCCACTTCCAACCCAGCTCCCTGCTGATGCGCCTGGGAGAGGAGTGGAAGATGACCCAAATGGGAGACCCAGAGGGGCCAGCCCTGGTCATTGTGGTCATCAGTGGATGGAAGGCTTCTCTCTCTGTCTCTCACTTTCTCTCTGTAATTAGGACTGTCTTTTTTTGTTGTTGTTGTTTTACTTTCAGACTTTAGCTTCCTTTACTGTGAGAATAAGTTTCAGTGGTTTTGCGCCATCGCAGTTGTGGTAATTTGTGACAGCAGTCCTAGAAAACTAATACAACGTGGAAGATCTTTACAGTGAAAAATGTCAAAATATTCCTGGGAGAGTTGGAAAAGGACCTCACTTTCCAACACTGGCACATGGGCTCTCGGCTGCTGGCGCCTTGAGTTGTGGGCGCCACCCCCTGCATGTAGGTCTGTCGTGTCCCTCCGATTTCGGCAGTTTCCTCTGCTGTTTTCTCCCTAACTCTTCCCTGAGACTACACTCTCTCCACTTTTTAAAATAATCTTCTCCTGGACTAGAGCAGTAAGCTCCCTCCCTACTCCACCATCTTGGACTAAATCCCAATTCTGACTCTCAAATAAACAAAGAACCCAAGTCACGGGATGGTGCTGTGGTGGAGTGGGTTAAGCCGCCACTGCCTGCAGTGCGGGCATCCCATGTGGGTGCTGGTTGATTCCTGGCTGCCCCACTTCCGATCCAGCTCTCTGCTACGGCCTGGGAGAGCAGCAGCAGAAGGCCCAAGTGCTTGAGCCCCTGCACCCATGTGGCAGACCTGGCCGAAGCTCCTGGCTTTGGCTTGGCCCAGGCCTGGCCGTTGCAGCTATCTGGGGGGAATGAACCAGCTGACGGAAGGTCACGTTCTCTCCTTTCTCTCTCTGTCTCTCCGTTTCTCCCTGCAATTTTGCCTTTCAAATAAATAAGTAAATCTTAAACACATATACACACACCCCAGAAATCCCAAGTCCCTGGGGCCATCGTTGTGGCACAGGGGCCGAGGCCCGCCTTCAGCACTGGCGTCCCACACTGGAGCGCTGGTTTAAAGTCCGGCTGCTGCACCTTCCATCCAGCTCCCTGCTGAGGCTCTTGGTGGGCAGGCAGTGGATGACAGCTCAAGTACTTGGGTCCCCGCCACCCCTGCGGGAGACCAGGGTGGTCCTGGCTTTGGTCTGGCCCAGCCCATCTCGGAGAGTGAACCAGGAGATGGAAGAGCTCTGTCTCTGGCTCTCTCTCTCTCTGTGGCTCTGCCTTTCACACAGATAACTCAGTAAATAAATAAATAAAAACACCCGAGTCAGCTGCCTTCCTCCTGCTTGTCTCCGAGGCTCTGCAGCTCTAGATGCTGCCCCAGTGACAAGCAGGAAGGGAAACTGAGGTAGAACTGAGGACCACTACCACTAGCACCGCTAGGTGTGGGACAAGCCAGACAAGGTCCCCGCTGATGCAGAAGACACAAAGCAAACCCGGAGACCATGACAAGCGTAAATTCCAAAAGGCACCGAGAAAAAGACAGAATGTGGTGATGGGCGAGGGAGAAGGTAACAGGGAAGATTTGAGATCTAAGCAAAACCCAAAACAAATGCAGCCAGACCAAAAACGTTTTTTCAGGATAAAAGTGTCTTACAGGAGCAGAGAGACGGGCGACAAACCGACCGGTGGGTTTTGGTGTGAATGAAGTCACGCTCCAGCACCCAGCTCCTGGTGTGCTCAACACAGAAGCAGGGGGCCGGTCGTGGCTGGCCAGGGCATCTTGCGCCCCCAACCTTGCTCTCCCACCTGGACGCGTGGGGAACTCGTCGGCTGGGTCCGAGGTGCCGCTGGGGGGCGACCGAGAGCACATCCAGTTCCCCTTTAAGGCCAGAGCGGAAGGCGGGAGGGCGAAGGCTTTTGCGTCGGCAGGATAGAAACAGGTCTCCCCTTTAAGAAGGCGGAGTCACTGGTGTGGCGGCGCCTTCGAATGCGGCCTGGGGCGTCGGCCACCAGCTTCCTGGCGACCCTCGCTGAGCCCCACTCGGGGCACGGGGGCGTCTCCCTCCCACTCCGTCCCTGGAGCACCGGCACCCGACCCGTCCACCTGGGACAAACCTGAGGGCCTGACGACCCCCGGAGTGTGGGTCCGCGGCGTCAACCCGCCGCCTGGAGCCCACCCGCTGTCGCCATGGTAATGAGGGGTCTCTGGGCTGCCTGCTCCCGGGGGCACGGGGACGAACGTGGCGGTGCCGGGCCATCGCCCGCAACAGCCGCCGGGCCCGGGCCTGGGAGGAGCTCGGTGCGGTCGGGAGCCCTGGGCTCTAGTCAGGGGTCTGCCCGGCCGCGCCCGAGCCCCCGACCGCACACACCTGGTCCCGAGTTCCCCTGCTGGTCATCGTTCTCAGCGCACCCAAACGTCACCGCCCCTTGACCCTCCCTGCCCTCTCCCTGGCCCTACCCTACATCCGCCTTGACCCTCAGACAAGATCTTGGGGGAGGGATCTCGCACCCGGGTCGGGCACCCAGGTGGAACCGGCTGAGAGTCTGTGGACTGGAGGGGCCGGGCTGGCGAGAGCCCCCAGCTTTTGGTTGGATTAGGCTGCAGGAGGCCATTGGCTGGCTCTTTCGGAAACAGGGCCAGGGTGCAGGGCTTGCTTGGGTTGGGGGAGCTTCCTTCCGTGTTTGACAAAAGCCTCCAGCCCCCGGGCCGGCGCTGATCTGGGAGAAGTGCCCCTGCTCCTTGGCAGCTTCCCTTCCCCTCTTCCAGGCCTGGCATAGGTGGATCTGAATGTGTTATTTTGCAAGACAGTATTTTAAGTCACTTAACTCTTTCCCTAAATTGCGTTTCTTCTCCTCATCCCGTACTCCTCCCCCAGCGCTAGCAGCGCACCTGCCGGCCTTGCTAGGCGGAGGGGACGGCGTGTACTTGCAAGCAGTGTTTCTCCTGCCTCAGTTGCTTTGTTTCCCTTCCAGGCTTGCAGCTTGCAGAAGCTGTTTGCTGTGGAAGAGGAGTTTGAAGATGAGGTAAGGAGGTATTGGCGAGCAGAGGTGGCAGAGGTCTGACGTAAACACCCCTAAAACAGAAATTATGAACAAGCTAAAAAGGTCGGGAACACGGCGCAGCCTGTCCCAGCTGCCTGGTAGTTGAGATGTGTGCCTTGTATCTGAGAGGCCAGGGAAGGCTGACAGAGGTGAACTACCTACCTGCCTGCTGTGGACACAAACAAAAATCCAGCGAGCTGAGCTGAGTTGCCCAGTCGCCGCATCTTCCAGTGACGAGGGCCCTTTCCTGGAGGCTGTGTCGGTAGATGATCGAATCACCTTCGTGATGACCAACGAGGTGGAAGGACACATGAGTGACAGCACGTTACTGCGTGGCGGGAGGCCGGCAGTTGCCAGCTGGCCCTGTGGTCCAGGGCAGGTTACTTTATTCTTTGGCCTTCGGTTTTCTCTGACACAGTGAGGCATGCTTTTCTCTTCCCTCTGCTCAGGAGATGAGGGGTGAGACTGGCACATTAGAATCACCTCTGGGGCCGGCACTGTGGCACAGCAGGTAAAGCTGTCGCCTGCGGTGCCAGCATCCCATATGGGCGCTGGTTTGAGTCCCAGCTGCTCCACTTCTGATCCAGCTCTCTGCTCTGGCCTGGGAAAGCAGAAGATAGCCCAAGTCCTTGGGCCCCTGCACCCACGTGGGAGACCTGGAAGAAGCTCCTGGCTCCTGGCTTCGGATCAGCGCAGCTCAGGCCGTTGCAGCCATCTGGGGAGTGAACCAGCGGATGGAAGACTTTCTCTTTCTCACTGTCTGCTTCTGCCTCTCTGTAACTCTGCCTTTCAAATAAATGAATATTTTTTTTTTAAAAAAGAGAGAATTACCCTAGTCTAGGCCCCACCACTCGCCAATTAAATCAGAATTTCTGGCGAGGCCTCACATAGAGATATTTTTATTTGGCCAGAGAACACTGACCAGCAGTCTCCATAGCACTCTTCCTATTTAGAACCAATGGGCTGGGTGGACATGTGGCACAGTGGTTAGGACACTGCTTGGGCCACCCACATCCCACCCTGGAGTGCCTGAGTTCAAGTCCCTGCTCCACTTCAGATCCAGCTTCCTGCTAATGTGTACCCTGGGAGGCAGCAGGTGGTGGCCCAAGTACGTGGGTCCCTGCTACCCAGGTGGGAGACCTGAGTTGAGTTCCTGGCTCCTGCCTTCTGGCTGGCCCAGCCCTGGCTGTTGTGGGCATTTGGAGAGTAAACCAGCAGATGGAAGATTTCTTGGTCTGTCTCTGTCTCTGGGCCTTTCAGATAATAAGTGAAGGAGAAAATGCAGAACCAATGCACATAGCTTCATCCACGAGACTGGAAACTGCCACCTCAAATCCTTTTTGGCCAGAGGGAAGATTTAAGGGAGTGAAACCCACGGAGGTGAATTAGCTGGCCTGAGAATGGAGCCCCGACAGGCAGGATGAGGCCTTGACCCTCTGATTCCAGCATGACACACATGGAAACTACCAAGCTGCATTGGTAGACAACTATTCTGTTTTACCAATGACAAGCTATTCAAACGCTACATTTTGTGTCCCAGTACTTTGCCTAAAATATTTCATTTAGACTTTGTTCAGCTGGTCTGAATTTTGGCAGCCCCAAGCCCCACTCTTTCTTCCCTTTGTTTTTATTTATTTGAAAAGCAGAGTTACAGAGAGGCAGAGAAAGAGAGAGAGAGGTCTTCCATCCTCTGGTTCACTCCCTAGATGGCCACAGCTGTCAGAGCTGTGCCAATCCAAAGCCAGGAGCTTTTTCCAAGTCTCCCACGCAGGTGCAGCGGCCCAAGGACTTGGGCCATCTTCCACTGCTTTCCCAGGCCAGAGCAGAGAGCTGGATTGGAAGAGGAGCAGCCAGGGCTCCAGCCGGTGCCCATATGGGATGCCGATACTGCAGGCGGCGGCTTTACCCGCTATGCCACAGCGCCCGCCCCTTGATTTTTGTTTTCACTGATTGTTCAGAATTGCCAGCTATGTCAAGCAGATGTGTCCTTGTCTTTGTCTTTGCCTTTGGAGATTTGTGGTTACAGGCCGGGAAGGGACTGTTAAAGGCAGGACCGCTCGGCTAGTAATGGAACTAGAGTGAAGAACTCTGACAGCTCAAGTTTCTGTTCCTGAAAATAGCAGGCCAGCCCCTTTCCCGCTTCCCGAGGCGGATGACGTCACGTCTGACAGTGCGCTCTGGGAGAGGAGGAATCCGTCCATCACCAGGGCCATCAGGACAGTGTTGCTGCTGCGATTCTGATCATTCTTTGTGTTAATCCCAAGGTGGTCCCACCAAATGTGGGACTCCCTTGATAAACACAAAGCAGGAACACACCTTTCCCAGCCCAACAAGCCAGTGCGGCAGCAGGGGCTGGGCTGGGGGGATGGGGACCTTCCTGTCGGATAAGTCAGCAGTTCTGACTTAAAAACTCCCTCGGCACAGGCCTGCTGCTCTCGAAGGTGTCAGTCTCACCTTGCTTCCCAGCTGGAATCCATACTTAATTTAACTTGCCTGAAAAGCTATATTTAACTTCTGCCTATTTGCTGGCTCCAGGGCCTCTCCTGCATGCTGTGTGTATGTTGGGGGTGGGGAGTAGCTGGATAGGTGCCTACCGCGCGGGCCAGACCCCAGAGGGGACTTCCTTGAGCTGGGTGTTTGACCTTATATGTGATTGCTTTGGTTCCTTGGTGTCCCCTGTCCCCACTCCCTCTTGTCCCAGAGACTGAAGGAAGAGAGGGAAGCTACTCGGGGACTTAGCCTTCGCATGGTTCTGATGGACGCAGCATGGCCGCCACCACCGCCTTCGCGCTGTGCCGTCCGGCTCACCTGTCTGCACACGCACACACGCACCTCCCGGGTGGACCGTCACAGCCGAGCCTCCTGATTCCCAAGACCCACTGTCTCTGCTTGTTTGTAGGATTTCCTGTCGGCGGTGGAGGATGCGGAGAGCCAGTTCACTGGCTCACTGCCTGTGACCGCTGGTCACCTGAGACCTGTCTCTCCCAGGCCACAGGAGGCTGTGCAGCCCCAGTCCTCTAGGCCGCTGCCACAGCACCCTGCTGCGCCGTCAGAGGCCTCAGGCCTGCCGGCCCTGGGACTCCGCCTTGCTGCCTCCAGTACGCTCAGAGCTGCCAGAGGGCCAGCTTCTGCAGGGACAGCTCTGCTAAGGCCCGCCTCGACTTCCAGCAGCCTGACTGGTGATTCGAGAGGAGTGACGCGGACAGAAACGTTCCCAGAGCCAGCGAGGCCCCAGGCCTCAGCCCCACGTC
Organism: Oryctolagus cuniculus; assembly: GCF_964237555.1. Lineage (NCBI taxonomy): Eukaryota > Metazoa > Chordata > Mammalia > Lagomorpha > Leporidae > Oryctolagus > Oryctolagus cuniculus. The sequence continues at coordinate 19,100,168 of NC_091448.1, read as the reverse complement.
CCCTGTTCGCCTTCAAGAGCCCGCAGCAGGGCCTGGCTGGCTTCGAGGGGTGTGAACATGATGATGACTTCGATAAGGTCCTGGCGAGCATGGAGCTGGAGGGCCCTGGCACGGAGCTGGAACATGGAGTGAGCCGTGAGGCCGCACGAACCCTGCCTGCCCAGCCGTGGGAGGACTCAGTATTGGCTAAAAAGGCCCGGGTAGCTGATGTGAGTGGCTCTGGCCAGAAGGGGCCGGTGCCGGACACCTGTGCAGCGGGTGTCCTGTTGGCCCAGAATGAGCCTCTGGGCCCTGTTGTCCACTGCAGGACTCCGCGGCCCTGCCTGCGGCCTGGTGCCTCCGGCAGCCTTCTTGTCCCACCTGCCTCAGCGGTTCCCACTCGGCAACACCCCCGGGAAGTCTGCCCCGCAGTATCCCGGCCTCCCCTGGCTGCTGGAGGAGCCGTGCAGGGCAGCCCTCGAGAGGGTCTCCGCTGTCAGTCAGTTCAGTCCCCAGGGGCCTGGGCAGGTGGCCGGCCTCGTTTTCCTGGACCCCGAACTCCCAGCTCCAGCTGTTCTGCTCGCTCAGCGACTGGCCCTAGGATACTTCCTCAAAGCCCCTTGCGGCCGCGAGCTCCAGGGTGTTCTGTTGAGTCTCCTGTGGGCATCCCAAGAGCTCCCCGCCCCTCGCTGGTTCCCCAGGCAGCTCTGCAGACGCCTGTGGTCACCAACCACCTGGTGCAGCTGGTCACCGCTGCCAGCCGGACACCCCAGCTGCCGGGCCATCGCGCCCCTGGAGCCAAAACACGCCGCTTCCCCGGCCCAGCAGGGCTGCTGCCTCATCAGGTGAGTGACCCGCTTCTCCAGGACGTCAGGGTGAGGGGGAGAAGCAGAGGACCAGGCCTGTGCAGGCTAGGACATCCTAGAGGGCAGGTGGGAAGAAAGCAAGAGAAGGGCCGGTTGGCCACGCTGCAGAAGTCACGGCAGCGGGGGGAGGGGGGAGAAGCCGCACCTGGGACTAAGGCTGAGGCCCTGCTCGTATTGCTGCCTTGGTGAGCACCTGCTCCTGGCCAGCACGAGGGCAGGACGGTCCTTTCCCTCTTACTTGATTTACCGAGGACTTGTCTGTGTCGGATAATTTGCTTGGAGTTGAGAGTACGAAGAGTGAAAGGGGAATGTCCTCAGGACCTTACAGCGCAGCAGAGGGAACGTGAACGAAGCATCGGGCAGAGAGCCCGTGTGGTTCGGGTCACTCCCTGGGCCCTGGGCAGACACTGGCTCCGCCCTGGGCTTGCTCTGAGGATGAACCCACAGTGGACAAGGCAGAGACTTCAGAGCGAGGGGCTCTCGGAGAGCCACCGAGCAGTTCACTGTGGCTGCTCTGTGGGGCTGCCGGAGGGAGGCTGGGGCTGGGAAGGAGAGTCTGGATTTCTGTAGTGGCGGAGGGGCAGGACCCAGCAAACTCTTCCTGGATCGGATCCTGGGTGACGGGCTCTGAAGATCTGGCTGGCGTGCTGGGTACAGCCCCTTGCTCTCACTTTCAGGGTGTTTGAACAGTTTCTGCCTGCTACTCTTGCTTCTGCCTGGTGCTTTAAGGGAAGACCAGGGAGGCCTTCTCTGTTCTTGCTGGGCTGATCTCCGAGCGGGGAAGGCTGGGTCCCGGAGAAAGGACTTAGAGCTGCCCTCTGCTCATCCCAGGCCTCGCCATTGAGGTCGCCGCCCGCCTCAGGCAGCCCTGGGTTTTTGCTCCCTCTCACTCCCAAAACGATCCCCAAAGTGTCTTTTTTGAGCTGCCACCAGGGCTCCTGAGACTCCTTTAGGGGAGGTGTAATATGTGCTAATTGTCCCTGATAGTTTCCTGGATTCATTACGTAAGGCACACAAGAAGCTGCACTTGTAAATAACAGCTGCTGAGCTGTTCTCGCCTTCTCCTCTCCCTTAGCACAGTGGGAGGAACCTGGAGGAGATCATGGTTTCCACGCCCCAGACTCCAGCTCACGGCGCGCTGGCTAAGTTCCGGACAGAGGTAGCTACTTCCGTGCAAAGGTTAACTCCCTGGGTGTCGGCGGAGAGTGTGGGGTGTCCCTGCGGCTTCAGGGTTCGGGGGTCAGAGTTGGTACAGCTAGGCCTGTTCCTGGTGTCACACTGTGGAGGGCGTGTGTGGAGGCAGCAGTTTCACTGGCGTACGGGGAGGCCTGTCCCGATGACAGGCAGACATTAACTGAAGCCATGGGCCCAGCCTTCTCGCCCATCTCAGAAGATACAGGCCCAGCTAGGGCCAGCTGCCCAGGGCGAGGCTCATGTACTGAGTATTGTGAGATTGTGTCTTGGGGGCTCTTCCTCTCAGGTGTCTGGGAACCGAGCCTGGAGGGAGCCGCCTTCACCCTGCGTCCTGTGGGTTCCCCTCTGCTGGGTGACGCCAGCCTCCCTCCTCCCCAGGGTTCTGGTGGACCTGCTCTGCCCTCAGACCTGCTTGTACATTTAATTCTCTTGAATATTTTTTTTTTTTTTTTTTTTTTTTTTTTTTTTTTTTTTTTGACAGGCAGAGTGGACAGTGAGAGAGAGAGACAGAGAGAGAGAAAGGTCTTCCTTTGCCGTTGGTTCACCCTCCAATGGCCGCCGCTGCAGCCGGCGCACCGCGCTGATCCGATGGCAGGAGCCAGGATCCAGGTGCTTTTCCTGGTCTCCCATGGGGTGCAGGGCCCAAGCACCTGGGCCATCCTCCACTGCACTCCCTGGCCATAGCAGAGAGCTGGCCTGGAAGAGGGGCAACCGGGACAGAATCCGGCGCCCCAACCGGGACTAGAACCCGGTGTGCCGGCGCCGCAAGGTGGAGGATTAGCCTATTGAGCCACGGCGCCGGCTCATGAATATTTTTTTTCCATTGACTGCAGCTCCCAAGACCTACCAGGTCATTTCAGATCCAAAGTAGTCAATACTGATTGGATTCAAAATATTTATTTTAATAAGAAGGTCGATGGTTAAAGCCAGAGGCTTTCCAGGTAAAACAGGACTGGACTGGAGATGAAACGGGTTAGACACTGTGGAAGCCTGCGAATGAGGGTGAGGGCTCCCTGCCCGAGACTTGATCGTTCATTGCAAGAGACAAGTGTGGCTGCCCTGGGGCTTCCGTGTGGTTGTAAGGGCAGGACCTGATTACAAAGGAAAGAGCACCCTCGCCACAGCTGCTTAGTGAAAGATGTGATGTGCGGCCAGGTTTCCTAGGCCATCTGCTGACCTTGGAAGTAATGAGAGGAGACACTATGGCTGCCACGCTGCCATTTTTCTCAGGGACCCACCCTTCTCCCACCCACCATCCTGTCTCCGTCAGGGGTCAGACCCGTTAACGCAGGTCTGCTCTGTGCTACCAGATTGTCGCTGGTTCCCAGGCCTCAGTAGAGGAGGATTTTGAGCGAGGGCCTTGGCTGGCCATGAAATCTGCTCTGGGCCTGGATGAGAGAGACCCCACCTGCTTCCTCTGCTCCTACAGTATTGTCATGGTGCTGCGCAAGGTACGGGTCCAGCCTCCTGCCCTGCTCTGCCTTCCCTGGGCCCGCTCGCCCCCTTCCACCCCAGGCCTGTCCTAGTGGCAGCGTGACGCCCTTGGGTGGCAGCTTCCACTCACCTGTCTTTTCTCTGTAGTCCCCAGCGTGGGCCCGGAGGGTGGTACGGATATGCCTCTGCATACCCCTTGTGGGGGTACGGATATGCCTCTGCACTTCCAGGCCCTAAGTGGGGGATGGGGCGGTTAGGCACACTGCTACCCTCCCAGCCCCACAGCGGTCCACGGCTACATGCCAATATATCCCTCCACCACAGAGCACCACACACACACAGCCACTCAGATGAAAGGAGGCAGGGGAGAGAACCGACAGGCCTGCCGGGAGGAGGCGGGCGCACACTTCAGAGGGTCCCGGCCCCCACAGAGGAAGCTCCTCACCATGCCTGTGCTTTGCCCCCTTCCTCCTGTGGTTGCCCTGGGAAGTTGCAGGTGGGCCGTGGCGGCCAAGGGGCTGCTAAACCTCTCCTTGTGAACAGGCAGCCCTGAAGCAGCTCCCCAGGAACAAGGTGCCCAACATGGCGGTGATGATCAAGTCCCTGACTCGGCGCACGATGGACGCCAGTGTGGTCTTCAAGGACCCCACAGGTAAAGAGTCAGGGCCCGGGAGTGTGGGGCGAGTGGCCTCTGTGGGGGTCAGGGGGTGAGGAAAAACCACTCTCTCCATTTGCAGATGGGGAAATGGAGGCAGTGAGCAGCCCGCTTCCCAGCCAGGGCCCAAGCCGGTTGCTGCCCTGCCCTTGACCCTCGGCTGATGAGCCATGTGGTATTTTCAGGAGAGATGCAGGGGACGGTGCACAGGGTGCTGCTGGAGACACGCCAGAGTGAGCTGAAGCCTGGCTCGGTGCTGCTGCTACAGCAGGTACAGGAGCTCCCGTGGGGGTCTGCTCTCCACCACCTCCCTAGAGGGAGCCCCCGGCGTCTGTCTCCTTGCCTGGCCCCAACACCCAGGCTGAGCTGCTGCCAGGCCCTGCGTGACGGCCATGGCCTTGAGTTGATGCCCATTCTTGGGGGCGGGGGGTGGATGGGAATGGAGGGGGTGCTGAGGGGAAGTGTGCTGAGTGGTTCTGCCCTGGCACCAAGGCTGAGGCAGGAGCGATTTGTGTGGCTCCGGTGCAGGGGACACCCAGGGAGAGGAGGTGAAAGGCAGCCATCCAGCAGCACCGGGGCCCCGTCACGGCATTGACCTTCCCCTTCCTTGGCTCCAGATCGGAGTGTTTTCTCCTTCGCTCCGAAATCACTACCTCAACGTGACGCCCAACAACCTGGTCCATATCTACAGCGCAGACTCTGGGGACGGAAGCCTGTTCACACCCTCTCAGCCCCTCCCCGAGGTAAGAGGAGCAGGAGGGAAGGGGCCTGGTGGAGCGCTCTTCCTCCCGCGGGCTCCGCTCCGTGCATTCACTCCTCCACGTTGGGGAGAAGGGGGCAGCTGCCTTAGGCAAGCGGAACCATCTCCTCCTGTGCCGGGCTGCCGCCTGCCAGCCGGCTCCGTAACAGTACCTGCGGGAGCAGCTGGCTCCGGGGTGATCCCCGAGTGTCTGGTGGCAGGCTTGAACATCTGCGAGGACAGGAGTCACCTGAGAACCAAGGGTTTACAGGGGTGGGGACAGTAATTGACGAGGGTCAGATCTGCTCCAGGTGACAGGCAGGAAATGGGCTGTCAGGTGAGCCAGCGCTGGCTCCGTGTCCTCCCTCCTGGCCTCGGCCTCTGCTAGGCTGGGGGAACCACACAGACACTGAAGATGCCCCTTTAGGAACCAGGGTCAGCGTGTGGAGCCCGGGCTTCACTTGGCCATGCACCCCCCCCCCCCGCCCCCGCCCCGGGATCCTGGCCTGGGGGTTAGGAGACCTAAGTCTTTTTGTTTGTTTTTTGTTTTTTGAAGATTTATTTATTTGAAAGGCAGAGTTACAGAGAGAGAAAAGGGGAGACAGAGAGATTTTTCTGTCTGCTAGTTCACTCCTCAAATGGTCACAATGGCCAGGGCTGGGCCAGGCCAAAGCCAGGAGCCAGGAGCTCCATCTGTGGATGACAGGAGCCCAAGCACTTGGGCCATCGTCTACAGCTTTCCCAGGCGTGTTAGTAGGGAGCTGAATTGGAAGTGGAGCAGCAGGGACTTGAACTGGTACCAGTAGGGGATGCCAGTGTCACATGTGGCAGCTTAACCCACTCTGCCACAACGCCAGCCCAAGACCTAAGTCCTGTCCCAGCTCTGCTGATCATTTGCAGTGACCTTGGGCAGGTCCTGTTCTCTCCTCTACCGTTGCTCTATCTATAGAATGAATATTAGACTTGACCTCTAGTCAGCTTTGGCCTTGAGCTCGAACTTCACCTTAACCCTTCTACATTCTCTTGAGAAGCACCCCACTTCCAAAATATACTCTTTCTTTTTGAACTTCAAATCATCTCTACTCATTAAAATAAATTGAAATGGCATAGAACAAGCAAAAAATGTGATGCACCTTTTCCCACTCCCACTCCCTAGGGCTAATGGTTGTTAGCAGCTGAGTTGCCAGTTTTCGTCGTCTGTCCATATACTCACGTTGGCGAGCTTGGGGATTAACAGCTCATTTCTGATCCAACACTAGCTCCTCAGTGTATTGCCGAACGGCCTCTTTCCTCCCTGATCCAGTTAGATGAGAGCCCCTAGGAGACGAGACACCTATGGAATTGGGAAAGGAAATCAGCCGTGAAACATTGGCTTTGGCTTGGTTTTGTCCTTTTATTATCTGCTGTTTTGGGTGGTGGACGTTTCAGGTCCCCCTCCCCTCTCCAGCACGGGCCTGGGTCACTCCTCTGCCATGACTTTCCTGAGCCAGCACCCATTTGTTTGAGGTGTCTGGGTGCAGGTGGTACCATGTGAAGGGGTCTCAGGGCACAGGCATTGGTAACCAGTTCCTCTGTCCCCAGGATCCAGGACGCTTCCATAGCAGTCCCCAGCATGATGTGGCCGCAAAGCCTGGGGCAGGCCTCAGAGCAGCCCAGGCCCCCGAGGCAGGGCTGTCCCCTGTGGAGGATCCCCCAGAAGCAGGTAAGACCATCAGTCTGTCCGGCCACCGGTGGGCTCTCCTGCCTGCTTTCCAGGAGCTCGGCCAGACTCTTCCTGCTATAGCCTGTTTCTCTTCCTGTGAGTCTTTGCTAAACAGGTACAGTGTCCTGTTTAGCAAGGCTGCAGGCCGCAGAATAGTTCCCAGTGTGATAGGGGCCGCGTAGAGCACTTGAAGTGTGCTCTCCAGGTCTCCCCTATTCCAGGTCACGCGCTGTTAGCCACAGGAGGAAACACCATCCAGCTGATGGCCTGTCTTTGTATGGCGCCGTGAGACTGAGGGCTGATGGCCTGGCCACTGAGGCTGATTTTCCCATCTTAAACTTTTTTAAAAATTTCATTTTACTTAAGTTACATAAGTTTAATATAAACAGATTTAGGAATATGGTGACACTCCCCCCCATCCTCCCTCCCCCATTTTAATCTTTTAACACATTTCCCCCTGATAGTTGTTTCTGTTGTACATTCTTTTTTTAGGTTTACTTTTTTTGAAGGGTAGATAACAAATGGCTACAATGGCTGGAGCTGGGCTATGCGAAAGCCGAGAGCCAGGAGCTCTATCTGGGTCTCCCGTGTGCATGGCGAGGACCCAAGCACTTGAGCCGTTATCTGGTGCCTCCCAGGTGAATCAGCAGGGAGCTCGGTTGGAAGCAGACCAGCAGGGACTCAGAGCAGCACTCTGACATGGCAAGCAGTAGCTTAACCTGCTGTGCCACACCCCGTCCCCCTCCAAGGGTATTGAGGAGTCAGGCATCCACGTGGCTGGGCGAGGCACCAGGATACACACCTGAGACCCAAGTCCAGCTCCTGTGGGTAGGCCAGCTGTCTCCTCGAGAGGCAGTGTCCCTCAAGTGACGCTAACGTAGTCGAGGGGCTGGTCGGCAGTTGTTGGTTCCCGGGAATTCCATCCTGTCTGGCCAAAGGCTTATGAGATGATAAACAGTTGCCCCACACTGACCTGATTCACAGCATAGCAATGGACAAACCACAGCGCCCATGTACTTACACGCCGTAAAACGCCGGGGTGCTGCACTGTCGCTTCGTGAGCTGCCAGATCCCATCGGAGCGGGCAGAGCGGCTCCAGGGGACTGGGGCTGGTGTCGCATTGCCAGTCTAGGGACAGACTGCCCAGCAGGCAGCTGCCGGAGGTGACTGGACAGGGATAGAGACACAAATACTAATTCTAGCCAATTCCCGTTTTCCGAAACCCGCACTCGCTGTTCACTCGCATGCACATCACGTGGTGTTTCTCCGAGCAGTCACAGTGGAGCTGGCGCCAGGCAACTTCGTGTCAGCTCTGCCTCCCTGAGTACTGTAGCATCGCCCTGGAGGTGAATGTCAGCTCTGCCTCCCTGTACCGGTCACCTCCTCACTCCCCAAACCAGCTTCCCCCTCCCTCCAGCAGAGCGCCCTCGTGTGCTCCGCTGGCCCCAGTGCTAGGCCCCTGGTTGCAGGGCACAGTGGTCTGACCTGTGCCCTGTAGTGGGACCCTTCTCCTTGGCGGCGGTGGCTCTGGCGTCTGAAGGAGCCTGGGGGTGCTCACCCTGGGCGAGTCGTGTGACCTCTAAACCCTGCTGCCAGGTAGAGTGGGGTTTCCAACGGGACTGCCGTGAGTGCACTCAGAAGGGTTCCCAGGCACCGAGCTAGCGGCCTATGGGGATAGCGGCTGCTGCCCACAGAGGAGCAGCAGGGACGGCGGAGCCCTGGTGCCTGGACGCCAGCGTCGCGCCGGAGAACCGCAGTCAGGGCGCATACTGCATTCCCTCCACCCACGCAGGCTCTGGGTGGGGGGTGATGGCCCTCACTTCTTGCATGAGAGCCAGTGGAACACGCTGTGGCTCTGACACAGCTGCTGGCTTCTCTGGCCATCTCTGTCCCTCCGTCCCCGGAGAGGCTCCTACCACGGGCTCAGGAGCCTTCTGGTTCGGCATCAGGCCTCTGGGCGGAAGAAGGACCACTGAGGTTCGGTGGGATCCTCTTTCTCACCAGAATGGCCCAGCGATTACGCCCCTGCCCTTGTCGTCCGTGAGGACCGGGACGGAGGGCGGTGGGAGTCAGGCCAGGCCCAGGCCCTCCTGAAAAGCAGGAGCTTTGGGCCTGCGTCACACAGGCCCTCGCGTTGTCACCAATGCTGCTCCGTCTGCGCCCCCTCCGCAGATGACCTGGATGGACTGCTGAGTGAGCTGCCTGAAGACTTCTTCGGCGGGACCGGCGGCTGGGACTGCCCCCAGGCGGGACCCCCTCCCTGAGCGGGCCCCTCGCTCCGGCTCCGGGGCCCAGCTCTGGGTGTCGATCACACCCCAGGGCGAGAGGAAGGCCAGCGCGTTGGAGTGGAGGCCTCAGACCCGGGGCTCCTGTGGTGCTCCCACGCTGGGCGCCACCCCGAGAGCTCCCTTGTCGCAGTCCTGCACTGCCTTTGCTCCGGGGCTTCCTTCGGCACTGGTGTACCGGGACTCAGCCAGGACCCTCCGCCTCCTGTCCTCCAAGACCCGTGCACCGTGGCTTCTCCTTCCGCCAGCAAGAAAAGTATGTCACCGTCATGTCACCCTGCTGCCACAGCTTCCCTCCGGAGGAAGTTGGAGCTGAGGTCCTGTCCCTTTACTCCCGACTCCCTGATGGCTGAGGAGCCGAGAGGAGCCAAGCACAGCAGCGGCGACCTGGGAGCTGTAGCTGCTCAGCTCCCCGGTGCCCACGGCTCCCAGGTGCTGGGCAGGGGCGTGGGCTGGTGGACCTTGTTCTGAAATAAAGCAGTCCTGGCTTCTGTCCCCTCCTCTCCTTCCCACCCCTCGCTGCTCCTTGCCCTGACTGCCCCGCTGCTGGTGCTCGGCCGGAGCGGGGTCGGGCAGATGCGTAGGCCAAGGCACAGCCAAGCCGCTCTGGCCCTCTTTCTAGTTTATACGCTTGTTCTTGCACAGTTTCAGACGCACAGGATTGCAAAGCTAGAGCTCCCGTAGACTCCACGTCCTGTTTCCCATATCGATAGCCTCTGCGAGTGTAGAACGTCTGTCCCAGCTAATGAAGCGGTGTTGACAGGTGATCCACTGAACGCCACACCTCGTGCGTATTTACTCTGTGTTGCCCTCATGGCCTTCTGTTTCGGAATTCCACACTTCCACCCGGGATCCTAGTGTCTCCTCTGGGTTCCTCTTGGCTTTGGCAGTTTCACTTCCCACACATGCCTTGGGCCCCTACACTCGTGTGGGAGACCCGGAAGAAGCTCCTGGCTCCTGGCTCCTGGCTTCAGAGCAGCCCAGCTCCAGCCATTGTGGCCATTTGGAGAGTGAACCAGGATAGAAGACCTCTCTCTGTCTCTGCCTTTGTAACTCCGCCTTTCAAATAAATAAATAAATCTTAAAAAAAAAAAAAAAAAGGCATCCTGACTCCCAACTGTACTTTAATTGTACAAGCAATTTAAAAAAAAAAAAAAAACTATTTATTTGGAAGGCAGAACTATGGAGAGGGGGAGAGAGAGAGAGAGGTCTTCCATCTGTTGGTTCACTCCACAAATGGCCACAACAGCTGGGGCCGGGCCAGGCGGAAGCCAGGAGCCAGGAGCTCCGTTTGCATCTTCACATGGGTGCAGGGGCCCAAGCACTCGGGCCCTCTTCCACTGCCTTCCCAGGTGCATTAGCAGGGAGCGGGATCGGAAGCAGAGCACCCAGGGCTTGAACTGGGGTTGCAGGCGTGACTGAGCCAGCTGCAGCGTCTCACGCCAGCTCCTGTGATGACCTGGACAGTTCCGGGCGGTGCTGGCCAGGCGAGTGGCAGGCCGCCCCTCCGTGAGAATGTCTGGTTAGAACTGTTGAAGGGCTTTCTCGTTGTTTAAACTGGGATCACGGGTTTGGAAGAAGACTAGAGGTCGGGTGCCCGCCATTTGCGTCCCCACTTACTTCGCAAGGGTTCACGCTGACCCTGGTCGCCTGGCTGGGAGAGGGTCTCTCCACGTAAGCTGGCTCTTTTCCCTTCTCCCTTTCTCTTCTCTTCGGAAGGAAGTCACTAGGTGAGGCCGTGCCTAAGGAGCAAGGGTTGTCTCCCGCTCCTGGGGCATAGCGGCCGCAGGGGCTCTTGGAGGTGCGTCTGCTCCCCGTCGCCCGTTCTCCACCTGTGTCAGAATGGCCTCGGGGGATAGTGACACTCTGGGTGGCCACCCAGTTGTGCTCAGTGATCTCGCTGCCATGCAGCTCTGTTCCACCTGTCAGACCAGAGTTGGACAGGGGCATGGCTGGGCTGAAGGCCTAATCTACCACGTTGCCAGCCTTGCTTTCCTTTCTAAGAGGAAGGGCAGGAAGGCAAACTCCCAGCTCACGGCTGACGAGGTGGGTTAAGGAGCCCAGTGTGGCTGGCAGGGGACTTGGTGGGCACGGCTTGGCACTGCTCTGGGGGAGGCACTAATCTCCCTGAAGTGAGGCTGAGCCCACGGACTGTAGTCTTTTTTTTCTTTTCCTTTTTTTTTTATAGAAAGCTTTTATTTAATAAATATAAATTTCATAAGTACAACTTTTGGATTATAGCGGTTCTTCCCCCCACACCAGCCCTCCCACCCCCAAACCATCCCATCTCCTACTTCCTCTCCCATCCCATTCTTCATTAAGATTAATTTTTTAAAAAAAGATTTATTTTTTTTTGAAAGTTAGAGTTACACAGAGAGAGGAGAGGCAGAGAGAGAGAAGTCTTCCATCCAATGGTTCATTCCCCAGATGGCCGCAACGGCCGGAGCTGCGCCGATCCGAAGCCAGGAGCCAAGAGCTTCTTCCGGGTCTCCCATGCGGGTGCAGGGGCCCAAGGACTTGGGCCATCTTCTACTGCTTTCCCAGGCCATAACAGAGAGCTGGATCGGAAGAGGAGCAGCCAGGTCTAGAACCGGTGCCCATATGGGATGCCGGCGCTTCAGGCCAGGGCGTTAACCTGCTGTGCCACAGCACCAGCCCCAAGATTCATTTTTAATTATCTTTATATACGGAAAATCAACTCAGTAGTACTAAGTAAAGATTTCAACAGTTTGCACCCACACAGACACACAAAGTATAAAGTACTGTTCGAAGACTAGTTTTACTGTTAATTCTCATAGTACAACACATTAAGGACAAAGGTCCTACATGGGGAGCAGGTGCACAGTGACTCCTGTTGTTGATTTAACAATTGACACTTATTTATGATGTCAGTGATCACCCGAGGCTCTTGTCACGAGTAGCCGAGGCTGTGGAAGCCTCTTGAGTCCACAAAGTCCAACCTTATTTAGACAAGGCCATGAGCAAAGTGGAAGTTCTCTCCTCCTTCAGGGAAGTGACCTCCTGCTTTGATGGCTGGACCATAGTCGGGCTGCAGCAGGCAAGTGCTTTGAGAACTCTGTGTCGAGCTGGCCGCTGATGGTGAAGCCTTTTCCCAAAGGCTTTTGTGCTGCTCGGCCAAGGGGAGCAGAGGCCAATTCCCAGTGCCCTTGCCCCTTCGCTCTCGTTTGCTCTCTCTCTCTTTTTTTTAAATGTATTTATTTACTTGAGAGGCAGAGTTACAGATAGAGGGAGAACAGAAAGAGTCTTCCACTCACTGGTTCACTCCCCAAATGGCTGCAGCGGCCGGACCTGGGCTGATCCGAAGCCAGGAGCTTCCAGGTCTCCCACGTGGGTGCAGGGGCCCAAAGCACTCGGGCCATCCACTGCTGCTTTCCCAGGCCACAGCAGGGAGCTGGATCGGAAGCAGGGCAGCCAGGACTCGAACCAGCGCCCTTATGGGTTGCCGGCACTGCAGGCGGAGGATTAACTTACTACACCACAATGCTGGTATCTGCCACTTGCTCTTCTTACCTGAGCATACCACACACTCTTCCCCGCGGCTGCTCGCTCCTCAGCTCTGCCTCTGTAGCTTAGGTCTGGGTCAGAGCCCATCTACACCTGCTCTCCCTGCGCCTGAGCCACCTCAGGCCCCAGCCTGCTGTCCCCATGGGACATGCGGAGCCCTGCTCCCCGCCGCACAGCCCCATCCCGTCCTCGCTGCTCCAGGTCCCGGTTTCTTGTGGCCATCTTGTTGCCTGGCACCTTCCCCTGCAGTAACCCTTGTGAGCTCCCAGTGGGCGCGTGGGCAGGTTGGAGGGAGAGGCCGCCTTTAGGGGCAGGAGACTGAACTGGTGTGTGCGGGATGTTGTAGTCAGCACCTTCAGGCCTCTGGCAGGGAGGCTGGGCCGTGACGACTACCGTGTGCCTCAGGGAGGAAGGGGGCCCCCACCGCCCTCGCTGGACACCCAGCCCTGGGAACCCAGCTGTGGGTGCTCAGCCAGGCCGTTGGCGGGCGATAAAAACACCAGCAGGGTTAATCACAGCTGTGTTTATAGAGGCACCTTTCTCTGAGGCTCTCCAAGCCTTCGCTGTGCATGACCTCATGCCTCCGCTGGGGCCCCTCACCTGGACTGCCACCGAGAAGCCTGGCCAGGCAGCGAGCGCGGTACCGGAAGAGGCTCAGGCTGCTGCCTTCGCTCCATGCACTGCACACGGGAGGCCGGCCCGCACGAGCCAGGTGCTGCTAACCAACTACCACGTCGGGACCGGCACAGGCCCCGATGCCTTCCGGGGCTCCCACTGGGGAGTGGCTGCCCTGTAGGAGTGGGGCACCTGGGGTTGCCATGGAGACATCGCCTGGGCAGGCGACCTTTGAGGTGGACTTAGAGGAATGAGTCAGAGCCGGAGGGAATTCCACGAGGAGGGAAGGGAACGCTCGGTGACATGGCTGAGCCGCCGAACGGGGAGCTTACGCAGCTGGGGAGGGCAGGGTCCCAAGGCAGCAGAAGTTTGTTGTTTTTGCTTTTTCTTTTTATCAGGATGTATTTTTTTTATTTGAAAGGCAGAATGAGAGAGAGAAAGGGAGAAACAGAGAATGATCTTCCACCTGCTGGTTCACTCTCCAAAGGGCCGCAACAGCCGGCGCCGCGGCTCACTAGGCTAATCCTCCGCCTTGCGGCGCCGGCACACCGGGTTCTAGTCCCGGTCGGGGCGCCGGATTCTGTCCCGGTTGCCCCTCTTCCAGGCCAGCTCTCTGCTGTGGCCAGGGAGTGCAGTGGAGGATGGCCCAGGTGCTTGGGCCCTGCACCCCATGGGAGACCAGGAAAAGCACCTGGCTCCTGGCTCCTGCCATCGGATCAGCGCGGTGCGCCGGCCGCAGCGCGCCGGCCGCGGCAGCCATTGGAGGGTGAACCAACGGCAAAGGAAGACCTTTCTCTCTGTCTCTCTCTCTCACTGTCCACTCTGCCTGTCAAAAAAAAAAAAAATAAAATAAAATAAAAAAATAAAATAAAAAACAAAGGGCCGCAACAGCCAGGGTAAAGCCAGGAGCCTGGACTCCCTCCTGGTCTCCCACATGTGTGGCAGGGGCTGCCTTCCCAGGCCCACCAGCAGGGAGCCAGTCCCAGCAGCAGCAGTTTTTCAGCAAGGAAATTAACTGGTTTAGGTGAGCACGGAAGAGGCGGGTGTGGCCGGAGGCAGGAGCACCAGGCAGGAGGCCGAGCTGAGCGGGGCCTAAGGCGCCGAAGGCCTGCATTTAAGATAGCCGAGGATGTGAGACAGAAGCCAGCGCCTGTTTGTGTGCGAGGACCAGGCGGTGAAGAAGTGGGAGCTGAGCCGTGGGCTGTGATCAAGGAGAGGAGCCAGGTGGGCCAGGCCTGCAGCCGCCGGCATGCTGAGCCGGCTCAGGTTAGGAGAGCTTCGCCCTCTGGCCCTCCGCTTCCCAGCGTGGCAGTCCCACCAGCATTGCGGTTTCACGGCCTCACTCCTCCCCCTAGAGGCTCCTGGGAGCAGAGCTGCTTCCTCCTAGGGGAGAATGGATTGGTGGCCTGAGCGTCAGAGTTTCAAGGAGAACCCCTTGGCCCTCCACAGACAGGCAGGCGTGCGAGCCCCCTTAGGAGCTGGGTACCCCCCAAAAAATCAAGAATCACTGAAGGCAGTTCCCAGAGGCCATGCTGTCCTGCCTGGAGAGCCCGGGAGCCTTTCACAAGTGTCTTGGCCCTGGCGTGGCCACAGCTGAAGCCCAAGTGCACCACCCGTGGAGTCGGCTGGAGAGTGGGGGTGAGGGATGGGGGGGGGGGTCATAGCCTGGTCCTTTGTGTGGCTGTGAGCCAGTGTTCCTTCCGTAAGAGAGAGAAGACCACTCATCTCAGAGGCGTTCAGCTGTGAGTTAGCCTGAGCCTATCCTTTGCTGTCCCAGCCAAATTCATTGTTTCCCTGGACGAGTGGGAAGGCGAGTGAAGAGGGGCAGGAAAGCAACTTGAACGCCGTAAGCCCTGGGCGTGTGCAGGGTTGCTGCTGTCACTGCTGCCCCCGTCCACGGGCTGCCCAGCGCCTCGGGAACCCTGCCTTGACTGCCCTAACTTCCCACGCTGAGCTCTCTCCCCTCCCCGCCGCCTGGGCCGAGGCGGGCTTCTGGCCTTAGCCAACAATGCAGAGGCTGGGCGAGCCTGGTCTCCCCAACCTGCCCATCTCCAGGCCATGGCCCTCACCTCGGACCTTGCCGACCCAAGGGGCTCCCTCCAGAGAAGTGGGAGGATGGGAACTGTGACGCCCAGGGCTGGCCTCTGCTGAGGGCCTGCTTACCAGGCAAAGGATGTCAGCGGGGGCAGGGGCTGGCCCAGCACCTTCTCTGCACCCAGATCATGACTCTGGGCAAACTGTTTACCAGGCCAGCAAAGGGCCTATTTATAGCTTCAGCTGCTCCTCTCTGGGACTCACAGGAGAGGGGGGAGGGCAGCTCTCAGAGCAAGGGTGGTAGGCCCGGGTGCCTCTGCCCAACCCCGGGGCCCCCCGCCATGGCAGGGGAGAGCTTCCCCTTCACCCCCTCCACGCTACGCGCTCTCCGCCTGCAGCGCGAGTGGCTGGAATGGGAGGACCGGCGACGGGCCGCTGCCCAGCGGTGCCGCAGCCACAGGCGCCCCTCAAGTCCCCGGGCCCGACTCACCAGGCCTCGCCGCTCCTGCCGAGACCCAGCCGTCCACAGTGTCCTGTTCTCCGGCGACCTGCAGCAGGTGCAAGCCCTGTTCCACGACGAGGAGGCCGCCAACATGATCGTGGAGACTGCGAGCAACCAGCTGGCCTGGTCCAGCGAACAGGGTAGGGGACCGCGGTGGGGGCATGAGAGAGGGCGAGGGGAGCGGGGTGGGGGAGGCCCCGGGCCCTCCGTGCAGGCCCCAGACTGCCCCCCCATGCTGCGCTGTGCTCAGCTGTCTTCCTAATCACGTTCTTTCAACATAGGCTTTAAAGGAACAATGGTGTACATGGATTCTATAGGAAGATATATTTTAATGCTGTTTTTCCCTTCTTTACCTATATTATATCTCCACATATAGGGACATTTTTCTTTCATGGAATAAAAGTATATCCCATATGCAGTTTCATAAACTGATTTTCTCATGTATCACCTTTCCATGTCAATAACAAAGTATTTTAAACAGGCACATAGATGGTACTCTGTAACGCTCACTGTGACTTACATAACTAGTCCCCGGGAGAATTGGGTTCCTTTTTTTGTCTTTGCTCTTCTAACTTTTAATTTTATTATTATTTTTAAAATGTATTTATTTGAAATGCAGAGTAACAGAGGGAGACAGAGATTGCCTGCCTGCTGGTTCACTCCCTAAATGGCTACCACAGCTGATCCAGGCTGAAGCCAGGAGCCTGGAACTGCATCTGTGTCTCCCACGTGGATGGCAGGGGTCCAAGCACTTGGGCCATCTTCCGCAGCTTTCCTCGGGCATTAGCAGGGAGCTGGACTGGGAGCAGAGCAGCCAGGACTGGGACCTGCTCTCAGATACAGCACGCTGCTGTCACAGCAGTGGCTTACCGGTGGAAGGCAGAATCCCCACCCCCTTCTGGTACAGTTATTTTAAGTAACGACGCGATGAACATCTTTATGCACTTGTGGTTCTGTACAGATGACTGACTTAGGGTGTGCTCTGACTAGAGGGTTCATCCTTGTACACCAAATAGCTCAACTGGGATGCCCGCAGTCTGAAGACGGAAGAGAGAGGCAGGTGTTGTGGCAAAGCAGGTGAAGCTGCCTCGTGGGATGCCCGCTTCCCATTTCAGAATGCCTGGACGATGTCCCGGCAACTCAGTGCCTCCCACCCAGCTTCCTGCTAACTCGGAAGAGGATGGCCGAGTCCTTGGGTCCCTGCCACCCCCATGGGAGACCTGGATGGAGTTTTGGCTCCTGGCTTGGCCTGGCCCAGCCCAGGCATTTGTGGCTATTTCAGGAAGGAAGCAGTGGATGAAAGATCTCTCTCTCCCTCTGTCTGTCTCCCCCTCTCCCTCTGTCACTGCCTTTCAAATAAATACATAAATCAAAAAAATAAAATGCTCTAGCGAGCCACAGCCACAGCAGGCTGCAGACTCCCGCCCGGCTCAGCAGATCAAGGCCGGGACTTCTCCCAGGACCTCCTGGGCTTGTCCTGCAGCACGTGTGTCATCTCCAAAGTGGAATTTGGCCTTGATTTCAATCCTGGTAGAAAACAAAGCCTGCTTTACCCGAGATTTGGAAGAACCATGGATTTACTTCACTGCCATATAAACAATTCTGGTTTTCCTCTTAGGCCTTCTAGCAAGCTCCTCACCATCCCCACCACTGGACTCCATCACCGTTACATAACCAAACCTCTCCTCGTGCCGCCCCCCCCCCATTCTCCTCCTCCACCCTCCCCTGTACTCCCGCCCAGCCCTCTCTGCCCCAGAAGCCTAGGACCCGCGGCAGGCGCACCTGTACATAACCACCCCCCCACACCCAGAGCCAGCGCTGAGCAAAAACACCACCGACTCCGACTCCCCGAGCAGACCCCTCACCCCCTCATGGGTGGCCCTTGTGGTTTTCTGTGGCACACGCTGTTTGGTCACAGATTGACAGACTGTTCTAGAAGGCTGTTCCATTCATACTCCCGACTCAGGGCTTGAGTGAGGCCCTTTCCACGGCCACAGCCCAGCCGAGAGGGGAGCCCAGTGTCAACTGCAGGCCAGCATCGCCGCTGCCCACCCTGCTGCCCAGGCTCACCCCCTCCCCAACGCGACTTGCTCTCCTCAGGATTCTGGGTGCTAGCCCCCAAGACCAAGCAGACGGCACCCCTCACCATCGCTGCGGCCCGAGGTTACACGGACTGCGCCCGCCACCTGATCCTGCAGGGGGCTGAGCTGGACGCCCGGGTGGGCGGCCGGGCTGCTTTGCATGAGGCCTGTGCCCGAGCCCAGCTCGACTGTGTGCGGCTCCTGCTGAACTTCGGCGCCAAGGCCAACGTGCTGTCCGAGGAGGGCACAGCCCCGCTGCACCTCTGCACGGCCCCCGAGTCCTTACAGTAGGTGCTCAGGGGCTGGGATGGTTTGGGGAACGTGCACGTGTGTGTGTGTGTGTGTGTGTGTGTCCAGCTCATGCAGCCAAAGCACCGCACACACGCGGACACAGGCCTCGTTCTACAGACAAGACAAGACAAATGAGGCTCAGAATGGTTTAGTGACTTTCCCAAGGTCAACGCTGCTAATCCTGGCAGCCAGAGCCTGGTGATTTGTGGGGGAGCCCCATTCCGGGTGTGGTCCGTGAGTCCCGTGAACCCTCTGTAGCCGTGCTGGGTGATGGAAGGTGGGCGTCAGGAAAAGACCTGGCGGCGTTTCCGACCTCGGTGCGAGGAGCCCCTCTGCCCGCCCTTCCTCTGCTGTGGTTTCCGGGGCCCCTGGGTGATTTGCACTCGATCAGGTCGACAGGTGCAGCCGGCAGGTAAGGCTGGGGGGGCTCCTGGAAGACGCGCTGGGGCCCTCTCCCCACCAGGCCTAGCTCGGGGTTGGTGCCAGCCCCGGCTTGGGTTCAGGTGGGCACGTGGTGCACTTTCCACCAACCTCGTCCTTTCCGGTAAGGTGACAATGGCCACGGCTGCAACTCTGCTGAGCGCGCGCGCCAGTGTTCCCCAGGTGCAATGTTTAAAAGCAGGGAGGAGCCCCTGACCAGAAGCAAGGAAGTGAATTCAGCAGTGTGCGGAAGACTCGCTGCTTCTCGATCCTGAGCCGCCTGGCAGACCCGCGAGCCGGAGCTCTGGCCACTCTGCGGAAGGTGCCTGGTTACCGGGGCTCGCGGGGGCCCACGGGCCTGCTGTTCCGGCTTGTTCATTATAAATGACTGCTAGTGTCGTCTCATCATTATTAATTTAGCTCTCTGTGCTTGGCCCAGCCCGCAGTAGGTAACGGGCATTTGCTGGAACAGCGCTCTGCTCTACAATTTTTCTAGGAACTTAGTCTGCAAACCACGTGCGCTCGCAGTTTTCTGTTGGTTTGGTTCTGTGGGTTTGCTCCAGGGGAGCGTGGAGCGGGGAGGCCCCCTGGTGCCTCCCTCCGCCTGAGTGAGCGTGGCTTGGTCTGGAAGTTTGGGGACAGGAAGAAAATACCAGAGCTTCTATTTATGTTGGGCTCATACATACTCCTAAATTTCCTACACTGGGTAATGTGCATTGGAGGGGATTTTCAGAAAAATCAGTGCCATCAGAATGTTGGGAGGCCCCTGGCCCGGCGGAGGACGAGGAGCGGGTAGGCGGCCGGGAGGGGCTGTGAGCTGAGTGCTGACTCTGGATCAGTACTGACAGACGTTCTGGGCTCCCACTGGCGCAGGTTTGTCATCTGAAAATGGAAGGTGCCCTCAGTGGCTTCCACGGGCCTGCCAGCTCTGCTGTCGTGGGGCTTCCGTGACCTGACAGCTGGCGCCCCCAAGCCGAGAGCTGGGAAGAAAGCAGAGGGAGCAGCAGGCTAAGGGGTTCCCCAGGCAAAGTCTGGGGCCCTCAAGATTTGCCCTGGTGCCCTGCGTCTTGTCCCTAGGTGCGCCAAGCTGCTGCTGGAGGCAGGAGCCACCGTGAACCTGGCGGCGCGGGAGACCGAGATGACACCCCTGCACGTGGCCGCGGCGCGGGGCCTGGAGAAGCACGTGGCTCTTTACCTGGAGCGTGGCGCTGACGTGGGCCTGCGCACCAGCCAGGGGGAGACGGCGCTGAACGCCGCGTGCGCCAGCGCCGAGGGCCCGGGCAGCAGCAGGCAGCACGAGGCCGCCGCACGGCGCCTCCTGGAGGCCGGGGCGGACCCCAGGGCGGCCGGGCGCAAGCAGCACACGCCCCTGCACAACGCCTGTGCCAACGGCTGCGGGGGCCTGGCAGAGCTGCTGCTGCGCCACGGGGCCTGCGCGAGAGCCCCCAACGGAGCGGGCCACACACCCATGGACTGCGCGCTGCAGGCCGTCCAGGATGCGCCCAACTGGGAACCCGAGGTCCTCTTCGCGGCGCTGCTGGACTACGGGGCCCAGCCTGTGCGCCCCGAGGTACACGCGGAGGGCCTGGGAAGGGCGGCTCCTACCAGGTGGGGCAGTCTGCGACTGGACGGGCCCTGCCCCTGGGGAAGCCAGCGGTCCGGGAGACTCACTCCCACCTTTAGGGGCCGGAGGGCTACCCGCGACTGGGGATGGGGAGATAGGGCTGGGGGGGGGGGGCGTCCAACAGGGGAAAGCTGCAGAATGGGGTCAGAGGTTGGAGCACACTCCAGGGTGGGGTGAGGGAAAGGCAGGAGACAGCCAGCCCTTAGCCCCAAACCAGGATGTGATGGGGACCCGGGCCTGCCTTGACTGGGAGTGGCGTGGTGCCCTGTGACGCCCGTTTCACTCCTAGATGCTGAAACACTGTGCCAACTTCCCTCGGGCCCTGGAAGTCCTGCTCAACGCTTACCCGTGCGTCCCGTCCTGTGACAGCTGGGTGGAGGCGGTGCTCCCGGAGCTCTGGCAGGTACGTCCACCCCAGGGGCAGGGCTCGTCCTGGGGAGAGGAGGGCCAGGCCTGTCCCCCCAGGACCTGCTTCGTGGAGGGAAGAGCAGGGGCCAGGAGGAAGGGGATGTGCAGAGGGAGACACCTGGAATCCAGGGTGCTTCCCCCCGTGGTATCCCACACGCTGTGCCAGCACCTCCCGAGTGGGGATGGGCACAGACGTGGCTGAGACCCCCCCCCCCACACACACACACTGCATGCCCAGGGCCCCTACCAGGGTTGCCCAGTGGAAGGACGGAGTTGAGGGTGTCGGGCAGCTGACCATCTTTCCCTCCTGGCCCAGGAGCACGAAGCCTTCTACAGCTCGGCCCTGCGCATGGTGAACCAGCCGCGGCGGCTGCAGCACCTGGCCCGGCTGGCTGTGCGGGCTCAGCTTGGGGGCCGCTGCCGCCAGGCTGCCTCCCGGCTCCCGCTGCCGCCGCTCCTCAGAGACTACCTGCTGCTGCGAGTGGAGGGTCGCATCCAGTGAGCCCTGTGCCGGGCCACTGCCGCAGCTCGTCCCCATCGCCACCACCGCCACCCCCCAACCCCGCGCTCCTGGGGCCGCGCAGTCCAGCCCACCGCTCTCTCTGCAGACTCAGCCTTTGCCCACCCCTTCCTGTGCTCCCGTGGGTGCCGCAAGCCGGGAGCCTGTGCCACCTCACCTCCTGCCCTCATGTACCTGGCCAGCCCCCTAAAGAGGGACAGATCCCACCTCTCCCTGCATGGCTGTGCCCAACCTGCCATTCTCACTTCAAGGGAGGGCCCTGATGCATGCTGGGATGACCTTTGGGAATCACATCTCCAGTCATTCATCTCCTTCAGTGGCTCCCACCTCCAGCCCAAGTCAAAACCCAACAAGGGGAGCCGGCGGAGCTGGGGCTCTGTCAGGTCCACTGGCTCATGGCCACCCTGGGGTCACCCAGCCCTCATAAACCGCTCACTGCTTGCTGGACCTGTCCTGCCCTTCTTTGCATCCAGAGTTTGCATGATTGTTCCCACTGCTTCTGGAACCTTCACTGGTCAAGGCCCATGTGACCCTCAAGCGTTAGTTCCAATACTGCTCCCTGTGCCTGCCCCCAGGCAGCCTGGGGCGCTGCACTTGCTAAGTGCCTGTGTCTGCCTGGGCTAGGCTGGGGCAGGGACTGTACTCTTGGGACGCATTTCAGCACCTGCTTGCTGAGGGAGGAGTGCGTGCCCCCCAGCCCCGTGAGAGGCGTGGAGCCTTAAGACAGCGGTCACCACACCTGCTGGCCTCTGAGAGCCTGTGTCGGCACCAGCCACCGGCTGTCCTCCCTCCCTGTCTCACGTCCTGTGGTCCCAGACTCAGAAGGACCACGCTTGATCTTTAGGAGGAAGTTTTGCAAAGCGAGCCCAGCAAATAAACGGTTTGTGCACAGAACAAAGGCATGGATGTCATTAGAGTTCAGTGTGATGGGGTGCCCGGCACTCCGTTCTGTGCTCTTGGGTGGTTTCCAAGGGTTTTGCACTGCACAACTGTTACTCGGGCCCGAGACGGCTGGGAAGACTAGTGCGAGGCCCCGGCTGCGGGATCCTGGGCTCTCTGGGATCCAGAGTCCTCCCTCTGTGGAGATTCCCTTTCACCGGCACAAAGGCAGGCTTTGACCTCTGACCTCACTGCACAGAGCGGCAGCCGCCCCTGTCTGGGTGAACTTTTGGCTTCAGCTGCACAGAGCCAGGAGGCCTGAGAGAAGGGAACTCCTCCGTCGTCCCGGGCCGCCTCATTCTGGGCTCCACACTAAACCTCCCACCCCTTGGATACCTGCGGAGAAAAACGAGAGATTCTCGTGGTTATGTATGCCGCTTGGCAGTGGGGAAAGACTTCCCAGCATGGCGGAAAAGATGAATAGATCTCACTACAAAAAATGTAAATTTAGTTCCATAAGCACCCAGTCACTGAGATAAGTAAAAGGTAAATTCTGGAAGCCGCTGCACGTCCTTGACCTGTGCGGGCGGAGTGGCACTGCCTCGCCATTGCCTACACGGGGCCTCAGGGAAAGCCGGTCTTCACAGGTCTGCCCCATTGCTGAACATGCAGCATCTCACCGGGAGCCAGGAAATGCAGGTTCAAACAGGGGCAGGCGTTGTGCACGGGGAAGCCGCTGCTTGGGACGCCTGCATCCCATATCGGAGTGCTGATCCGAGTCCTGGCACCTCCGCTTCTGAACCGGCCCTCTGCAGCAGGGGGTGGCTCAAGGACCTGGGTCTCTGCCACCCACGTGGGAGACCCAGATGTTGTTCCTGGCCGCTGGCTTGAACCTGGCAAAGCCCTGGCTCTTGTGGGCATTTGGGGAGTGCGCTGGTGGGTAGAAGACTGATCTGTGTCTCTCCGCCTTTCAAGTA
Source organism: Oryctolagus cuniculus (assembly GCF_964237555.1). Taxonomy (NCBI): domain Eukaryota; kingdom Metazoa; phylum Chordata; class Mammalia; order Lagomorpha; family Leporidae; genus Oryctolagus; species Oryctolagus cuniculus. The sequence continues at coordinate 19,077,438 of NC_091448.1, read as the reverse complement.
GCGAAAATAAATAAATAAAAAGTCTATAAAAAATAAGACAACATTAAAATATTGTTCCTCCACTAGGTTGATACCATGCAGTGCCTATGCAGATATGGATACATTCTCTCAGCCTGTCGGTGGGCAGATGCCTCTTGGGTGGTAATTTGGCAGCATCCCTATCACAACATGAACAGCAGGTGCATCAGGGTACCGTGTCCACATTGCTCGTGACTACCCGGAGTGCGGGAGGGTGTGAAACCTATGCTGTGGCATACAGTTCGGTACTTTGTAGCAGAGAAAACGGGGTGACGCCAGGCGGCCTGGACAGGTATTGTTAGACAGAAACAGGTTGGAATCCAGTATGTGCAGCAAACAACGCCCCAGCGTTGCAGAGGAACAGGAGCCCGGAAGGCCAGCGCTCAGGAATTCCCTTCCGGGAGAGGACTGCGACCTGCGCCCCTCAGGAGAGGCATCTGAAGTCCCACAAGTGGTGCCCGTGGAGTCTGGTGCAGTATTTTTAGAAAACAAAAACTTAAGAGAAGAAAGGGCAAAAAGCACAAACATAATTTACAAAGTGGCCAATGAAACACAAGAAATGTGCAAATGCACTAGGAATCATGAATGCAAATGAACACACACTCTTTGCCTATTATGAAAACTACCTAGTGGTTAGCAAAGGGGCACCTCTTTTTTTTTTTTTTTTTTTTTTTTTTTTTTTTTTTTTTTAGCAAAATGGATTTGCTGTAAATCCATGAATTGAGGCAGCACCTTGGATTCAGAGATACATCCCTGTGTAGCCATCAAGTTGCACAGAGAGATACTACTACCGAAGTTCAGGGCCGGTATTGTGACACGGCCAGCTACACTGCTGCCTGAGACGCCAGCAGCCCATATCAGAGCACTGGCTCAAATCCCAGCGGCTCTGCTTCCAATCCAGTTCCCTGCTATTGTGCCTGGGAAAGCAGCAGAGGATGGCCCAAGTAGTTGGGCCCCTGCACCCACATGGGAGCCCTGGATGGAACCCCAAGTTCTTGGCTTTGGCCTACCCAGGTGTGGCTGTTGTGGCCATCTGGAGAGTGAACCAGTGGGGCCGGCGCTGTGGTGTAGCAGGTAAAGCCACCACCTGCAGTGCCAGCATCCCATATGGGCGCCGGGTTCTAGTCCCGGCTGCTTCACTTCTGATCCATCTCTCTGCTGTGGCCTGGGAAAGCAGCAGAAGATGGCCTCCCATATGGGAGACCTGGAAGAAGCTTCTGGCTCCTGGCTTCAGATCAGCCCAGTCCTGGCTATTGCAGCTATCCGGGGAGTGAACCAGCAGATGGTCTTCCATCTGTTGGGATACTCCCCAAATGGCCACAAAAAATGGCAATGATATAGTTGTAATTGCAAGATTCTTTCTTTTTTAAAAAAAGGTCTATCTATTTCTTTGAAAAAGTTAGAGAGATCTTCCATTTGCTGGTTCACTCCCCAGATAGCTGAAGCCAGGAGCCAAGAGCTTCATCCAGGTCTCCCACATGAGTGAGAGGGGCCCAAGCACTTGGGCCATCCTTTGCTGCTTTTCCCAAATCATTAGCAGGGAGCTGGATTGGAAGTGGAGCAGCCAGGACTCGAACTGGCGCCTATATAGCATGCCGGCGCTACAGGCAGCAGCTCTAACCCATTGAGCCACAGTGCCGGCCCAGCAAGATTCTTTCTTTCCTCAGTTTTCAGTTTATAATCCCTCCACCCGCAAGAACCCAGCCCTGAAAGCCCCTCTTTCAAAACACCCTAACGCAGCTGCTCCGGACCTTTGCTGCACGCACAGAGCGCACGCCGGGTCAGACGCGGCCTGCACTGTTCCAGGCCTCCCCTGCTCTCACGGAGCATCCTGTCTCCAGCCCCAGCCAGTGGGCTTCCCTTCCATGCCCCTCTCTACCACAGCTATTCTGCCCCAGCCAATGGGCTTCCCTTCCATGGCCCCTCTCCACCATAGCCATTCTGCCCCAGCCAATGGGCTTCCCTTCCATGGCCCCTCTCCACCACAGCCATTCTGCCCCAGCCAATGGGTTTCCCTTCCATGGCCCCTCTCCACCACAGCTATCCCGAGACTTTGCCTTGGGGCTGGCACTGTGCGCAGAGGGTGAGGTCGCTGCCTGAGACACTGGCCTCCCTGGTGCTGCTCCACTTCTGATCCAGGAGATCAGAATGATCGATGAAGCTCGGGCTTCCTGGCTGTGTCCTGGCCCCGCCCTGGCCACTGTGAACCAGCAGATGGAAGATCTCTCTGTAACCCTTCCAAATAATAAACAAATCTTTTTTTTTTTTTTTTGTAGATTTTTTATTTATTTGGGAGGTAGAGTTATAGACAGAAAGAGGGAGAGACAGAGAGAGAGGTCTTGCATCTACTGGTTCACTCCCCAAATGGCCACAACAACTGGGGCTGAGTTGATCTGAAGCCAGGAGCCAGGAGCTTCTTCTAGGTCTCCCACGTGGGTGCAGAAGAGGAACAGCTGGGACTCGAACAGGTGCCCGTATGGAATGCCAGTGCCACAGGTAGAGGCCCAGCCTACTATGCCACAGCACCAGGCCCTGGACAATTATTTATTCTCCGTGAGTCTCTTTTTCCAAACCTGCTAACTAGGTAAGCAGGGGCTACTAGATTGGGATCCGTGAGAAAATGCACATGAAATGCTCAGCATGGTCCGTGGTACACAGTAAGCTCTCAACACAAACGGGGCTTCGTTACACAGATGCATTAGCAGTATTCAAGTCAATGTTCTTCCACTCCTTCCAGTACTTACTGGAAGCTCTCGAACCTGTTCTGTCTGGAACTTTGCTTGGAAAATATTCATTCTCAAAATTCTGTCTACTTGGACCTTGATGACTTGCCTGCTTCTTCAAAGTAAAACCACTAAACGTTAAAACCCAAAAGGTACACATATGCTGAAATTAAAACAATACTTTTCCAGGGCCGGCGCTGTGGCATAGCAGGTAAAGCCGCTGCCTGCAGTGCCAGCATCCCATTGGACGCCGGTTCAAGTCCCAGGTGCTCCATTTCTGATCCAGCTCCCTGCTATGGCCTGGGAAAGCAGTGGGGGATGGCCCAAGTGCTTGGTTGGGTCCCTGCACCCACGTGGGAGAGCTGGAAGAAGCTCCTTGCTCCTGGCTTCAGATCAACTCAGCTCCAGTTGTTGTGGCCATTTGGGGAGTGAACCAGTAGATGGAAGATCTCTCTCTCTCTTGCTCTGCCTCTCTTTAACTGTGCCTTTCAAATAAATAAACCTTTTTAAAAATAAAAATATAATATTTCGGGGCCGGTGCTATGGCGCAGTGGGTTAACGCCCTGGCCTGAAGCGCCGGCATCCCATATGGGTGCTGGTTCGAGTCCTGGCTGCTCCACTTCCTATCCAGCTCTCTGCTATGGCCTGGGATAGCAGTAGAAGATGGCCCAAGTCCTTGGGCCCCTGCACTCACATGGGAGACCCGGAAGAAGTTCTGGGCTCCTGGCTTTGTCCTGGCTCTGCCCTGGCCATTACAGCCATTTGGGAAGTGAACCAGGCAATGAAGGCCTCTCTTTCTCTCTTCCTCCTCTCTCTATAATTCTGCCTTTCAAGAAAAAAAAAAAAAAAAAAGGACGGCATAAAGGCACAGTAGGTGCAGCTGCCATTCGGCCACTCGGGACACTTACATCTCCTATCTGAGTGCCCGCTTCAAATCCTGGCTACACCTGCACTCCTGAAGCAGCCTGGGAAAGCAGTGGACGATGGCCCAGTGCTTCAGTTCCTGCCACCCATATGGGAGACCCTGATGGAGTTCCTGGGTCCTGGCTTCAGCCTGGCTTGGCCCTGGCTGTTGTGGCCATTTGGGGAGTGAACCAGCAGATGGAAGATACCCCCATCTCTCTCTCTCTGACTCAACTCTGCCTTTCAAATAAATAAATAAATCTCTTTTAAAATTAAAATAACAAACTTTAAAAGAATCCAGACACAAAACAGTCTCTTTTTAAAATTTTTTTAGATTTATTTTATTTATTTGAAAGGCAGAGTTATAGAGGGGGTGGGGGAGAAAGAGAGATCTTCCATCTACTGGTTCACTCCCCAAATGGCTGCAATGGCCAGAGCTGGGCCAGCCAGAGGCCAGGAGCCAGGAGCTTCTTCTGGGTCTCCCATGTGGGTGCAGGGGCTCAAGGCACATTAGCAGGGAGCTGCATCAGAAGTAGAACAACTGAGAAACCAACAGGTACCCATTCGGATGCTGGCATCGCAGGTGGCAGCTTTACCTGCTATGTCAACACTGTATCCCTTCTCCTTTTGTTTTAAATATTTATTTTATCATTTTTTGAAAGGCAGAGCTAGGGAGACATCAAAAGATACATTTCATCTGCTGGTTCACTCCTCAAACAGACACAATGGCCAGGGCTGGCCCAGGCTGAAGCCAGGAGCCTGGAGCTTCTTCCGGGTCTCCCACGTGGGTGCAGGGGCCCAGGCACGTGGGCCGTCCTCCACTGCTTTCCCAGGCCATAGCGGAGAGCTGGATGGGACGTGGAGCAGCGGATGTTGGTGTCCCACTTGGTGGTTTAGCCCGCTGCGCCACGACCGGCCCCGGATTCCTTTTATATAAAGTGCAAAATCAGGAAAACTAACCTATGACGGACTTCAGTGGCTAGACGAGGTCTGAAGGGAGCTGGTTCTGGGGTCATTTCCTTTGCTGCTTCTGCAGGCTCGTTCTGGCCGAGAGTTCAGCCGGTGCAAACCACCGAGCCCTGCACTTAGGATTGCCCCGGCTGCATTATTTATACTTTAATCAACAGCTCATTAAAAACACAAACCCTTAGGTAAGTGCTGGGGAGCTGAGCTTTTTCTCCCGTCTCTCTGGCTCCTTTTCTCGTGCCCCGAGGCTGCGATGAATCCCTGCCTCTCTGAAACGCTTTCCCGCCGTATTTACCCAGGCTCCACGCCACCTGGAGCTGCCATCTTCGCGCACTGCCTAACCTGGCCCCTCCATCTGCCCTACCAGCCCAGAGCCGAGGAGGTCCTCACTGATTCCGGGGACTTGGAGCTCAGTCCGCGGCCCAGGGCGGTAAAGAATCCCTTCAGCCTGGGAGCCAGGGAGCAAGGCCTGAAGAAACAGGCCGCAGAGTGGGCGGCCTCTTTCAGGCTCCGGCCGGGGGAGCCAGCCTGGGCAAAGTTCCACGGCCACGAAGCCACGCCCCGCCCCGAGCACCTCCCCCCGGCCCCGCCTCTCACCCCGGTCGGCCTGAGGCCCCGCCCACCAGGCGTGGCCTTGAGCCCGGAGGGCCGCGATCCCGCCAACAATGACTCCGCCCCTTCTTCCGCTGAGAATCCTGTCCCTTTTATTTAAAGAATACGTTTACGTCAGCTCGCCTTACGTAGACGTGCGTCATCAGTGCAAGGCGCGGAGGCGGGACTTCCTATCTGTGGTTCTAACAGCTTCCGGGAGAAGCCGGAAGAGACTGGACTGTGGACCGAGTCGAGGATTGCCAGCCCCTCCCCCGGTCCCTACGGAAAGACGAGGCCAGGGGCCGTCCTGGAGAAGGTAAAACTATTTAGTCTGGACTTTTCAGGTGAGGACCTCCTTCCCCATCCGAGCACAGTACCAGTCCAAGCCCCCTTTAATTTTCCCATGACTCCTCGCGCCCTCAAGCCCCACCCCCGGTCCAGCAGCCCCGCCCCGAAGTTTGAGGGGTGTGGATGGTTTGTGACCCCCTCACCTGATCCTGCCCCTCGGGGCCTAGGAGAGCTGGGCTTGGGCGCCGTGACCGGAACCCGGCAGCCCCCGCGCCAGCGTTGCGGGAGCAGGACCGCCCAGACGCGGAGCCTGCGGCTCGGACAGACGGGGAGGCGGACCCTCCTCACTCAGCGCGCCGACGGGCTGAGAGGGCGAAGGCCCGGGGGGCGGGCGGGCTGGGGTCCCGGTGTCCAACCAGCCGTTTCGGTCGCTTCGCCGCCACCCTTTTCTGTAAAGCGCGGCTCATGCCATTACCGCGCCTGCCGTGAGGGCTTGGTCGGGGCAGTGGTAACCTGATGGCTGCCACTTGAACGGCTGCAATGTGCCGGGCAGCGCGCTAGGTAGTTTGCTTGGGTGATTTCACGTCATCTTCCAAACGACCGGCCGAGGTAGGTGCTATTTTTAACCCCGTTTTACCGAGGCTCTGAGAAAGTTGTCCGCCGCCAGGAAGAGGCAGGCGGGCGGGCGTTGTGATGGGTTGCTCTGTGTTTGCTTTCTCCCCGGCCGCAGGGGCAGGGCCGGCGTGGCGGGTGAGGCCGAGGTTGGTAGGTTCCCCAGGCGCGCAGTCCTCCTTGTCTCCTGGATCGGGTAGAGAGCCGGACAGCTAGAGCCGTGTGAGGAAGTTGCGCAGGTGCGGTGAGGACAGCCCGATGCTGGTGACCGCCGGCCTGGACTTGCCCAGGGGCGGCTGTGAGCGCAGCAGGTTCTCGGAGGAAGCGCGCAGGGTCAACGCCGCGGCCCAGGGAGAGCTGAGAGGGCCTGGGAGAGCCGGCGTGGAATCCTTCCCGAGGCGGTTCACCTGGGGAGTGCGTGTGGTGCTTGTGAGCCCCTGGTGGCCCCTCCGGTGGCCTCTGGGGAGGTGTGACTGCTTCGATGAGAGGTTCATTTTCCTTAGGTCTTGACAGCCGGGCCTGGATCTGCGACCGTGAGGGAGAAGGGGCTCAGATCTGCAAGGCTGGCCGCACAGGGCCTCCGAAGAGGCCTTAAGATAAAACTTTTCGGATTTCTTGGTTTCTCTACAGCTGCCTTGGAGGTTGCTTAGGGGACATACTTGCTTGACCGAGTGTTGGAAAGTCTAAGAACTGCGCTCAAAGAAGCGAATGTTTCTCCCCATTCACTAAAAAGTAGCAGCCGTGCAGGCGGGTGCTGTGGAGCCTGGGTATGCGGCCGCCAGTCGGACATCGCCGTCCTGTGTCGGAGCACGGGTCTGTGTCCCGGCTGCTCCGCTTCTGCTGCAGCTCCCTGCTAAGGGACCTGGGAAGCAGCGGAGGATGGCCCAGGACTTGAGTTCCGTATGGGAAACCTGGATGGAGTTCAGGCTCCTGGCTTTGGCCTGGCCCAGCCCCTGGCAGCTGCGGCCACGTGGGAAGTGACCCTGCAGATGGAGGACCTCTCTGCACTCTGCCTTTGAAATAAATGTTTCAGAACAGCAAACAGTGGCAGCAACGACACGCAGAGGAGGTCTTGCCGGGGATCTGCTGGTGGGGAGGTTGGAATGTGGGAGGAAGGGTGTGCAACCTGAGAGTTTCACAATCGTGGCAAAGGGTAAGGCCTTGGCTTTCAGTTTGGGGTCCAGAGTTAGGAAGCTTTGTGCCTCCCTTCTCCACTGAACTCCATTTGCAGTCAGGGCTGGGTCAGTGAAAGCCCAGACAAGCTAGAAACCTGGTCACAGCTCCTCGGGCTCCACTGATGCCGCCCCTCTTTGTTCTTGCAGCCCGGACCCCGTCGGCAGCCGGACCATGGAGCTCTCTGATGTCACCCTCATTGAGGGTGTGGGCAATGAGGTGATGGTGGTGGCCGGTGTGGTGGTGCTGATTCTCGCTTTGGTCCTAGCCTGGCTCTCTACCTATGTAGCAGACAGTGGCAGCAGCCAGCTCCTGGGCACTATCGTGTCAGCAGGCGATACATCTGTCCTCCACCTGGGGCACGTGGACCACCTGGTAGCAGGCCAAGGAGCCCCAGAGCCCAGCGAACTCCCCCCTCCATCAGAGGGTAATGATGAGAAGGCTGAAGAGGCCGGCGAAGGTGGGGGACACGCCACAGGGGAGTCGGGGGCTGGAGGCGGTGCCGAGCCCAGCCTGGAGCATCTCTTGGACATCCAAGGCCTGCCCAAGAGACAAGCAGGCAGAGAGGGCAGCGGGCCTGAGGCCCCCCTGCGCTCCGAGGCTAGCACCTGCATCCCTGCCAGCCCCGGCCTCATCCATGTGCGGCTCAAATTCCTCAATGACACCGAGGAGCTGGCTGTGGCCAGGCCCGAGGACACTGTGGGTGCTCTGAAGAGGTGAGTGGGCTGGAAAGCGGGAGGCTCCCAGCCCTTGGTGGGGGACGGTGGGGAGCAGCAGGGAGGCGTGAGGCACAGCCCCTACCAAGGGTGGGGGGCATGCTTCCTTCAGTTCCCTGGCCGCCCTCCCACCCCTCACCTTTGTCTTTCCTTCCGTGCGTTGCCTTCCAGCAAATACTTCCCTGGACAGGAGAGCCAGATGAAATTCATCTACCAGGGCCGCCTGCTGCAGGACCCGGGCCGCACACTGCAGTCCCTCAACATCACCGACAACTGTGTCATTCACTGCCACCGTTCGCCCCCGGGGGCAGCTGCTCCAGGCCCCTCAGCCTCCCTGGCCCCCTCAGTCACCGAGCCAGCCAACCTTGGCGTCAACGTGGGCAGCCTCATGGTGCCTGTGTTTGTGGTGCTGTTGGGCGTGGTTTGGTACTTCCGTATCAATTACCGCCAGTTCTTCACAGCACCTGCCACTGTCTCCCTGGTGGGGGTTACCGTCTTCTTCAGCTTCCTTGTATTCGGGATGTACGGACGATGAGGACACGGGGAGAAAATGAAAGGCCTGGTCTTCCTCCACTGTGGCCTCCCCCTTTCCTGGCCAGAGCTGGGCCCAAGGGCCTGGGAGGGAGGGGTGGGAAGGACACAGGGGCTGCCCCCTCTGTTGGCCCCAGAGGCAGGTATGGGGCCTCCCCCTCACGTTCACAGGGTGTGGACATCCCCTCTGTGCAAGCACAACTCAGGTAGAAATGAGGAGGTCATCTCACGTCTGGGATCCCGCGGGGGTCGAGCTGATGGCCAGTTTCAGTGGGAAGCTTGGGCCCTGAAGGTTCCCTCCCAGCAGCGACCCCAGCTCTTCCAGGTGCCCTGCATGTCTGCCCCTAGCACCAGAGCTGCCTGCCAGGGTGGCCCAGCATGCCCCCACTGCACTCCTGCTGAGCTGAGGAGTGGCCTCCAGGACCTGAAGCCACCCTGGGGATAAGGACACCCAGCCACCACCTTCCTCCCCAGCCCTGTAGCAGCGATAGGTGGCCCCCATGTTCTAGAGTTTCCACTGTGCTCCCCTCTTTGAGACTTCTTTTTTTAAGTCTTCCTAAAGCTCAGTTGGGGAGGGGATTGGGGCACAATGCCAAGCCCCCAGCATTGGGAGGGGCCAGGCCACAGCTGCTACTCCCCTAGGCCTAGGGCTGTGAGCAAGACGGCACTGGCCCCCAGCCAGCGTCCTACCCCGCCCAGCTCCAAGGACGAGCTCTGGGATGGCTCTCAGGGCCTCCTGTCTGAGGCTGTTGGATGGAGGGTCGGTGTCTGTGACTGAATAAAGTTCCATTCCTGTGGCTGTGGAGCCGCCTCCTGTGACATTAAGAGTGGCTTTGCTCTCCCCCAGCAGCGTGGTGAGGAGGGTGGGAAGGCCGGGCTACCAACGGGAGATGCAGTTTATTTACACCAGCAGCCATGGGGGCAGAGGGAGTACACAGCGTTTACAAAGTTAGCTACCTGTACAGGATGGATTACATATGCAAAAATAAAAATCTCAAGACCACAGGACAGCGTGAGCCCCACCCCCCTCCCCCAACGACCCCAGCATGCGGTAATGCCAGGCGGGCGGCCCCTGGGCATGCGGGGGGGAGTGATGCATGGAAGGAAAAGCCACCGGCCCCGGGAATTAGTACAGAACCCCCCACACACTCAGACACATGATAGGATACAGGGCGGACGACACCTAGCCGGGCTGGGAAGGATGGGAACCGAAACCCACACAGCCTGCTGTTCGAGGGAGGGAAGTGGGGAGCCCCAAGCCCCTGCTTAACTACATGGTAGGGGGCACTCTCCCCAAAAAAGGGGTTCGCCTGCTCCCTCAGGGTTCCTGCTGGACCAAGCCCATCTCACCCAGCCTGGGCAGGGGGCTCGGCCCTGAGGGTGGGCCAAGGAACAATGGGGACGTGGATGTGGACAAACCAGTTCCCAAGCTACTCCCCCCTTCTCCCTTCTCCAACCAGAAGGGGGGGAAGGGGGAGGCCAGGAGGGAAAGGGTGTATTAGGGCCTGAACTGCAGCTGCCTCCCAGAAGGGAGAGTGGCCCTTGGCCTTCCCGCCCACGGCCAAGGCTCTGCGGGAAGCGGAGATGCTCCTTTTCCTCTGGCTTCCCCATGTGGGGAGAAGGCTGAGCAGGGCCAAGAACAGAGGAGCCGGGGCCCCAGGATTTATTCTGTCTCCTGCCAAAGTGTGTTTGGCTCTTTAAAAAATAATCACAATTCTTGGGTTAAAAACGAATCTGTAACCAGGCATCAGCCACAATCAGAACCACCCCAGGGGGAGATTGGAGTTCCAGACAGGGCACGGCAAGCCCTTGCTCTGTTGCTCTCTTAACCCTCTAGGGTCCCTAACCCCAGTCAGTCCAACCAGTCCTGGGTACTCGCTACCCAAGCTAGGGGATGGCTCCTCCTGGGAGGAGGGCTGAGGACTCGGCTCGGGGCCAGCCAGCTCTGCTCCTCGCCCAGACTGCAGTCCTCAGCGTGGCTCCCGGGAGTGGTGGTGCTCGCGTGGAGGTGGGGCGGTACATCTCTCGAGGATGTAGACCAGGCAGGTGGGCACACTGGCACGACAGTCCCAGAGGGGCCGTGATGCCCTCTCGCCCTCCACTGACAGCCCAGGGCGCGAAGGCCACCGTCGCTTCCCACCCCACTCCTAGCAAAGGGGGAGAGGCACAGAGTCAGGTTTTCCTCAGAGCCCCAGACCACAAGTACAGAATAAATAACTTAAAAGCGGCGAAGGGAGGGGGAACGGGGCAGGCTCTGGAGGGAGGAGCGCTGAGAGGAACCGAAGCTGGTCAAGGTGACGGGTGGCAGCAGCAGTCGGGAACTCGGGCTGCCCCAGCAGGGCAGGGTGGGCAGGAGGACCGTGGGGCCACCCCAGGAGGGTGAGGCTGGGCCCCTTCCTGGGGCAGGGAATGAGGTAAGAAAACATGTCAAATAAAGCAGCACCGTTCCCTCTCACCTTGGGGCCCACTCCTCGCCAGCCCTGGGTCAGGGAGGAAAGGCAGGGGGAGTAATTTTGATACACACAGCTCCCTCGTCCTGCCCTCCCCTCTCCCGTTCCTTGAAGCTGAGAGGCTGGGGGCCCTTTCCTGGCACCCAACAAGAGGACAGCGCCTGCTGCCAGGGGGGCCCATGGGGACTGAGGGAAAGGGCTGCCCCTGTGAGGGTCTGGACGCCCACTCAGCAGACAGCACTCTGCCTGCTGCCCCCGGGGACTGGGGGCATCTGATAGGATTCTGCACACAGACAGGACATGCCCAGCCCTGCCCCTCAGCTCCAAGCACCAGACCCGTTCACATTGCTGAGGGCAGCCCGGGGGAGGCCCCTCCAGGCTCAGCTTCCAACCCACAGCCTCCGGGTAGCCATGATGCCCCTCGGCAGGGCTTAGTCCAGTTCCTGGGGTGGGGGGCAGGCAGTGCCCTGGCACAGTGCCCAGGTCAGGCCCCTGGCCTAGCTGGACATCCAGTAACTCACAGAATAAATAGGAAAACCGCCTCCCCACCAAACTTATGTCCAAGGCATAATATGTCCAGGTCTGAGTCCCGCACGCCGAGGAGTCGTGCTCCATTGCAGAAGACCCTGACACCCCCCAGGGGTGCATAACTGGGTCCTCCGCCTGCCTGGCCCACCAAGCTTCCCAAGCCCAAACCCCCAGCAGCTGTCCGTTTGCCAGGCTTTGCCACCTGGGTGGGGGTCGGGAGAGAGGGCTCTTTTCAGCCAAAGGCTATCCCTTGCACCCGAGTCAGTTGATGTCATCGTAGATGCTGGGCGTTGGGGGCGCCGGTGGCTTTGGCTTCTTCTTTTTGTTGGAGCCCAGGCCAGAGGCAGTCCCTACCAGGCTCAGATGGGATTTCTTTTTCTTGGTTTTCCGAGACTCCGAGCTGTTGGTGCCTGCAGAGAAAGGCAGGAAAGGGGACGGTTGGGCTGCAGCAGGAGAGGTGGTGCCCCAGGCCTTCCGGGCGAGCCCCCAGGGCCCACTGTGCCACCTACCTAGACCCCATCCCTGATTTTCACTCGTCTTGGAGGAGCCTGAATCAGAGGGTGAGAGATCCGAGGAGCCGTCCCACTGGAGCCGGCTGATCAGGGCCTGGCTGTCAGTCATGTCAAAGCTGTCATTATCCAGGGAGCTCTCGACCTCAGGCAGGACGCTGGGAAAGGAAGGAGCCGAAGGCGTGAGGGACGCAGCTTGGCTCCTAACCTGCCACAGCCCAGCCCCTTCTCGGCAGGCCACTCACGCTGAGGGCCCGAGGAAGTAAATCCGCACGGTTCGCCTCTGCTCGTCCGTGTGCTGGGGGCAGCGCAGGGACCTGGTAGGGGAGAGAAGGGTCAGAGCCGACAAGGCAGGCAGGGGCCCGAGGGCCTTGGTCAGCAGAGCCCTCCCTGCCCTCGGCAGAGGCGGGAGGGAAGGGTGTAGACAGGGCAGGGGTGAATGAGGTGCTCCCAGACCGGGGCCTGATGCTTGACCGCTCCAGGAAGGGAGGGGAAGAGCAGGAGCCCCACTGCTCAGATCCAGGGGCGCTCCCGACCCATGCTCAGGGCGAGTGTTCAAGAGGCCCCCGGCCCCCTTCTAGTTCTGTGCTCACCTCGTGCACATCTTCTTGGTGTGTTCAGAAATCACCCCACATTGCTGGAAGAGGAATATAAGCTGAGAGGAGGGGCGGGCACCCGGCTAGACCTACACGCTCCCTGCAGTACACCGCCAGCCTGCACAAGCAGAACCAGTCCCAGGTGGCCAGGGCAGGCGGTGTGGACTGCGATGGGCAGAGAAGCCGGCTTCCAGAGAACGTGGTGGCCCTGACTGCTATGTCACCAGCCTCCTGCCTCCTGCACGGCTGTGACCACTGCCTGCAGCTCCAGCCCCCTCCCCAAGGACCGCCCCTTCTGTGGTCACTCACCGTGGTGAGCAGGCTACGCAGCTCCTCCGGCCCCAGGGTCTCATAGCTGATCCCAGTTGAGTTGTTATACTGTGGGAGAACCAGAGAAACAAGTCAGAGAAGCAAGAAAGGGGCAACGAGGGGGCGTGGGGTGGGAGTGGAGAACCAGGCCCTCTCCTCCCTCCTCCCATGAAGAGCATCAGGACTGCCCCGCAGTCTTCCAAGTGAGCCCTTGGTCCCAGCGCACGAGGGCTGGGGTGGGGGTGGGCCCGGGATGGACTCGGGTGTACAAGACCCCACAGAGCATCCAGCGCTGTTGCTACCAGCTTTCCGCTCCCCACCATAAAATCCCAGGCAACTCGCAGCAAGGCCACGAGAGGCAGCCTCTGCTCACCTTGAAAGGATCCGAATTGCTAAGTTCCCCTGAAGAAGAAAAAAGAAGGGGAAGGGTGTTTGATGCAGAGGTACAGACAGAGAACCCTGAAAATAACCAGAGAGGAAGTGGGGGTGACAGAAGGATCACAGGCCCTCCCTCGACACCCCCCCCTGCACCTCCCAGCCCACCCCCAGCAACGAGTCCCAGAAGCCACACTGAAAGCCCTCCCATGGTTCCAGCCCCACTTACCATTTTTGTGTTTTAAAGACTTGGATCTTCGAGGGGAATTGGGGTTCTGGAATGGGAGATACCATAGCTTTGGGGAAAGGGTAACGATAAGGGGGAGCCGAGAACCCAGGGAAGGAAAAAAGATTTGACAAAGAAACATCCTCAAATTCCTCTCTCACTCCCATCTACCCATCCGCCCTGCAGCTGGCCACGGCCTCTGCTGCCCCCTGCCCACCAGACACCCTCATCCCCAGACCCAGAGGCCCCGTGACCTCAGACAGAGGGCAGGACGCCCTGCCCCGGGGGAGGGGAGCTGTCCTGGGCCCACACTCCCCGTGCTTGCCCCGCTCTCACCTTGTCTGATTTTCTCTTCTTGGCTGTGAGGGGCAAAAAAACCACAGAGCAGGGTTACTTCGTGTTCTCAATCTGAGGGCAGCCAGGAAAGAGCGTAAAGCGACACACGGCCCCCATCACTCAGGACAGCTCATGACCACTGCGTACCCTCCACCCACCCCACCGGCCCATCGCATCCCCTTGTCCCCCAAACACCTTTTTTCTCCGAGCCATAGGACCAGTCATTGTCGTTGATGTCATCGTTATCCTCTTGGTCACTCTCAGACTTGTTCATGTTGTTGCTATTGGCAATCCTGCCAAGGGGAGGAGACAGGGGAGGGTCAAGGCCGCTGCCCCTTCCCATCCACACCTCCAGAACTACAGAGGAGCACTGGGGGCCAGGGACGGCCCACCCTGCGGACACAGCACAGCGCAGGCCGGGTTCCAGCAGGGGGAAGGCCCTCACCGGCGGTTGGCGATTCGGCTGCTGTTCCGACCCATTCCTAGGCACTTCTCCAGATGGGGAGCAAAGCGGGAGGCAGCTATGCTGCGGCTGCAATTGGGGCAAACACACTCCTTGCTCTTCCACTGGTTGAAAACCTGTCCAAAGATGTCCAACCCCGGCTGGTCCACGATCTCTGGGGACAGGAGAGGTGTGGCGGTCAGGGCGGGCAGGGCGCCCTCGCCTCTTGCCCCCACCCCTGGTCCCGAGGCCTCTTCAAAGCCCTGTCTGAGCTCACAGGAGCTCCGGGCTCTTCAGCTAGGGCGGCTGCCAGGGCAGGGGACACGCTGTCCTCCTTCCGCCCTGAAGCTCACCAAAATCCTTCATGCTATCGGGGTCCGTGTCGTCCAGGAAGAAGTAGCCGCACTTGACAGCCCGGTGCACCTCGAAGCAGAATCCCAAGCAAGAATCCTCGACCAGGTCCGCGTATAGCTCCTGAGCGATGGCCTGGGCCCCAGGGGAGAACACCCAGGGTCACGAGAGGCGCGACTCTCGCCAACCACGGCGCCTGCCACGCAGCCCCGGCCACACAGCATGCGCTCTCTGCCACTGTCCCCATCGTGGCTTCGCGTTCGTTCTGCTTCCTGGGTCCTCGGGCCTCCGCAGCTGGCCGTTCCCTTTAAGGAGCGAGGCTGACTACCCAGATTCCTCTTTGGTGGGGATGCCAGGTATTGCGACGTGGAGACGCCGAGAGCGAGAACCAGAGGCGCACGTGGGGGAGCCCTCACCTCTAGTTTGCTGTTATCCAGGCCAGACAAAGACATGTCCTCCATTTTCATTTGTAAACTCTTGTGGAGACGGCGCTCTGACTGCTCATAGCACAGCGGGCGGCAACACGGCTGCACACATGGGGGTGGGGGTGTCCGTGTGAATCTAAGGCACCCCTGGAGACTGCCACCTCCCGTCCCACCTCGCTGCCCAGAGTGGGATCCTGGAAGCAGGGCCTCTCTCTCCCCCAAGGCCCAGGCTCACTGAGTGCGGCCGCTCTGGCCGGCCTGAAGCCGAGGTGGCCTAGTCCTCCCCAGGCCTGAGCCCGGGCCCTGCACGCCACTGCCAATCTCAGCCTGGGTCTACAACAGGCAGCTGCTCACCCCAGGTCCCCAAAACTCAAACCCCTCTCGGGTACCCATGGTGCAATGCAGCAGGGGGAGGAGAAGGAACTCAGGCCTCAAAGCGAACCCACAGGGTGTGGCAAAGAACTGCACAGACTCCTAAGTACACCCCCCCTCCCCTAAAGGCTCTCCTCGGAGTCACCTCTGCTTCGGCCAGGATGTCCACTTGGGGGGGTACTGCTACCAGAAGTGGCAATGGCCCTAGGACCCTACCACCTTCACCCCACTCGGTCTTCCCTTGAAATCAGCCGGCCGCTCCAGAGAGGGGCAGAGCCCGCCGCAGCCCGGCGCTAAAGGGCACCGCAGGCCCGCCGCCGGCGGAGGGGACAGCGCGCGGTGGGGTGGCACGCCACGCCACGCCACGCCACGCCAGGAGCAGGGCACTCCCCTTACCTGTTCTTCTTTCCGAGAGCCACCCTCCCTCCCTCAGGACCTGCCCGGAAGTCTCTCCAAGAGCCCCAAAGTCCAGCAGCCCCCACCAAAGGATTCAGAAACAGCGCCCACAGTCCGGGGCCCCTCCGAACGGTGGGTACGAGTTTAAGGGGCTGCCGGCCCACAGTGGGGTGGGGACTGACAAACGAGCCAGGGGCACTGGGCAGGGTAGGAGGCCCGGCCTCGGCTCTTCCCCCGTCCCTGCGGCACTGCTGCATCATACCGACTGGGGGGAGGAGAGCCGAGCCGCCCGAGGCCGGCGCCGGGCCGGGCCGGACCGACCCCCAGAGAGTGGGCAGAGTGGGACGCGTCCCGGCCCCTCTCTTTCCCAGCCTGCCGGCGGCCCGGCCCGACCGGGCACAGGAGTCCGGGAGGGTGTCTCTATTGTCCCGGGGGCTGGGGCCTGGCTCCCTAACAAAGGCCCCGCGCCCCCTCCCCGGCCGGCCCTGCCCCGCCCAAGGGGGGTACCCAGACAGGGGGAAGAGCAGGGGGCCCCGGCCGGGCCGGGAAGCCGGGGGAAGCCGGGCGTTTCCGCGTCGGCCCGGGGGGAGGGGAAGGGGCGCTGACCCAGACCTGGGGGGAGGGGGCCCAAGCCCCGCCTCGGGCCCCGCCCCCCGCCCCCCGCAGGCCCCTCCCCCGTTCCCGTCTCCGTCCCGTACTCACCCCGCCCGGGGGGCCGCGCCGGGGCCCGGCGGCCTCTCAGGGCCGCGTCCTCCGGCGGCGGCGGCGGCGGCGGCTGCTCCGGAGCCCCATGTCCGTCGGTCCGTCCTCGCCTCTCCCCGGGGCCCAGGGCCCGGGGCCGGGGGGTCGGGGCGCCCCCCCGCCTCGCCGCCTCACCGGGCGGCCATGGCCCCTTCCCCTCCCTTCTCGTCCCGTCGCCGCCTCCTCCTCCTCACCTCACCCCGCCCGCGCGCAGTCCGCGCGCCGTCCGCGCGCCCCTCCCCCCGCCCCCCACTCCAGCCCGCCTCTCCCGGGCGGGGGGTGCGGCGCGAGCCCGGAGCGCGCGCGCGTGCCGCGACCGGAGGATGGATGGATGGAGCGAGCGAGAACGCGAGAGTGCGCGCGCGCGCCCCTCTCCCCCTCCCTCCGCGCGGGCGCGAGGCCAAGCGCGAGCGCGCTCCAACCTCCTCCTCTTCCTCCTCCCGCCCCTCCTCAACACCCCGCCCTCGCCCTCCCTTCCTCTTCCTTCTTTCGCTTTCGCGCGCCCAGCGCCTGCTCGCGCCTGCTAGAAGGGCCCGAGCGCGTGCATCTGCCCCGCGGCCGCAGCTCGGCAGCATTTGCTCCAGGGGGCGGGGACCGGGAGGGGAGGAGGGGCGCCACGCCGCCGTCCAAAGTACCGGCGGACGGGAACGGGGGCGGGGAGAGAGGCGGGGCCTCCCTGGGCCACCCTGGCCAATCGCCGGGCCGCCTCCGCCCGGGAGGCCCAATAGGCTGGGAGTGGGTGGAGCAGCGTTCAAGGTGAGGTGCGCGGTGCGCTGGGGGCGGAGACGCTGTGCCGTCCCGGCCGGCTCGGGGGCGGGGGCAGCGGGTGGCGTCGAAAGAGAGCGCCGGCTCCCAGCCGAGCCTGGGACGCCTTCCGGCCCAGGCTCCCCCGCCCTTCCCTCGGGGCTCTCCGCCCCCACCTCTCCGCCCCGCACACCCCTGCTCCCCACCTTCACGCTGAGGCGGGCAGCCACTTCTGTGACGAGGACGGACTTGAAGCGGGGCGCCGGCAGGCTCTCAGGGTGGAAGACCCATGGAGCCGCGGGGGGCTCGGCCGCGCCTCCGTCTCTCTGGTGTCTGGGCGGGTCGCAGCCCGCTCCGGTTCTGTGAACCGGGAGCCGCCCGGGATGAGGGTCCACGGCTGAGGGCGGAAGCCGAGCTGCGCCCTGCTGAGCGGAGCGCTCTCCCCACCCTCATCCTAATTTAGATCCCACACCTGCTCGCCTTTCCTGCTTCCGGAACCCACGCTGGACCCCCTACCTCTCGGACAGCTTGCCTGGCACTGGCCGGACTCTATCCGGGACCCAGTGCCGCTCCCTTGGGGGTGTCCCTGTGCGCACACTCCGAGCCCCCTTTCCGCAGCCGCAGTGCGCGCCTCCTGGCATGGTGGTGTGGCAGCCCTCTCCCCCCAAGGGATGAGATTAGGGGAGACGCTGAAACCTCACCCTTTGGGAGCATGTCTTTAGTGATTGTGGGAATTAACGAGGCAATCTGTGTGGAGCTCTTCATTCTGTGTCGGTGCGGGTCCGATTTTAGCTGTTGCTTGTAGGGTGCTGCAGGTGCTGGGATACGGAGGTGAAATGAGCAGTTGTCTCCCGAAGGGTAGAAAGACCAGGGGGTGAGTAATTAAACGATATTGTCGTCAAAACCAAGGCAGTGCGAGGAGACTTCAGAAAGCTCAGGAAACATGCATTCAAAAGATTTAAGTTTGTTTTGGTGCAAAATACTTGAAATCCACGCGTAGCTTTTTCATATACGCATTTTCCATGACCTTTTTGAAGACCTGTATGCCCACAGAACAGAGGTGGACAGGAGGAGGCATCAAATGATGCGTGAGAATGGGTCTGGCAAGGCGAGGGGAGCCAGGTCAAGGCAGGCCAAGAAGGTGTTAGACCTCCCCTGGAGGAAGCTTCAGAAGTGTAGCTGGGGGGCCTGTGCCGTGGAGTGGCACAGTAGGTTAATCTGCCTGTGACACCAGCATCCCATATGGGCACCAGTTCTTGTCCTGGCTGCTCCTTTTCCAATCCAGCTCTCTGCTCTGGCCTGGGGAAGCAGTAGAAGATGGCCCAAGCCCTTGAGCCCCTGCACCCACATGGGAGACCCAGAAGAAGCTCCTGGCTTCGAATTGGCACAGCTCCAGCCACTGTGGCCATTTGGGGAGTGAACCAGCAGGTGGAAGACCTTTCTCTCTGTCTCTCCCTCTCACTGTCTGTAACTCTACCTCTCAAATAAATAAATAAAAAATCTTAAAAAAAAAAAAAAAAAAAAGACGTGTAGCCGGAGCTGGGCACTGGCCGGAACATGCGGGCCAGGTGGGGAATGGTGAAGGGGATCCTTTGAGCGGACTTGGGTTTTTAGCAGGTGGTTCTGAGTGTGGCATTCCAGAAGCGCTGGGTCCTTGTTTCTGATGCAGCTGGGTGAGGTAAAGGAGGACAGGGCCGGAGGTAGAAGGGTCACGTGCTCGGTTTGGGAGCTACCAGGGCTTCTGGGGGACCCGCTGGTGGAGAGCCCCAAATGAAGCCAGGAAGCAAGCCAGGACTTCAGGTGCTCCTTCAGCCTGGCCCTGGCCTGCCCGCTCGGGATTCGCTGCTCCAGGGATGCGGATTCCTTTCTGTCCTAGGGAATCAGGCTCAGGACAGCCTGCCCTTAAGGAATTTGCTTAGGAAACCCTCCCGGCCCCTCCCCATTTACCTATGCCATTCCTCCTGCCCCCTCCCAGATCCATCCTCATACCACACTCTATAGCACTGCACTGTACTGTTCGTTCTGCACTTGGCCTGGGCTGCTCCACGGCAGTGACCTCTTTGGGCACATGCCCAGGCTCCACAGTTAGCACCAGTTAATAAACAGTAAGGCCTGAGCTGGGCCTGGCCCTGGGTGAGGCCCTGAGGTTACAGCAACAAGCAAGAGAGACACACAGGCCTTGTCCCAGTGGAGCCTTCAGCGTAGAAAAAGCCTGACACGTGGGAGAAACAAGCTGAGTGTGAAGGCGTCCAGACTTCGCACAGGGTTGAGGGAAGGCCCACCCCAGGGGGAAGTGGGCTCGTATGCAGAGCCCTGACTTAACTAGGCAGAGGGACAAGGAACATTCTAGACAGAGAGAGCAGGACAGGCACTGTGAGAGAACCTGTTATGTTTGACAGACACAGGGCTGGTGTGGCTGGAGTAGGGGCAAAGAGGCCGGCAGGCCCATATGTGGTCACTCGTTCAACAAGTGCTTCTTGGGTTTCCAGTGTATGCCAGGTGGTTTTAGGCTCTGGGAGACGATAATGAGCAAACAAGTAAAGTGTCTTCTGCTTGGGGTAACAGGAAATAAATATGTAAGTGAGGAGAAGGTGGTGGAGAAAGGCCTGGGTGAGATTTGAGTTGAGGCCTAGAGTTGAGCCGGCCAGCTATGCGCAGAGTCAGGGGAACGGGCATGCTGGGTAGCAAGACCCGTAAGTGCAAGGTTCCTGTGGTAGACCCGATTCAAAAGCTGGAGGGAGCTCACTTGGCTGGATTATTGTGAGTTATTAGCCAGAGTGGGGTGAATGAAGAAGAGAAAGATGCAGGGACAGGCCTTGCTGGGCCAAGGTTACAGATAGTAAATATTATTTTTATGTATTTTTATTTGAGAGACAGGTGGACACACAGACACACACAAAGTTTCCATCTGTTGGTTCAGTCACTCCCCAAATACCCACAGTGGCTGAGACTGGGCCAGGGCCAGAGCCAAGAGCTGGCAACTCAGGCTAGGTACTGCTGCCTCCCAGGATCTGAATTAGCAGGAATTTGGGATCAGGAACAGAGCCAGGAATTGAACCCAGGCATGGGACGTGGGCATCCCACCCAGCATGTTAACCACTAGGCCAAACACCCACCCCGGGAAGTCTTAGGTAATCAGACTTGTTAACGAGTTTCTGCTGCCCTGTGCAGAGTGGACTGCAGGGAGAGAGTACAAGCAGGAGGAGCAATGGTGGGAAGACTGCCGAAGCCGGGAGGGGTGATGGTCCCCCGCCAGAGGAGAACAGCAGCCGGGGAGAAGGGTAGACAGAGCTGAGATTCCGGAAGTGGAAGGGCCGGGTCAAGGTGATCGGTCACATGGGGTGGTGAAACAGGGAGACAGGAGTGAAGGTTGACATCTTGGTTTCTAGGTTGAATGACTCAGTGGTTGGTGGTCTTTTGGGTCTTGAGGTATGAGTTGCCTGCAAAGTAGCCCACGGATACCTACACAAGTCTGCAGCTGGGAAGAGCAGGTCCTAGTCTGTTTTTGCTGCTATAATAGCCTGAGTACATGATAAGCAGAAGTTTATTTGGCTTATGGATTGGGAGCTTGGGAAGTCCACAAGCATGGCACCAGCATCCGGCAAGGGGCTACGAGCATCAAAACACAGCAGATGGAAAAGGATGAGCAAGTATGTGCAGGTAGACATTCAGACAGCCAGTCCTGGGATACAGTAAGCCGCTCCCATGATACCCTGACCTAATTCGTTGTTTCCACTTCTTGGGGCTGGTGTCGATAGAGCACTTAGACCACTACTCAGCTCGGAAAGATGGCTTCCCGCACCAGCTCTGCTTCAGATTCCAGCTTCCTGCTGATGTGCAGCTGGGAGGCAGCAAGGAGTGGCTTGAGTACCTGGGTCCCTGCCGCCCATGTGGGAGACCCAGATGGAGCTCTGGTCTGGCCCAGCTCTGCCTGTGTTACGGCTCTTTGGGGAGTGAACCAGTGGATGAGAGAACTCACTCTTTCAAATAAAATGAAAATAATTTTTTTTAAACAAGCACCATCTCAGAATCTCATCACAATGGCAGTTACATTTCAGCACGAGTTTTGGAGGGGACATTCCACCTGTTAGCCTGTGGTCTCTGTAGATCCCCAGCTTTGGGGATGGTTGCACACGGGTGAGAAATGGAAGCTCGGGGGGACATGAGCAGCCAGGAGAGAATGAGGAGGAAGAGTTGGCCCCTCAGAGCAGCGAAGAGAAGCAGCAGGGTGAGCACAGAGCAGCCTCAGGGCCACGGTGAGTGGCAGGCGAAGGAATGCGACAGCCAGGAGGGGCAATGAGCCGTTTACTGGGTTGCCCAGGCATAGGAGAGGGGCTAGGGTTGAGAATAACTCTCCGACAGAGCCAAGGCCTCCAGACCTCTGCTGTCCCTTGAACCCAGCCAAGGCTCTGGTGGGAAAGGCAGCCCTGAGCCTGGGGGTCCTTCATGTGGTCCCAGCTCGCTTCCCAGCAGAGGCCTGGGCGGAGTTAGGAATGTCATCCCTGACCCCGGGTGAAGCTGAGGGCTCACGGTGGCAGGCTTCCGCAGTGCGCCACCCTGAAGTCCTACTACCCAGGGAGGGCTTGCGTGCCTGGGCGAACCCTTGACCTTGGCATTGGTCACCTGCACTGTCCCAAGGCAATGCTTTGTTCTCAGTCCTTGGTGGTCTCACAAAGTGAGTTGAGAAAGTGCGTAGTACAACGTGGACCTAGGTTGTCCCTGGTTGTCTTGAAGGTTCTAGAAAGGACAAACAAGCTGGCTCCAAGGCTTTTCCACCTCAAACCTGTTAGGTCACCCCTGTCCCCTCCCCCATCACAGATTCCAGTGACCAGAGAGCAGTCAAACCTTTTTTTTTTTTAATTGTACAAAAAAGGGCAACAAAGCTTCCACAGTTGGCCTTAAGCCTACGCGGATGTCTCTCAAGTCACTCCCACCCACCTCCCATGATACAAATCCAGGTTGCGGTTGTTGCTGAAACCTACAAAGTCCTTAAATATTAGAAGAAAAAAAAAATGGGGATGGGGTCCTTCCACCCCAGGGCCAAATGCACTTGACTCTTACAGTACCCCCACCCCCACCCCCGCTCATACTGCAAGAATCTTAAATTTCTAAAGTAGGGGGGAAAGCACCCAATTGTTTTTAAATGAAAACACATTCCACTAAAACACAATAGTGCCGGGACTGCTGGGAAGAAACAGGCCCTGAACCTCATTCTGGGGGGACCAGGGCAGGAGTGCCCCTCGCGGGGGGGGGGTCCCCCACCCCCAGCACCACGGTCCCAGCAGATCCTCTGCTTTCCACTGCAAAGGGAAGCCCAATGTCACCTCCCCTTTCCTGCCCTCAGCTGGGTTCCGGCTCTTCCCCTCCCTTGGCTTTCATCAAGGGGTAAGGTGGACTGGCCCAAAGCCCCAGTTAAATAGGTCACTAACATGACTGTTAAAAAAAAAAAAACCAACCCTAAAAAAACAACCCAACCCTAAATTTAGTCAAAAACAAAAAACCAAAGAAGTAAAGCAATAACGTGGCTTGGCTTATTCAGTGAAGGAAGCAAGGTCCCAAAAGGCTTGGGAGGCTGGGAATGGCTGGGGCAGCGGTGGACAGCAGCTCTCGTGGGCCCTGTCCCAGCTGCAGGAGGGGAGAGGGGACGGGCCCAGACCTGAGAAATGGAGGACGCGGGAGTGGGGGGTGCAGCAGCCGCAGGATGCGGGACCAGTAGAGTGCCCGACGTTTTTCTCCAAGCCCAGTCCAAGCCCTGGGTGGCCAGGGTGACCCCTCAAACGTGCTGGGGACACTTTTTCCAACTAAAAGCTTTAAGGTTCCCACTGTCTTCTTCCCTTCCCACCTTCCTGCTGGACAGAGGAGACCAGCCACAGCGGAGATGCACGCGACCCCGGCAGAGGCCACATCAGAGTGGCTTCGGGACCTATCCGAATGCAACTGGTGACCAGGGTCGACAGCTCCCTGGCTCTCACAGTCCTTTTTCTAGACCCAAAAGTCCAGGGTGGGCCCCAGGACAAGCCACCTTCTCTCTTACTTACACACGCACACACACAGGTGCAGCCGTGCTATGCACAGGACACACATCAATACACTCTCCTCCACGCGCATCAAGTCCCAAACCCACCCCCTAAACCCTCCCTCTCCCAGAAATGACAACAGAGGCAGAGCCGGGATCGGTAGGAAACGTCTCGTTGACAGCTCAGAGCTTAAAAAAAAAATATATACACATATATAAAAAACACTTCTGCCCCTCCCCCGTGAGTGGGTCCCGGCAGCTCCTGCCTGCAGGGGGCAGGGGAGAGGGCCATCAGGGCAGTGCCAGTTTCCTCACAGGCACCTGCCCGCCTCTCCCACGTTCCCTGCCTCCAGTTCCAATGCAGGGGTGGGGGCGTAAGTCCTCCGGGAAGGAAGGGGTCCTCCCCTAGCTTCCACCCCACCTTGGGTTGGGCTGCAGGTGTGGAGGGCCTCACTGAGCTCCTGGGACCCCCACCCCCACTCCCCTGTCCATTGTCCATGCCGGAACCGCAAGTGCAGAAGGGGTGGGCCGGGCCGGTCCAGTGCTGGCTCAGTCTGATGGTTGCTCTCCCTGGAGGACCCTCCCCCCCCAGGGCAGATGGCTCTGAGGCCGTGGAGTCCCGGCCTGGGCTCCTCCAGCCCCCTACCCCCACCGTATATCGTTAAAAAAAAAAAAAAAAAAAAAAAAAGAAAGAAAGAAAGTGGGGGGCCGGGGGGCAGGGGACAGAACATGGGGGAAACAAGGCGGCGAGTCGGGGCGGGCCGGGCCTCAGTTGGAGTCCGAGTCGGAGGAGTCCCCTGAAGAGGAGGAGCTGGAGCTGCTGCCCTCGGACTCGTTGTCCTCGTCCTCCTCATCGTCCTCCTCGTCGTCCTCCTCATCGTCCTCCTCCTCGTTCTGCGGGAGCAAGGCCGTGAGCTCGCCAGGAGGCCCCACTGGCAGGGTCGGAGCCGGCACCCTCCCCGTGCCCACTGGCCCGCCAGGCCCACCTCGTC
Source organism: Oryctolagus cuniculus (assembly GCF_964237555.1). Lineage (NCBI taxonomy): Eukaryota > Metazoa > Chordata > Mammalia > Lagomorpha > Leporidae > Oryctolagus > Oryctolagus cuniculus. The sequence goes on along the minus strand of NC_091448.1, from coordinate 19,053,109 downwards.
GCCGTCCTCGCTCTCATCCTCACTGCTCGACTCCGAGGAGTCCCCGCCGTCCTCGGAGGAGTCGCCGTTCTCATCATCTTCCTCCTCCTCATCCTCGTCTTCATCGTCCTCGTCATCCTCGTCATCCTCCTCCGACTCCTAGGCGAGGCAGAGATGAGCCGGTGGCCCCGCCCTGTCCGCCCCAGGCCCCGCCCCACCCCAGGGCTGGGAAGGCTCCTTACCGACTTGGACTGCAGGGTGGTCCGGCTGGACTTGGGGTTCGGGCCCCGCAGCTTGGTCATGCTCTTCCGTTTCTGCAGGAGAAGGTGGAGAGGCCGAGAGAGCAGCCCTGAGTTCCAGCCCTCAGGCTGGCGCCCTGCCCCAGCCCGCCCGCCACCCGCTCCGAGGACTCACGTTGGAGATGTACTCCTTATACGCGGCGCGGTCCTGGGGAGACAGGCTCTGGGGAGACAGAGGGGAGGGTTGGATGTAGACCTGAGCGCGCAGGCAAGCGCAATCACAACACCCTGCAATCCGGGTCTCGGCAGGCAGCCCCTGGGGTCTGAGCACACAGCGCCAGCGATCCAGCGCCTGAGGACGCCTCCAAGCCATCTCCAAGCCACACTAGGCTGAGGCTGCTGGGTCCCGTGCTCCTCCTGTGGTTGTCCCCAAATGCAGGCTCCGCAGGCAGGGCCTTCCTCGACTAAGAAGTGGACTCCCGTAGCCTGGGTGTCAGGCCCAAGCCCAAGCCCTAGGGCCATGGATGAGGCGCTGGGGCTCGTGGAACTTCCGGAACACCAGCCCGGTCCCCACTCTCTCCCTGGGCCCTCGGCAGCGCTGGCTGAGCAGGACACGCGTGACTCCCCCCACTTTACAGGAGTGACTGTTCAGCCGAGGCACACAGGGGAAGCTCAGAGGCTGGGAGCCAAGCACAGGCTGGCCCCAGCTCGAGAGAGGCAGAGGCGGGCTGGCTGGAGTTGTTCTGACCACGTGCTCCAGGGCGAGTTCCTTAAGCCATCAGAGCCTTGGCTCCCTGGCTGCCGGGTGCCCGCCTCTCCCCCTCCGGAGGCCCCCGGGCCCTCACCTTGACCCAGAGGTCCAGGTGCACCTTGTACTGCTTCTGCTGCTCCTCGGCCAGCTTCTTGTAGTGCTCCTTCTGGCTCTGCGAGATGCGCTGCCAGCGGCTGCCAATCTCCACCATGCGCTCTTTCAGTGGCAGGTGGTTCAGCTCGCCGTTGGACAGCAGCTCCTGGGAGAACTTCTGGTAACCGTTCCTGGGGGCGACGGGCAGGGCAGGCAGGGTCAGGACCCCCGCAGGGCAGCCCCCTCCCCAGCCCCAGGTGGGTGGCGGCCGCGGGGCGCTCACATGGGCGGCTTCTTGGGTTCCCCCTGGAACTTCATCTTCTTGGAAGAGTTGGCGGCAGCCGGAGGCGCCCTCATCTCACTCAGCTCCCTCTGTGCAGAAAACCATGAGGGTCACATCAGCCCCACCCCATGCCCGCAGCCCCCTCATCAGGCTCTCCTATGTGCTAGGCAAGGGGGGGAAACTGAGGCAAAGTTGGAGAGCAGCTTCCTAGTAACACACAGTTGGGACAGGTGTCAGTGCTTTCAGAGTTGCTTTGGTATCCCCACGAGCCACCTGGGGGGGTCGCGCCCCCCCCCAGTTTAACTGAGACAGAAGAGGTTTGCTCAGGCTCAAACAAGCCATGCTAGGATTCCAGGCTCCAGAGGCCCACGAGCAAGGACTACCCCGAGGGAGGTCCCCTGGCCTCCAAGGCAGGAGGTGGTCCCATCCCGCCCTCCCACTCCCACCTCATAGCGCTTTTGGTCTTCGGCCGCCTTCTTAATCCACATCAGCTTTTCCTTCTTCTCCATGTTGTTCCAGGTCATCTCCATGGCTTTCAAGGCCTTCACCCGGTCGTTCTGGGGGCAGACGGGGCGATGAGCTGTGCAAGGGGTCCCCAAGGGCCCGAGGCTGCCCTGCGAGCCCTGCCCCACTGCCCTGCCACCTTGAAGCGGGCCAGGTAGTCGCCGATGACGCTCTGCTGCCAGATCTCCTCGGCTCTCTTGGGCGACTCGGGCAGCTTGCCCCGCTCCTCGCGCTCGGCCCCGGGCTTCCTCTCCGACTGCGCCTTCAGCGCCGCCTCGCGCGCCTTGTACTTGGCCTGCAGCAGGGGAACCGCACAGGCGTCAGCTTCCCCGCCGCCCGCAGGGGGCGCGCGACGCCCAGTCCCGCAGCAGGAGGGCGGGGCCCGCGGCCGCGTGGGCGGGAGCAGCTGTCTCCCGCCTGGGGCTCAGCCTCCGCCCACGGGCCTGCTCCCCGGGGAGCCTCAGCCCTCAGCTGACAGCTTCCCGCCTTCCGGCTCGGCTCGCGGGGCTCCCAGCCCCGCCAGCTGAGCGCGGGCGCACGTGCGGGCCGCACGGGGCGAGGGGAGGCGCAGCGCTGGGCTCCCGGGCGAGCCTGACCTTCTTCTTCTCGGACAGGTCGTTCCACATGCGAGCCAGCAGGCGGGTCAGCTCGCTCTCCGAGAGCTCGGGCCGCTCCTCTTGCAGCTGCCGCCGCTTCTCCTCGGAGAAGATGAACATGGCCGACACGGGCCGCTTGGGCTTCTCCGAGCCCCCCTGTGCAAGTGCAGAGAGGGTCGGGGTCCACGGGGTGCCGACGGGGGAGCCCTGCCCCAGCCCCGACACCTGCCTGCCCGCCGAGGGGAGCCGGGGGAGCCTGCCCACCTTGCCTCCTTCCTGGGAGGGCTTCTTGGAGGCCGGGCTGGTGGCTTGCTTCTTGTTGATGTTCAGCATCTTCTCCTCGCCCAGGACCCGCTGCTGCTCCTCCTCGGGCAGGCTCTGGCACGGAGTGGGGAGGGCAGGGGTGAGGGCTCGGGCTCCCCAGGGCAGCCTCTGCCCAGCGCCCCGACCTCAGCCCGACGCTCACCTCGAGGAAACGCAGCAGCTCCACCTCGTAGTCTTTCTTTTTCTGGGAAGGTAAGGGGAACCGCGGTCAGCCTTGGGCAGCCTCGCCGGAGAGCCCGCAGGCCCCAGGGGCTGCGGCACGCGCGCGGCTCACCTGGTCGCACTTCTTGTGGTAGGCGTCCTTCTCCTTCTGCGACAGCAGCTTCCACTGCTGGCTGCACAGCACCATGCGCTCCGTGCTGGGCACGTCCTTCATGCTGGCCATGAGCTCTGCGCAGTACAGCGAGTAGCTGTTCCTGTGGGGATCGCGGGAGGCGAGGCGGCACCCCGTGAGCCACCTACGTGCCCGCCACAGGGCCTGGCCCCCGCCTGCCTGCCCGCCCGCCCGCCGCCCGGGAGCAGCGCTCACGGAGGTGGCTTGGTGGGTCGCCCGTCAAACTTGTCCTTGAGCTGGCGTTCAGCCTTGGTGAGGGTGGACTTGGTGATACCCTCCTCACTGATGTTCAGCTCGGGGTGCTTCTGGATATAGTCCCGCATAATCTCCTGCAGAGCGTGTGGGGGGGGGACGGAGGGCAACGGGGGGGCGGGGTTAGCCGGGGCAGGGGGTGGGGGAGAGCCGCTGGGGAGGGCAGGCAGGGAGCGAAGCTGGGGTGGCCGTGCGTCTGCCGCATCCCGTCTCCCGTCGAGGAGGCCTGGTGCCCTGCCCTGCCCTAGCCTGAGACCTCATGGGGCTGGGGGTGGGGTGGGGAGGTCGGGGCAGAGGCGAGGGGCCCAGAAGGCCCCTCCCTCGACGGAGGGGTGGGGAGCGACTGCCCCCCCGCAGAGTGCGGTGGCCACAGAGTGAGTGAGTCGGGGACAGAGAGGCTCGTGAAGAGCCGGACGGGGCGGAGCGCAGCGGAAGCCTAACCTCGTACTCCTTCCGCTGCTCCAGGGCCTTATGAATCCATTTCAGCCTCTTTTTGTCCGAGAGCTGAGACCACTGCTTCCCCAGGGAGTCCTTCACCTCCTTCGTAGTGGCCTGCAAACCAAAAGCCGTCAGACACACGCAGGCAGCCGGGGTGGGGGGGGGAGGGGGGCGCAGAGGCCCCCGCCCCCTCAGGCCACAGGAGGTCACGTCAGTGTCCCCCACAGGCCAGGAGGGGAAGGCGGGGAGGCGGGGATTCCGCCTGGGTGCGAGGGGACAGGCGCACACGCACACGCACACGCACGCTCGCACACCAGCTGGCCCCGGGCCCTGTCCATGCAGCCCACCCCTGGGGAGGGGCCTCCTCTCCTGCTCCCCTGCACCGTGCCCGGCCAACCTGGCGCGGCTCCCCCGGGCCTAGGCTGCGCGCGCCCACCTCCCCGGCTCCTCCTCGGCTGCCACTCACATCTGGCCGCACTTTGAGATACACTTTCTTCTCGTGGGTGTACCACAGCTGCTGGGGGGTTTTGGGCTTCTCGGGGATGTCCGACTTCTTGGCATTCTGGATGAGATCAGGGTGGTCCTCCCTAGCCAGGGCGCGGGAGCGAGGGTCAGCGGAGGACACTGCCAGGGCAGATGGGAGCTAACTGTCCCGCCGCCCGACCCCCCGGGGCCTCCCAGCTACAACATAGCGGGCCACGGCTGCCTGCCTGTCCCTGCCTGCAGCAGGATGCTAGGGTCTCCGTGGGACCCTCAGGAACCGCCAGCTTGAGGCTCCGGCCGGCGCTAGTCTGTCTTGCCGCATCCGGTGCCCCACGGCCCTCCTCCGGGCTCCACTGCCTTACCTGAACCGGGCCAGGTTTCGCTCGAACTCCTGTTTCTCTCTCTGGAAGTCCTGAATATACTTCATCTGGGGGGAGGAGGGATGGGGTCATCCAGGACCCAAGGCCTGTGTCACCCTGAGCTTTACAAAAGCCCCCCAAGCCCAGCTTGCCAGCTCCTGCGCCCCCAGTGTGTGCTGTGGAGGACGGGAGGGAGGCCCGCGACTTCCCGTGAGCCGCGAGCACCTCACACTACACCCGTGGGCTTAGAGCCACAGACATGGGCGCTATGGGGCTCTCCCACACACCAGCTCCACGGCCTGGTCACACTGCCAGAGGCGGGACGTGGCTCTATGTGGCCGCACGACAGGCCTGGCACAGCTGGGGCTACCCCAGCGCCTTCCTGACACCACAGGACCCGCACCACACAGGGGCAGGTGGCTTCGCTCCTGTTACTCCCTTGTCTTGCCGTCTGCGGCAGCTGAGTTCTGCTTCCAAACCCTGGGGGGGGGGGGCTGGGGGATCCCCCCCAGAGTGAATTCCTGCAATGCAAATCACATCCTCCCCTGTGTGCCCCCTGAATCCAGCATGTCCCCCCCAGCCCACTCCTGGGGGGGCAGCTGCCTTCACATCACATTCCTTCCCATATGGGACATCTTCCGATCCTTGTCAGCCATCACCTTCCTTGCCTCCCATGCCTTCCTCCAGGCTCCTGGCTGGCCGGCTGGGGTCCCCCTGCCCCTGCCTTCTCTTCTGTTCTTCTATCAGCTCGCGCCCCTCCCAGTCACCTGACTCCCTCTTTGCCTTCCTCACCCACCTTTCCTGTCCTGGCTCCCAGGCACCGTCTCTCCCTTTCACAACAGCAGCACTGCAGGCGCCAGGAGCAGAACCCGGACGTCTCTGCCCCAGCTCCGTCCTCCTCAGGCAAAAAGCCCGTCTGGAGCTGTTGGGAACTGCTCTGATCCGGTTCCCCCTCCCAGAGAAGTGACGTACCCAAGGCCCCACACCCAGCCAATGGGTGGTAGAGGCACGAGACCAGGCCCCAGACTGTCTCCGTTTCTTCTGTCCAATGCCTCCCCCCACCCCCAGCCCCACTGCTCAGCTCATTTGCCCGTCGGCCTGTCCCTCCCATGCTGAGTGGGGGCTGTGCACAGTCCGCTGCCCAGCGTCCTCAGCAGGGGCTCAGTGACAGCTCCAGCAAAGCGTCCTCCCACTCGGCTGGGGCAGAATGGCTTTACCCAACCAAGCTGGCTCCTCTCGGTTCAACACCAAGGGCATGGGAGTCCGCAGCCAGGGTATACGAACCAGAAAAAAGGGTGGTGGCTGGTGCCACCATCTTGAGCTGGCTTGTGCCTACGTCATCTCCCAGCAAATGTGCCTCTTGTCTCCCGCCCCCGCCCTTCACCCAGTTCTCTGCCTGTGCCGTCTAGACCCCTGCCATCGCCGCCCCCCCCCCCATCTCATGTCCAGTCTGCGGCGCTCCTCCAATGCTTTGCTACCTGTCTCTGCAACGGACCCCCTGAGCTCTGGGCTCGTGTCCATCCTCGCTTAGGAGGCCTGGGTCAAAGTTAATTTCCTCTGATGGTCTGGGGCATCACCTCATCTCCGCAGGGAGCAGCACGAGGTATCCTTGGGTGAACACATGTGCGTGGGGAAGGCATCCATCTAACATGTGGAGCCCGGGACTCCAAGTCTGTGACCTGAGGCCCTTCACCCTCCTGGCCCTCAGCTCCTGGAGCGCCAAATCCCAACAATCTCTCTGCCTGTCAGGCAATCATCAAAGGAGCCCACAGAGTGAAATTTCACGGGGGTGAGGAACTGCTAGGCAGGCCCAACAGCGAGGGCACACATTTGGGAGGAGAGCTGGAGAAAGCAGAAGGCCGCCGACTGTCTAGGCCCTGCCTCAACCTGGCTTCCGTCTGTGACAGTGCCTTGTGCCTGATCGTGTGTGGGCCTGGCCACCGGAGAGCCAAGACCCTACTTGGCTGTACCAAGGCACCCGCATCCCTCTGCCGGTGGCCTACCGCGCCCCCACCTGACCCCCACACACCATATCAGCCGCTCCCAGCCTTTCCCCTCCCCAGACCTGAGCCCCCCTCCCCCCACCTTCTTCTTCTCCGGGAGCTCCTTGTATTTCTTGGACAGAATCTTGGTCAGGTCCAGGTTGCTCATCTCAGGATGGAGTTTTGCATACTTGGCCCGCTTCTCCATGAAGAAGCGGAAGTAAGGGGTGAGGGGCTTCTTTGGGAAGTCTGGGTGTTTCTGGAGGAAACAGGGACACAGGCACAAGGCAGGTTAGATGCCACCCGTTCTGTGGACCTGTCCTCCCCTCCCCTCGGCCCCTCCCCCTAAGCACTCACCTTGAGTTTTTTGCCCTTGTAAGGGTTTTTAACATGTTCCTGAGCGTCAAGGATCAATTCTGTCAATGTACGGAACTTTCTCACCTGGAAGACAGAGGGAGCTGGGTGGAAGGAGAAGCTGGCAAGAGGGAAAGCCCACCCAGGAGTGCCCCCACCCCCTCTGCTCTCCACTGGACTGAACTGATCAGCAGAGCAGAGCCCCACGCCGGCTGCAGGGGCCCAGGCAGTCAGCACACGCCGGGGACCTCAGTGTCGCTATCCACTCAATCCCAGACAACGAGAACTCCAGGATGGACAGCATTTAAGGCACCCAGAGAGAAGGCAGAACTGCGAACTCCAGGCCAGTGCTGTCAACCGGCCCCATCCAAAAGGCACAAGGGCAGGCAGCGAGCTACCAGCAAGCACAGGAACTCCACTCCCGGTCCTGTTCCTTCCTGTTTATAGACCTCTGCCACCAGCAAGTGCACATGTGTGTGCGCACGCCCATGCTGGGGGTGGGGGCGGGGGTGCCGGTTACCTCATTAGAAATCTCCACCCATTTGAGCTTGCACATGTCTCCAGAAAAGTCTTTGAATGCTACTTTTTCCCAGTCCATGTGCGACTCGGTGGTTTTGAACTTGGAGCTATCATTGGATGGAAGGTTGTTCTTCATGCATTCCAGCAAAGTGAGCATGTCTTCCTGGGACCAGCGGTCTGGTGAGGAGCAGGAGAGAAGACATCACACCCAGCTCATGCACCCTCTCATTCTGCTCCCCAGTCCTTAAGCAGGCTTCCCCAGAGCAGCCCAGCCCTTGGTTTTCCCCCTAGATACAGGCCCATGGCCCATGGCTAAGCCCTGTGAAACCCGCAGCCACACTGGAGGAGGGCAGGGACTCAGTCCACCTTCCCAGGCTACCGTCATTCCCTAACGGGCCAGGCTGCCACTGTGGGGCAGGAGGGTTGTAAATGGAGCTCCTGCAGTTTGGGGCCCTGTGGGAAAGCACTGAGCTTATCAGAGGGAGAGAACTACTGTGGCATGCTGGGTAAAGATGCCACCTGCAATGCCATATGGGTGTCAGTTCGATTCCTGGCTGCTCCACTTCCGAGTCAGCTCCCTGCTAATGGCCTGGGAAAACCAGAGGAAGATGGCCCAAGTGTTTGGGCCCCAGCCACCCATGGAAGCTCCTGGTGCCTGGACACTGGCTGTTGTGGCCATCTGGGAAGCAAACCAGTGGATGGAAGAGCTCTCTTTCTCTTCCCTTTCTTTCTGTAACCCTGCCTTTCAAATAAATAGTTCTTTAAAATAAAATGTTGCCAAGTTCAAGTCCAAGTTCCAGGTGGATACCCTAAATACACAAGGACTAAGAGGAGGTGTGGGCATGTAGGACAACCTATACAGCCGTCTCTCCAGCACAGATGGAAATCAATACTGGAGGCAAGGCCATTTCACCAGCCCCTGCTTCCTGGCCCCTCAAGGCAGACCAGAGAACTTCTGGCAACTAAGAAACAAGGGATAGAAATGGAAGAACCGTAAGGCAGCTCTGACATAAGGCATGCAGGTGGGCAAAAGCTCCCAGAATTCCAAGCTGTCTTCCTGGCCCAAAGCTTCCAGGAGGCCAGAAAAAAAAAGGGGGGGGGAGTGGGGCAGACGTAGACCAGCAGTTTTCAGCTTGAGAGCGCGCGTCAGGCCTCTCAGGGGTGACAGCCCTGGAAGGTGGGCTGTGACAACACTATCTGAGGCTCTTCGTTTTCATTTGGTAACCTGGGCCAGGCTTCCTGCAGAGCGGGTCACATGGACCCATAATCCTCTCTCCCCTTAACGTCCCACATCACGGCCAGATGCTCAGCTCATCTCAGCCTCCACCAGCCACGATGGGCCGGCTGCTGCACAAGCCAGTGCTCCAACCCCTGTGTGTCTGCACCACTGGGGGCTTCTCTCCACCCGCCTCTTCCAAAACCTCAACTCTCGGTGACAAAAAAATCCAGAAAACCTGCCCAAACCCTCTTGCCCCTATTCCAGGACACTAGGAGGGGACCCCAGCAGGAGGGCAGGCACCAGCGGGGAGCGGAGGCTACGTAACTCGGGAGTTGTAGGTAGCCACCTAACTGGGAGTTACCCAGACCCCCAGCTCCAAGGGTAAACACTCAAGACACCCTCCCCCAGATCAGGGAACAGCAGACGGGAGACAGCCCCTTGGAGAGGGGAGTAAGCCCTGCAGCCAGCCCTGTGGGAAAGACCCTTGTAAGTTACAGGGGGCCGGGGGCAGGAGCCTTTACCTTGGCCTTTGGGGGCGGCCATTTCCAGGTCTGTGGGACAATCGGCTTCTCCGTTCATCCTCCAGCTGTCCGGCCACCTCCTCGATCGTGCAGGCCGGGCCACCCGGGGTCAAAGCCACCTCACCCTTTAGAAGAGACACCAGTCCCCAGTGAGGCAGGCAGGCAGAGAAAGGCGTGCGGGTTTCTCTCCCACCCCCCTCCCTTGGGGAGGGGGGCGCAGGCCCACTCTCTGGGAGCCCCAGCCAAGACCCCAAGAGACTTATGGGTCCGAGGGTGTGGGAGTGCGCTCCTCCTCTCAGCCAAGCCCCCTCCCCCAGCCCCTGCAGCCTGGCTCCGCGGCGTGCGCCCTCCCCTGCCCACGCGAGAGACTGCTCCCAGCTCCCGCGTGCAGCGAGCGCCCGCCCTCCACCCTCCTTCCCCCACCCCGGCCAAAAAAAAAAAAAAATCTCCTCCTCCTCGGTGCGCCCGCCCCGGGGAGGCCCCAGGCTGGAGGGCGGGGGAGGAGGAAGGGCGGGTAAAGGGCGCGCGCGGCCACGGAAGCGGGCACGCGCCCCAGTCTCCTCCTTCCTCCTCCTCCCCCCGGCCGGTTCCCCCCGCCTCCGCAACCCGGCGGGGACCCGGACGCAGCGCAGCCGCCGCCAGCCCCGGAGCGCAGCGGCCGCACCGCCCCCGGGGACCGGATCCGGATTCCCGCCGCTCCCCCCTCCCGAGGTCCCAACGCCGTCTCCGCTCGCCTGGGCGGGCGAGCAGCCGGAGAGAAGCGGCCTAGCCTGCCCCCCGCCCCCGAGCCACCCACCCCGGCCAGACGCGCCGCCACCGCCCAGCCACCCCGACGCGCACGGAGGAGCCCGGCGCAGAGGCGCGACCGCGGCGGGAACCGCCGCCTCCTCCCCCGAGCCTGCGGCCCAGCCCCGCCGGCGCCCCCGCCCCGGCCTCCGGGGAGCCGAGCCAAGGAGAGGGCGGGAGGACGGCGGCCGGGAGGCGGGGGCGCAGCGCTCACCGGCCCCGCCGCCCCCTCCGGCGGCCGGCGAGAACTGCGCCTGCCGGCTGGGAGAAGCGCGGGCTCCTCCGCCCGAGGCCGGGGCTCGGCTCGGGCCTCGCTTCCTGCCTTCCCCTCCCCCGGCGTCCTCCCCAGTGCCCCGGTCTGCTCGCGTCCAGACCCTGCTCGGAGGCCGCCCCGGGTCTGCGCCGGGGTGTCCGCCGCTCCCGCGGGTCTCTCCCTGGCCGCCCCGGCCCCGACCCCCAGCGCGCGCCCTCAGCCGCCTCGGTTACCCGGCGCAGCGCGACCTCCGGGCTTCCCGCTCCGGCGGCTCCCTCCCCGGCTCTGAGCGGCGGCGCCCTCCCCCGCTCGGCCGGGCACAGCCGCAGCTCCCTCCCGCGGCGGCAGCGGCTCCTCCTCCGGGCGCGGTGGCGGCGCTGGGGCGGCGGCTGCTGCTGCTGCTGTGGCGGCGGCGGCTGTAGCTGCTGCCTGCTGCTCCTCGCGGCGAAAAGCACAAAGCACAGCGCCCTCCGCCTGCAGGCAGCCCGCCCGCCGCCCGCCCGCCGGCCCCGGCCTCAGCTCGCACACCCCCCGCCGCCGCCGCAGCCTCCGCCGCCGGAGCGGGGAGGAGGAGGGAGAAGGGAGGAGGAGGAGCGGGAGGGGGGGCGGGAGAAGCGGGGCAGCGAGCGCGTCCTTCCCCGTAGAGCGCACACCGACCCCCGGGGAGCGAGCGCCAGCCCGCCCGCCTCGCCGGCTCCGCTCCCTCCCACAGCCTGCCCGGGCGGGCTCCGCGGGGGGCAGCTGGGAGGAGGGGCGGGAGCTGGGGGGACCCGGGCGGCCGAGGCGGAGGGAAGGAAGGAGGGGAGGGGGGTGGTGGTAGTGGTGGTGGTGGTGGCGGTGGCGGCGGCGGCGGCTGCTGCTGCTGCTGCCGCCGGGGAGGGGGGGGGGCCGGGGCAGGGAGACACGCAGCCGCCCGGATGGCGGCGGGGCTCGGAGCCGAGGCGGGCGGGCGGGCGGGCGCCGAGAGCGACCTCGCCAGACCCGCGGGGGAACTAGCAGGCTCGGCCGGCGCGGGAGGGAGGGCCGAGGCGCGGCCGCGGAGAGGGTGCCCGGAGGGCCCCCCGGCGGCCGAAGAGGCTCGGGGGTGCCCGCAGTGCAGCCCCGGACCTCTCCTCCACGGCCTCCCAGCCCAGATCCGGCCTTCCAAGCCGGCCCTCTCCCGCCTCCCGGCGCGGGCGGTTCGCGCCCACCTTCCCCAGAGCGTGGCTACTCGCTCGGGGTGCCGATCGCGGTGCCAAGCTTCGGCGCCTACTTCGCCGCCGAACGGCACACGCGAAACTCGAAAAGCAAAATATCCTTGCCAAGGGGGAAAAAGAAATTCCCTTCGCTCCTTACACCCAGGAAGCGGCGAGGAGCCACGGTGGGAGCCGGTTCAATCCAGCCCGGCATGGCTCCCCAGGCCTGCCTGGGCGCATGGAGATCGGCGGCGCGGCCGCTCGGAGCAACCCCTCTCCCCCGAAATCCGTGGCGCCGGGGCTCACTTACCGAGCGTGTGGATGGGAGCGCGGGCCGGGGACACCTGGGGGCGCGGCGGGCCGGAGAGCCGAGCCGCAGCTCCGCCGCAGCCGACTCCGGGGCAGCGAGTCGCCAGACAAAGCCCGAGATGGCGAAGCGGAGCGACGGCTAATGGCGAGCCCCACGCGCCGCGCTCCGCCCGCCCCGCTCCGCCCGCCCGCCTCGGCGCAGCGCAGCGCCGCTCCGAGCGCTCGCCCGTCAGAGCCGCCTCGGCGCCGCCGCCTCCCGGGCCACCGCGGCCTCGCCTGGCCCCTCCGCCTCCTCCGGGTGGCTCAGCCTCACCCCTTCCCTCCCACCGCTCTCGGGGCTGCGCGAAAATTGGGGGGAAAAAAAGGAAAAAAATTTTTTTCCTCTTTTTTTTTTTTTTTTTTTTTTGCAGGGCGGGAGTGCGGAGACTTTGGGTCTTTTTGCCCCCAGCTCGCACTCACCTGCGGAGCCGCCGGGAGGGCCGGGGGTGGGGGCGCGCGGGGCTGGAGCCGGCGAGCGCGGGTTGAAAGCCAGCCAAGCTCTGCAGCGCCCGACCCGGGCGTGTACGCCGCCGCCAGTCCCCGCAGAGAAATCGTCCTCCTACCCCCGCCTCCATCGCTCTGCGTTTCTCTTCCAATCAGCCGGTCGCTTGGCGGCTCCTCCATTCTCCGGCCAAGCCCGCTGCCTAGAGCGAGCTCCACTCCTCCATCTGCTCGCCCGGCTCCTCGCTCCCCTGCCGGGGCCGGCGAGGCGCCGTGGGGCGGAGGGGGTTTTGCGAGGGAACCTGCCCGCTCCCCGCTCCCAAGGCTCCGGCCCCGCCGCCGCCCGCCTCCTGCTTCTCTCCTGCGCCTTTCCAACTCTCCCCTGTCGCCACTGGCGTGTGTCTGAGTGTGTGCGCGGTTTTTCTTTTTCTTTTTTCTTTCCTTTTTTTTTTTTTTTTTTTATTGCTCTTTGCTTTTGCAACCCTGAAGCCAAAGCGAGGGGGAAGTAAAGGGGGGGGGGTGTTATAAAAAAAAAAAAAGAAAGAAAAGACAGAAAGAAGCTCTTAGATGAGCCATCTCGGAAGACCGGAGCGGCAGCGCTCCTCGCCCGACCTCCGAGCCCCGCGGGGCCGTCCCGGGTTTGGAGCGAGCCTCCTTCCCAGCGCCCCCCCACCTTCGCCGGGCTGAGGATACGTGGAGTCCGAGCAAAAAGTTCTCCCCTCGGGTCGTCGTGAGGGGTGGCAGGGTGGGAGCTGGGAGGTTTCCAAAGCAGCAGCAGCCGTCTCTCCTACCCGGCTTCGGAAGTGGGCCGGGGTGGGAAGCGAGAGCCAGGTCCCGGCGGGCTTACGCGGAGAGGCTTCCGGGGGCCCAGTCGGTACCGGAGGCCGCGCCGCGCGCATCTCCCCCTCGCTCGCCGCCGCCTGTCCCCTGCCAGCTCCCCCTTTAATTTTTTTTTTCCTCCTCTCCCTTAATCTAATTTCTTCCAACTCCACCTTTGTTGTTACCGGCGTCACGCCCGGACCAGCCAATCCCCGCCACGCAATCAGCTTGTCAAAAAGGCTCGACCAGCCCGGGGAAAGCAGGCCGCGGGCGCTGCCCCCCGGCGGCGGTGGGGAGCCGCGAGGGGCGCCCGGCACCCGGGCCGCGCGGGCCGCGCAGAGCGTCCGGCCTCGGCCTCCGCTGCCGGCGCCGGGGTTGTCCGACTTTGCCTTCTTAGCTCCGGGGAAGTGTTCTCAGGGCAGGACGCAGGGAGCCCGCGGACAGCCGAGGGCGCTGGCTTGCGGCAGGCCGGCCCACGGCTTGGCCCTTCGTCCGGGACAGCGCCATGACGCCTGGCTCCCACCCCGGCCCCGCCGCTGCCCGCGTCTTGTTCCGCTGCGTCCCCGGGCCCCTGTGGGCTCTTGGCTGGCGCGCAGCCTCCCTCCCTCCTCGCACGGGCTCTCCGCCGCGGTAATTCCTCCTGCCTCCTGGGAGAGATGAGATTCCTTTCCCAAGACTCCTGCCACGGTTCTCGCCTCGGGAGGAGGGCGCCGCCGGGATCTGGTGTGTCTGGGTTTTTAGCGGGCAGGACATGAGGAAGATGCAGACTGACCATCATGCGAATGAAGTTGAAGCTTTAAGGCCTGTGCAAGACCTTGGACTTGACTTTGCATCCCGTAGTTGGTTCTTTTTTATTTTTTTGGTTAAAGAGCACTCCGACCTCCACAGTTCACCTGCAGGCCCTCACACTTGATCTGCCTTTGATTCACTCTGGGGACATTTTATGCAGGATCAAGCCATCTCAGGCTGCACCGAAATCGGGGCATGGAACCAGTTGCTATTTCTGACAAAGGCTTTGGGATCAAAAGTCCTAACTTTTTTTTTTAATAGTGTGAGTGTTTGGGCAAGTTTTAACCCCACCTGATCCTAGTTTCCGTATCTGTGGAATGACAACAGCAGCCTCACCAGGCATCCGAGGGTCAATGGGAGAAACCTAGACCCCCAAGAAGGTTCCAGATCTGCCACACGCAGGTCTGGAGTCCAGGTGTCTTGGCTCCTGGCCCTGAACTTCTTGGCTGGGTCAAGGGGCTTTTCGGTAAAGTGCTTCGGAATAAAGCAGGATGAACGTGAATCATAAGAATGCTTGTTATTGATTCCTTGGGCAGCAGAACTGCTGGCGCCCTTCCCATTTGGAGAGCGACTGGCTTGGGTCGCACCCATCACAGCTCTGGTGCGGTCAGGAGCCGAGGACTTGGGCTGTGGGCCAGCACACCAGGGAATTTGCCCTTGGCCCTTTCTCTCTGCCCCCCTTTGCCTGTTCGTCTCCTCCTCTCTTCTCGTTTTCTGGTGCATGCCTTCACACAGAGCCTTGGCATTCGGTGAACCCAGCCTGAGCCTGTGACAAAGCATAATCCCAGCCACTCAATCTCTGCCTGGCCACAGTCCTTCCCACGGCTGCCAACCTCCAAACACCAGCTTACATAAAACTCCCAGTGCCTGGAATGCGGTAACCAGAATATGAAACTTGAATTCCTGGTACACAGGATGTAATTTTAGGTGGCATAGATACTATGTTCATAGTCAAGGATTTAAATGTATATCGGAAATGGCTTGTTTCTTTTTTTTTTTTTAAAGATAATGATATAAAGACCCCTGAGGGGGCTGCTGTCCCTTATTTACTTTTTCACTTTTTATTGTGATACAACTTACAAACAAAGGCACACAGTTCAAGTGGTGCAACTTCAAGAGTTGGTCCAGGGTATACATAGGATACATGTTACCTAATGTGTTTACACTGGGCAGACCATGGAACATCTCCCACATCTCCCGAGTTCATTCAAAGTCTGTACCCCCTTCATGTGTCTTTAATGTTCCATATTCCTTCACTGGAGAGAAGTTCTGCTTTTTTTGTAGCATGCCCTTCTATAAATAGACCACAGTTTATCCATTTAACTCCTAATGAATATTTGGGCTGTTTTTTAGTTTTGTTTAGTTTTTAGATTCATTTTATTTATTTGAAAGGCAGTTACAGAAAAAGAGATCTTGCATCCACTGGTTCACTCCCCAAATGGCTGCAACAGCCAAAGCCAGGAGCCAGGAACTTCTTCCAGGTCTCCCATGTGGGTGCCAGGGCCAAGCACTTGGGCCATCTCCTGTTGCTTTCCAAGGCCATTAGCAGGGAGCTGGATTGGAAGTGGAGCGGCTGGGACTCGGCATCTATATGGGACACCCATGTTGCAAGGAGCAACTTTACCCACTATACCACAGCACTGGCTCTGGCTTTTGGTTTTTAACTACTATGAATAAAATGACTGAATATTCTTGTACATATGTTTATATATATATATATATATATTATCTGGAAATATTTTCAAGGGTAAATTTTTTTAAAGATTTATTTTTGGGGGGGCCATTGTTATGGCATAGGGAGTTAAGCCACTGCCTGCAATGCCAGCATCCCATATGGGCACTGGTTCAGTCCCGGCTGCTTAACTTCTGTTCCAGCTCCCTGCTGACATGCCTGGGAAAGCTTGGGCCCTTGCACACACGTGGAATGAAGTTCTTGGCTCCTGCCTTTGGCCTAGCCCAGCTCTGGCCATTGTAGTCATTTAGGGAGTGAAGCAGCAGATGGAAGACATCTCTGTTGCTGTAACTCTGCCTTTCAAATAAATAAAATCTTTAAAAATATATTATTTTATTTATTTATTTTGGAGGCAGAGAGGGGAGACTAGTGCCACAGGTGACAGCTTTACCTGCTCTGCCACAGCACCAGCCCCAAAAAACATCTTTTTAAAAAATATAGAGAGGGGCTGGCGCTGTGGCGCTGTGGGTTAATGCCCTGGCCTGAAGCGCCAGCATCCCATATGGGAGCCGGTTCAAGACCTGGCTGCTCGACTTCCTATCCAGCTCTCTGCTATGACCTGGGAAAGCAGTAGAAGACGCCCCAAGTCCTTGGGCCCCTGCACCCACATGGGAGACCCAGAAGAAGCTCCTGGCTCCTGGCTTCGGATCGGCACAGCTCCAGCTGTTGCGGCCAATTGGGGAGTGAACCAGGGATGGAAGACCTCTCCTCCTCTCTGTGTAGCTCTGACTCTCAAATAAATAAATAAATAATATATATATATATATATATATATATATATATATAGGCTGGCGCTGTGGCACAGTGGGTTAAAGTCACTGCCTTCAGTACTGGCATCCCATATGGGTGCTGGTTCGAGTCCCGGCTGCTCCACTTCTGATCCAGCTCTCTGTTATGGCCTGGGAAAACAGTAGAAGATGGCCCAAGTCCTTGGGCACCTGCACCCATGTGGGAGGCCCGGAGAAAGCTCCCGGCTCCAGGGTTCAGCTTAGCTCAGCTCTGGCCGTTGCAGCCATCTGGAGAGTGAACCAGCAGACGGAAGACCTCTCTCTCTCTCTCTCTCTGCCTCTCTGTAACTCTGCCTTTCTTTTTTTTTTTTTTTTTTTTTTTTTTTTTTTTTGACAGGCAGAGTTAGACAGTGAGAAAGAGAGACAGAGAGAAAGGTCTTCCTTCCATTGGTTCACCCCCCAAGTGGCCGCTATAACCGGCGCTACGGCGATCCGAAGCCAGGAGCCAGGTGCTTCCTCCTGGTCTCCCATGCGGGTGCAGGGTCCAAGCACTTGGGCCATCCTCCACTGCCCTTCCAGGCCACAGCAGAGAGCTGGACTGGAAGAGGAGCAACCGGGACTAGAACCCGGAGTGCCGGCACTGCAGGAGGAAGATTTGAGCCACGGCGCCGGCCTGTAACTCTACCTTTCAAATAAATAAATAAATAAACAAACAAATATTTAAATATATATTTAATATAATATATATAAAATATATATATATAATGTTCTCATCACAACTGCTGTATGGAACCACAGTGCTCTATAGAGAGTGGTTGCAGGTGGTGCCTGCTGGATTCAGTTGAAACTCGTACTCTGGCCGGCGCCATAGCTCTCTGGGCTAATCCTCCACCTTGCGGCGCTGGCACCCCGGGTTCTAGTCCCGGTCAAGGTGCCGGATTCTGTCCCAGCAGCTCCTCTTCCAGGCCAGCTCTCTGCTGTGGCCCAGGAGGGCAGTGGAGGATGGCCCAAGTGCTTGGGCCCTGCACCCACATGGGAGACCAGGAGGAAGCACCTGGCTCCTGGCTTTGGATTGGTGCAGCGCCGGCCCTAGTGGCCATTTGGGGGGTGAACCAACAGAAGGAAGACCTTTCTCTCTGTCTCTCTCTCTCACTGTCCACTCTGCCTGTCAAAAAAAAAAAAAAAAAAAAAAAAAAAAAGAAGCCCATACTCTGAGTCTCACAGCGGCATTGCACCCCGCAGCTGTGGCCTCGGCCTCGGGGCTGACGTCAGTGTGCAGTTGTATAGGAAAGTCCTGAGAGTCAGAGACTGACGTTCTTGAGTTCGTTTGGTGCTTGGCTCGCTGTGTGGCCTTGCTGTGTGTCAATCCTTCAGCGCATGTCTGGCTGCTGACAGCTCCAGAGGCGGGGAGGACTGTCTTATTTTTTAAGATTTATTTTATTTATTTGAAAGAGTTACAGAGAGAGGTAGAGCCAGAGAGAGAGAAAGATCTTCCATCTGCAAAGTCTTCCATCTACTGGTTCACTCCCCAAATGACCACAATGGCTAGAGCTGTGCTAATCCAAAGCCAGGAACCAGGAGCTTCCTCTGGGTCTCCCACAGGGGTGCAGGGGCCCAAAGACCTGGGCCAACTTCCATTGCCCTCCAGGCCATAGCAGAGAACTGGATTGGAAGTGGAGCAGTCGAGACTCGAACCAGTGTCCATATGGGATGCCTGCCCTGCAGGCCAGGGGCTTTATCCCACTGCTCCACAGTGCTGACCCCTAGGTGGGGAGTGTCTTGATAGACCTACAGACCCGCCCCTGGAAGAGCTGTATGGGGGCAGGGAGGGCTGGGCCAGACCAGCAAGGAAACAGGAGGAGGACTGTAGGGTGGAGAGCACCAGGTGCGTAGACCACATCCATCCGGCGTCCACTGAGCTGGGTCCTGAAGGGTGAGCAGGGGTCCCGCAGGCCTGGGCGCATGCGCCAATGCACATCGCTGGGCCAGGAAAAGATGTGGTGGGGGCGCAGGGGGCACGGGGATGGCAGCCAAAGGAGGAAAGGCCGGGGACGACAGCATGGGAGACACCTGCTGTTACGCTGGGGAGTCTGGACTTTGATAAGCAACCAGGGCCTGTAGAACATTTCCCAGCATGGGAATGACATCATCAAAGCTGACTCGGGGAGAGAGCGGTGTTGGTGCTGCGGGAGCTGGCGGGGAAGGGCTGGCAGCCAATGTGGAGCTGTCCTCGCGGGCCCGAGCTGGCCCAGGCTCCTCACGCCGGGTCCCACTGCGTCCTGACGGGCCCCTGGGGTGAGTCCTACGATCAGCGCCTGTGCAGAGCAAAAGGGACGCTCGAAAACACAGATCCACTAGAACAGGGGGGAGCAGCCATTTGATCCCAGGCCCTGTGGACCCTTGTGGGCCTAAATCAAGATGCACTGTAAGTGACAAAAGCAAGAAGCAAGACTTCCTGGCTGCCGTTTATGAGAGGTGTGTTTTTAAATTGTTACAATTTATATAGAGCAAAATTTACACTTTTTACTGAACATTTCTCCAGGTTTTAAAAATTATTGACTTATGTTATTTGTTTGAAAGGCAGAGAGAGAGAAATACCTGCCTGTTCACTCCCCAAATGCCTCTAACAGCAGGGTTGGGCCAGGCTGAAGCCAGGAGCCCAGGACTCCTTCCATCTGGGTCTCCAAGTGGGGGGCAGGGACTCAGCCACGTGAGCCGTCGTCAGCGGCCTCCCAGAGTCTGCAGCAGCGGAGAGCTGGAAATGGGAGCGGGTTGAGCCTGACACCCAGGCAATCCAACATGGAGACGCAGGCTTCCCACGTGGCAGCCCGACTGCCGGCTCAAGTCTCTGCTCGACATTTCTCCAGTTTTGACAAATGTCGGCGACTATTTAATAACCATCACCACAAAAATATGGAGCAATGTCATCATCAAAAAAAATTCTGACTTTTGTAGGCCACCCCTTGCCACTCTCAGCCTCCCATTTAATTTTTGTCTCTAGACTGTCATGTCAGTGATGCCACTAACACAGTCCACGTGGTCTTCGAGTCTGGCTGCTGTCGCTGAGCTCTGTCCATGCAATGCCACGTTGGCGGCTTGCTCCTTTGTGGTGCTGAGTGCTGTCCCGTTGTATTACTATACGTACTTGTTTATCACTTCCACATTTGGGCTTGTTTCTGGTTTTGACAGCTGTCAATAAAACCTCTGTACATGTTTTCCTTTCACTTGATTAAGTATTCAAGAGTAGGATTGCTGGGTCTCTAGGATTTCACTCTCTAGTGAAATTGCTGGGGTTGGCACTGTGGCGCAGTGGGTTAAAGCCCTGGCCTGCAGGACTGGCATCCCATATGGGCGCCGGTTCGAATCCTGGCTGCTTCACTTTCAATCTGGCTCCCTGCTAATGCGCCTAGGAAAGCAGTAGAAGATGGCCCAAGTCCCTGGGTCCCTGCACCCTCGTGGGAGACCTGGAAGAAGCTCCTGGCTCCTGGCTTTGGATCAGCCTCAGCTCCAGCTGTTGAGGCCATTTGGGGAGTGAACCAGTGGGTGGAAGACCTCTCTCTCTGTCTCTACCTCTCTCTGTAAATCCATCTTTCAAATAAATAAAATAAATCTTTTTTTTTTAAAAGGAAATTGCTGCAAGGATGTAGCTAGGTAGACAGACAGGACTTGGCTCCCAAGAGCTGCAGTCAGCAAGCCAGAGTGGCACAAGAAGCAAATGGAGCGGTTCCAGTGCGAGTCCAGCGCTGAGCTGCACGAGCACAGTGCGTAAGGTCGGGGCCCAGATCCGAGGGCTCCGGGCTGACTCCGCACTCGTGTTCCCCTCAGGTACCCAGCTGCTGGAGGAGGGAGGGAAGCGTGCCTGACTCAGATCAATCTCATTTAGAAACAGCCTTCTAGACACAACCCCCACGAGGTTTGGCCAGATGTCTGGGTGTCTTGTGATGCGAGGAAGTGAACACATTAAAGTAAGCATCACATCTTAAGTGTATATTTAAAACAAACTACCAAGCTGTTTTCCTGAGTTGGCTGTACCAATTTGTATTCCCGACAGTAACGAAGGAGAATTTCTCTTTCTCCACATCCTTGCTAGCATTTGGTGTTGTCAGTGTTTTGCATTTTGGTGATTCTAATAGTGCGTAGTGGCGCTTCATCGTGCAGTTGTTTTAATTTGCAATTCTCTGATGACATATGATGTTGAAAATCTTTTCACGTGCCGACTTGCCATCTGTCTGTCTTCCCTGGTGATGTGTCTGTTCAGATCTTTTGTCCATCTTTTTTTTTTTTTTTTCCAACAGGCAGAGTGGACAGTGAGAGAGACAGAGACAAAGGTCTTCCTTTGCCATTGGTTCACCCTCCAATGGCTGCCGCGGCCGGCACACCGCGCCTATCTGAAGGCAGGAGCCAGGTGCTTATCCTGGTCTCCCATGGGGTGCAGGGCCCAAACACCTGGGCCATCCTTCACTGCCTTCCCGGGCCACAGCAGAGAGCTGGCCTGGAAGAGGAGCAACCGGGACAGAATCTGTCGCCCTGACCGGGACTAGAACCCGGTGTGCCGGCGCTGCAAGGCGGAGGATTAGCCTACTGAGCCGTGGTGCTGTCCTGTTGTCCATCTTTTAAATCAGATGGTTTTCTTCTTATGGCGTCTAAGAGTTATTTGTATATTTTGGGTAACAGACCTCCATCATAAATGTCCCCGCCTGTGGTTTGTCTTCTCGTTCTCCTCACAATGTCTTTCTCAGAGCAGAAGTTTTAATGAAGTCTACACTGTAAGTTATTTCTTTAATGGAGTGTGCCTTCGGTATTATATTTAAAAAGTCATCTTCACCTTCTGGCCGAAACTGCCGCCTTCCAGTAATTGGTCAAGATGACCGAACGCAGGGAAAGAGGAGGGGCACCTGCTCTGTTCTGCAGGCCTTTCAGGAAACACCTATTGTCGCCTCCACCTCACACACGCACAGCTAAGAGAAAGGTGACGTAGACGTGCCAGGAACCGGTAGTGTTCAAAAACGAGTGCCCCATAAATGTTACCCTGGCCAGACTGGAGGCGTCTACAGTGTTACCCCTGGGCTGCTGGCATTGCTGTAAACAAAGAAGTGAAAGGCAAGATTCTAGCCACGAAATTCAGGCGGGTGTTGAGCTCGTTACCCACTCTGAGAGCCCAGAGAGGAAAACAACCAGAAAAAGAGGAAGCCGAAGAGAAAGGCACCTGGGTTCAACTAAAGCACCAGCCTGCTCCACCCAGAGAAGCCCACGCGGGCAGAACCCGTGGAAGGAGCCGGAGCTGCTGGAATCCATCCACTCTGAATTCATGGCAGAATAAATGTAAAAAAACCAAATAGATAAACGACCTCTGGGCTGTACAAATGTTAAAAAAATAAAAAATATTCCCCATACTCAAGGCTTTTTTTTTTTTTTTTTTTTTAAGATTTTATCTATTTGAAAGGCAGAATTACAGACAGAGAGAGGGAGAGACAGACCTTCCATCCTCTGATTCACTCCCCAAATGGTCACAACAACCAGGGCTGGGCCAGGCCAAAGCCAGGAGCTAAGAGCTTCTTCCAGGTCTCCCATGTGGGTGCAAGGCCCAAGTACTTGGGCCATCTTCAACTGCCTTCCCAGAACATTAGCAGGGAGCTGGCTCGGAAGTGGAGCAGCCGGGACTCAGAGCCTGCGTGGGATGCTTGCGTCTCCGGGGACGGCTTTACCTGCTATGCCGTAACAGCAGCCCCTACTCAAGGTTATTTAGGCCTTCTCCTGTTTTCTCTTCCAGGGGTTTTATAGTTTGAATTTTACATTATGTCTGTGATTTTTTTTTTTTTTTTTGACAGGCAGAGTGGACAGTGAGAGAGAGAGAGACAGAGACAAAGGTCTTCCTTTGCCGTTGGTTCACCCTGCAATGGCTGCTGCGGCCGGCGCACCGCGCTGATCCGATGGCAGGAGCCAGGTGCTTCTCCTGGTCTCCCATGGGGTGCAGGGCCCAAGCACTTGGGCCATCCTCCACTGCACTCCCTGGCCACAGCAGAGAGCTGGCCTGGAAGAGGGGCAACTGGGACAAATCCGGCGCCCCGACCAGGACTACAACCCCGTGTGCCGGCGCCGCAAGGCGGAGGATTAGCCTAGTGAGCCGCGGCGCCGGCCTGTGATTCATTTTGAATTAATTTTTGTGAAGAGCATAGATCCGTGTCTAGATTCCTTTTCTTGCATGTGATAGTCTGTCATTCTAGAATCATTTATTGGAAAGACCGGTTTTGCTGCACTGTATTGCCTTTGCTCTTTTGTCAAAGATCAGTTGACTACATGTGGGTGGCTGTGTTTCTGGGCTCTCTCCTCTGTTCCATTGATGTATTTGTTCTTTCACTAGTACCCTACAGTCCTGAATTTTTTATTAAGATTTATTTATTTGAAAGACAGAGTTATAAAGAGAGAGAGAGAGAGAGAGAGAGAGAGAGAGAGAGAAAGAGAAAGAGAGAGATCTTCTATCCCCGCTTCATTCCCCAAATGGCTGCAACAGCCAGGGCAGCACCAGGCCAAAGCCTGGAACCAGAAACTCCATCTGGGTCTCCCACGTGCGTGGCAGGGGCCCAAGCACTTGCCCTGTGTTCTGCTGCTCTCCCAGGTGCATCAGCAGGGAGCCGGATCAGAAGCGGAGCAGCTGGGACTAGAACCGGCGCTCTGCTATGGGATGCTGGTGATGCTGGTGGGATTAACCTGCTGGGCCACAGCACTGGCCTCTTGACATTTCTTCTCCGACCTGTGTGGTGTTAGAAGTCTATTTTTGGGGCCAGCGCCGTGGCTCACTTTGCTAATCCTCCACCTGCGGCGCCGGCATCCCATATAGGCACCGGGTTCTAGTCCCAGTTGCTCCTCTTCCAGTCCAGCTCTCTGCTGTGGTCCGGGAGGGCAGTGGAGGATGGCCCGAGTGCTTGGGCCCCTGCACCCGCGTGGGAGACCAGGAGGAGACACCTGGCTCCTGGCTTGGTATTGGCGCAGCGCTGGCCATAGTGGCCATTTGAGGAATGAACCAATGGAAGGAAGACTTTTCTCTCTGTCTCTCTCTCTCACTGTCTATAACTCTACCTGTCAAAATTTTAAAAATAAATAAATAAAACAAATAGAAGTCTATTATCTAGTTTCCAAGAATTCTGGCACTTTCCAACTTTCTTCTATTGATTTCTAATTTAATTCCTCTGTGGCCTGAGAGAAGCTGTCGTGTGATTCCATTCCTTTAGATCTGTTATTCTGTGTGTCCTGGGACGTAGTTCTGGTCTACCTTGGTAAGTATTCCTTTTTTTTTTTTTTAAAGATTTATTTATTTATTTGAAAGTCAGAGCTACACAGAGATAGAGAGGCAGAGAGAGAGAGAGAGAGAGAGAGAGAGAGAAGTCTTACATCCACTGGTTCACTCCCCAGTTGGCTGCAAAGGCCAGAGCTGCACCCATTCAAAGCCAGGAGCCAGAAGCTTCTTCTGGGTCTTTCATGTGGGCGCAGGGGCCCAAGGACTTGGGCCATCTTCTACTGCTTTCCCAGGCCACAGCAGAGAGCTGGATCAGAAGTGGAGCAGCTGGGACTTGAACCGGCACCCATAGGGATGCCAGCACAGCAGGCAGCGTCTTTACCCTCTCAGCCACAGCATCGGGCCCGGGTGAGTATTTCTTGTGAGCAACTGTTGCTGGCTGCAGCGTCTGTAACTGTCAGACACACCCAGCTCCTTGACAGCGGTGGTGAGCTCAGCTCTGTGCGACTGCTCTGCTGCCTTTGGGCTCACTCCATTTTTGATACAAGTGTGTTCAGGTCTCCAGCTAGCGCACCACATCTATTTCTCCTTGGATGTTCTGGAAAGCCCTGATCTATGAGAAACAACTGCCAAAAGGGGACGGTGTGGTGAGAATGCAGAGAGAGGACAAACCCAGCGTTCCGCAGGAGGCAATTCCTGGGGCACGCATGGACAGAAATGCGGACTCGGGCGGCCACGAAATGTATGGTTCTCCATGCATGAGGCAGGAGAAAATTAGTTTTATGGACAAGGTGGCCTGTGGCTGGACTTTTAAAGTTTATTTTATTTACTTGAAAGGCAGAGTTATAGAAAGAGAGGGAAAGACAGAGAGACCTCCATCTGCTGGTTCACTCTCCAAATGACAGCAACAGCCAGGGCCAGGAGCTTCTTCCAGGTCTCCCACGTGGGTGTAGGGTCCCAAGCACTTGGATCATCTTCAGCTGCTTTCCCAGGCGCATTAGAAGGGAGCTGGATTGGAAATGGAGCAGCCAGGACATGAACTGGTGTAGGATGCTAGTGTTGCAGGTGGCGGCTCTGCCTGCCACACAACAGTACTGGCCCCCACCTGGGCTTTTTCAGGAAGATTAATATTCATAAAAGACATTCAAGGCATTGAGAAGAGCTTCAGAAAAGAGCACCAGGGGCTGGCATTTTGCTGCAGCAGGTTAAGCCTCCGCCTGCAAAGCCAGCACATGGGCATCGATTCAAGTCCCAGCTACTGAACTTCCGATCCAGCCCTCTGCTAATGGCTTGGGAAAAGCAGCAGAAGATGGACCAAGTGCTTGGGTCCCTGCCACCCATGCGGGAGACCTGGATGAAGCTCCTGGCTCCTGGCTTTGTCCTGGCCTTGCCTTGGCTATTGCGGCCATCTGGGGAGCTAACCAGTGGATAGAAGATCTCTCTCTGTCTCTGTCCCCCCCTCCGCTCTGTAACTCTGACTTTCAAAATAAGTAAATAATTTTTTTAAGAAATAAAGGAAGGAAGGAGCACCAGGTCATCTTGATGACTTTGTTTATCCCATTAGGTTTGGCTGTCAGGGTAACCTAAAAGGCCAAATAGTGGTTAATGACCAAAATGGTGGCTATACCACATGGCTGTGGTCACGTCAAGTTGAATCCCTACATTATGGTTCCATCAGTTTTTGCCTCACAGATTTTTTAATCAGGTGCCTCAGGACTTTTATGCAGATTATATATATATATATATATATATATATATATATGTGTGTGTGTGTGTGTGTATATATATATATATATAAGATTTATTTATTTACCTGAGAGGCAGAGTTAGAGAGAGAGAGAGAGAGAGAGAGAGAGAGAGAGGGAGAGGCAGGTCTTTCATCCCCTGGTTCACTCCTCAAATGGCCGCAACAGCCGGATCTGGGCTAATCTGAAGCCAGGAGCCAGGAGCTTCACCCTAGTCTCCCACATGGGTACAGGGGCCCAAACACCTGGGCATCCTCTGCTGCTATCCCAGGCACATTAGCAGGGGGATGGATTGGAAGTGCAGCAGCTGAGACTTGAACCGGTGTCCGTATGGCATGCTAGCACTGCAGGTGGAGGCTTAACCTACCATGCCACAGAGCCGGCCCCTGCCTCTGATAGTTTGGAGCTCTGTTGCTAGGAGACATGCACATATCAAGAACTGTCACGTCTCCCTGAGGTGTTGACTCCGTTATCACCGTGCAATATCCCTTTTATCCCTGATAATTTTCCTTACTACAAAGTTTTTTCTGTCTGAAGTTAATATAGCTGTTCCCAAGTTCTTTTTGTAAATGTTTATTTTTATTCTTTTAACATTTTACTTTTTTTCTTTTTATTTGAAAGGCAGAGAGACAGAGACAGGAAAACTCTTATCCATTGGTGTACTTCGCAAATGCCCACAATGATTCGGGCTGGGCTGGGCTAAAGCCAGGAGCCCAGAACTCAGTCCAGGTGTCCCAGGTAAGTGGCGGGAGACAACTGCTTAGGGCTGCTGCTTCATCTGGGTCTCCCTTGTGGATGGCAGGGCCCAGGGACATGGCCATCTTCCACCACTTCTCCTAGGCCATCAGCAGGGAGTGGATCGGAAGTGGAGCAGCCAGGACTAGAACTTGCACCTACTGGGACACCAGTGCCACAGACAGCGGCTTTACCCACTACACCACATCGCCGGCCTCTTAGTCATGTGTTCAGACCGCTGGTTCGTGATCATCCAGGGGCCGGCGTTGTGGTGCAGCAGATGGAGCCAATGCTTGTGCCAGCAGCCTCCACGCGGGAGTGCCGGTGAGAGCCCCACTTGTTCTGTTCCCAGTCCGGCTTTCTGCTCATGAGCCTAGGAGGACTGCCGAGGCGGCCTAAGTGCCTGGGCCCCTGCCACCCACGTGGGAGGCACGGAGCCCCTGGCTCTTGACTTCAGCCTGGCCCAGCCCCACCTGTTGCCACATTTGGGGGAGTGAACCAGAGGATGGAAGCTCTCGCTCTCTCTCTCTTCCTCTTTGTTGCTCTGCTTTCAAATAAATAAATATTTAAAAATTAGTGATTATCAACATAGTCAAATGAATATCTATCATATTTTTTACATCATAAGAAGCAGCCAACCAGCTGGCTACTGCATTACTTCACCCTCACTACTGCACCACGATTGGCTACACCCAGGGACCCCTAACACACCATTGGTCACACCCAGACACCAACATCTGGTTGGTGACACCCAAAAGGATGGGCCTGTGATTGATTGGTGGCACCCTAGAGCAGACTCCCTGCCCACCTACCCCAGAGTGGGGTTAAAAGGCAAGCCTCACCCCTGCTCGCTCCTTATCCCCTCGAGGGCCACGGCTCAGTGCCAGTGGTGGTCCAGTGGATCCACTCCATCACAGAGCTGGACCGCACTTCTCATCGGTGACTTCTCCACCGTCCACCGTCCACCGTCCACCGTCCACCGTCGTCATCTGTCTTGGAACTCCAAGCCCTGCCCATAAGTGACTGTTCCGAGATCCATCTCTCCAAGTGGTAACGGGGACTTTGGACTCTGAACTCTGGACTTGGACTTTTGTGGCCGGGATAGGAACCTTGAGGATGTAGCATTCATATTATGCCCTTAGCTATGAGTGTTTAGATTGGTTATGCTTTTAGGCTTTATACTCGTTACTATTGGTGGATATTTTTAGAGATTGCCTTACTCCTAGATGTGTGGACTAATGATGTATGAGTGGTACTGACCTTTAGATGTAGCGCTGAATATACACATTGAGTGGTATTGAATGATAAATTATATTGAAAAGACTGTCATGACTCTGTGCGATTCTTCCCCGTGCTCTGACATGTCACATTAGCCTTGTTGAGCTGCGTGACAAGTGGCGCTCGCGACACTGGTTCACTCCCCAAATGGCCGGAGTGGAAGCCTCCAACCGGCGCCCATATGGGATGCTGGTGCCGCAGGTGGAAGCTTAGCCTACTGTGCCATGGTGCGGCCCGACACTGGCTTCTTAACCACCAGGCCAAGGCTCGCCTCACTCCTGTTTCTGAAGTTTATGGTTTTACCTTCATTTTTTTCCTTCTCCACTGTTCTTCTTTTCTTCATTTTTAAAGATGTATCTGCTTATTTGAGACAGAGGCTGGCAGCGCCACAGACAGAGCTACCGTCCACTGGCTTATTCCCCAGACGCCTGCAGCAGCTGGGGCTGGGCTGGGCCAAAGCCAGGAGTTGAGAGCTCACTCCAGGTCTCCCACAGGAGTGGCAGGAACCCGACTGCTTGAGCCATCACGGCTGCTTTCCAGGGTCTGCATTGCCAGGAAGCTGGGGTCAGGATCCTGAGCTGGGTATCGAACCCACACACTCCAACATGCGGTACAAGCATCCGAACTGCGAGGCCAAATGCTCACCCTGTTCTTATTTTTGAAGTTTTAATTTTACCTTCATTTTTTCCTTCTCCACTTCTCTTCCTATTTTTAAGAACTAATTAATTGGGTCTGGTGCTGTGACACAACAGGTTAAAGCCCCAACCTGCAATGCTGGCATCCCATATGGACGCCGGTTTGAGTCCCAGCTGTTCCACTTCCAATCCCGCTCTCTGCTCTGGCCTGGGAAAGCAGTAGAAGATGACCCAAGTCCCTGGGCCCCTGCACCCACGTGGGAGACCCGGAAGAAGCTCCTGGCTCCTGGCTTCAGATTGGCTCAGCTCTGGCTGTTGCCAGCAGATGGAAGACCTCTCTCTTTCTCTAGCTTGACCTCTTTCTGTAACTCTGTCTTTCAAATAAATAAAATAAATATTTAAAAAACTAATTAATTAATTAACTTGGAGACAGAGAAAGCTCCCATCTGCTGGCTCACTCCCCCTCAAATGCCCACAATGGCCAGCCAGGGCTGGGCCAGGTGTAAGCCAGGAATCCAGTTCAGGTCTCTCACATGGATGACAAGGACCCAAGGACTTGAGGCATCAGCCCTGACTCCCAGGGAGCTGAAGTGACCCAGGCACCCCAGTCTGGGGCACAGCCCCCTCAGCCTGCATCCTAGCCGCGAGGCCAAATGCCTGCCCCGGGCTTTTGTGGCTTTGCCTTTTCATTTATCCTGCTTGGTGTTTTCTAAGTTTCTGGAATCTGTGGTTTGGCTTCTGACGTTAATCTGAGGAAATTTTCAGTCCTTATTGCATCAAATATTCCTTCTGTCCCTCTCTTTCTTCTTCTAGCATTCCGGTTACACACAAATCATAGCTTCTCTGGTTGGCCCAAAGCTTATGGACAGGTCTCTTCTGTTTTCTTCAGTCTTTTTTTTCCTCTTTGCTTTTCCATTCTGGAAGCTTTTCTTGTCATATCTTCAAGTTCGGAGATATTTATTTATTTATTTATTATTTTTGACAGGCAGAGTGGACAGTGAGAGAGAGAGACAGAGAGAAAGGTCTTCCTTTGCTGTTGGTTCACCCTGCAATGGCTGCTGCGGCCGGCGCACCGTGCTGATCAGAAGGCAGGAGCCAGGTGCTTCTCCTGGTCTCCCATGGGGTTCAGGGCCCAAGCACTTGGGCCATCCTCCACTGCCTTCCCGGGCCACAGCAGAGAGCTGGCCTGAAAGAGGGGCAACCGGGACAGAATTTGGAGCTCTGACCGGGACTAGAACCCGGTGTGCCGGCGCTGCAGGCGGAGGATTAGCCTAGTGAGTGGTGGTGCTGGCCGAGATTTTGTTTTTTAAGATTTATTTATTTGAAAGTCAGAGTTACAGAGAGGGAGACACACACACACACACACACACACACACAGAGAGAGAGAGAGAGAGAGAGAGGTCTTCTATCCACTGGTTCACTCCCCAGATGGCTGCAATGGCCAGGGCTGAGTTAGTCAGAAGCCAGGAGCCAGCAGTTTCTTCTGGGTCTCTCACGCAGGTGGGGAGGCCCAAGGACTGGGCATCTTCTGGTGCTTTCCCCAGGCCATAGCAGGAGTTGGATAGGAAGTGGAGCAGCCGGGACTCAAACAGGGGCCCATACGGGATGCCGGTCGGTGTTACCTGCGACGCGCAATGCTGGCCACAAGCTCAGAGACTCTTCACTAGCCGTGACTAAGGAGTCTCTCTAGGGTGTTCTTCCTTTCTGTTACACCACTTTGTTTCTAGCTTTGGCTTTTCATTTTTCTTAGAATTTCCATTGTTTTGTTTACGTTACCTGTCTGTTCTTTCACATTGCCTGCTTTTCCCACTAATGCCTTGAGCTTATTAGCCATAACAGCAAGGTGGCACAGCAGGTTAAACAGCCACCTGCAAAGCCGGCGTCCCGCATGGGTGCTGACGTGAGTCCCTGCTACACCGCTTCAATCCTGCTCCTTGCGAAGGGGCCTGGGGAAGCAGCAGATGATGGTCCAAGTGTTGGTGTGGCAGAGGCCTTTGTCTTTAATTAGACTTGTTTCTCAAGTTGAGGCCTTCCCAAGGTCAGAAGAAGAGGGGAGGAGCCTGTCCGGGGAGTGAGACGTGGTTGTTATCTGCTAGCCTAGGAATGCTTCACCTGCGGTCTCTACCGGCTTATACACAGCCATTTCAGGTTCTGCTTGTCGGCACAAGGCGGTGAGGTAACCTGCTGGACAGGTGCGGCTCAGTATGTCTGTGAAATAAAAGAAAATCTTCAATCACTTGTGGCCACCATGTAACATTAGAATACCCAATCAGATGTATGCAGGGAAGGCAGACAGAGGCAAAACCACGTAAAAGGGAAAATCCTTCTTTGTTTGGGACTCAGGGTTTGTTTTTTTTTTTTTTTAAGATTTATTTATTTATTTGAAAGTCAGAGTTACACAGAGAGAGAAGGAGAGGCAGAGAGAGAGAGAGAGAGAGAAAGAAAGAGAGAGAGAGAGAGGGAGAGAGAAAGAGAGCGGTCTTTCATCTGCTGGTTCACTCCCCAGTTGGCCGCAGTGGCCAGAACTGTGCTGATCCGAAGCCAGGAGCCAGGAACTTCTTCCAGGTCTCCCATGCAGGTGCAGGGCCCAAGGACTTGGGCCATCCTCCACTGCCTTCCCAGGCCACAGCAGAGAGCTGGATCAGAAGTGGAGCAGCCGGGACTGGAACCAGCGCCCATATGGGATGCCGGCACTGCAGGTGGCAGTTTTACCCGTTACACCACAGCGCTGGCCCCAGGACTCAGGATTTTGGATAAGAAATTCTACCTGGGCTTTACGCTGGCATAATAAAAAACTACTTCCTGTTAAAAGGCCTTGGTGTCTTGTCTCGATACATGAATCCTGCTACAACTGGGCCCCTGCCACCAACACGAGAGATCTGGATGGAGTTCCAGGCTCCTGGCTTTGGCTTGGCCCAGCCAAGGGCTGCAGGTGGGGAGTGAACCAGTAGATGGAAGGTCTCTCTCTCTTTCTAACTCTGCTTTTTTTTTTTGGTGGTTGTAACTCTGCTTTAAAAACAATAATTCTGATCTGGTTACCCGACATTCCTACCATATCCAACTCTAGTCCTGATGCTTATGCGGCCTCTTTAGCCTGTGTCTTCCTATAAGTTTTGGATGACAGATGGACATGATGGACTGGGTAAGAGGAGCTGTGTTAAATGGGTCTTCAGAGATTTAGTGGTAAGGTTGGGGTGGGGGGAGCAGCCTGCCCCCTGGGGCCACAATCTCACCAAGCAGCTCACCTTTCCCCCAGCGGCCCGGGGACCAGGGCTGACTGCAGCCAGGCACTTCCCTGCTTCTGATCAGGCGGGGCTCTGCTAACAGTCTCTCGGGAGGGAGGCCTTGTGAATAACAGAATGCTCCAGTATTTTTTTTTTTTTTTTTTTTTTTTTTTTTGACAGGCAGAGTGGGCAGTGAGAGAGAGAGAGAAAGGTCTTCCTTTTGCCGTTGGTTCACCCTCCAATGGCCGCTGCGGCCGGCGTACTGCGGCCGGTGCACCGCACTGATCCCGAGCCAGGAGCCAGGTGCTTCTCCTGGTCTCCCATGGGGTGCAGGGCCCAAGCACTTGGGCCATCCTCCACTGCACTCCCGGGCCACAGCAGAGAGCTGGCCTGGAAGAGGGGCAACCGGGACAGAATCCGGCACCCCGACTGGGACTAGAACCCGGGGTGCCAGTGCTGCAGGCAGAGGATTAGCCTAGTGAGCTGTGGCGCCGGCCTCTAGTATATTTCAATAAAGCTTTCCCCTCCCCCTGCCAGCATCCAGAGTGGGTTTCCTGTGATCATCAGTGTGCGACCCAGGAGATAAAAACCACAAAAGGGCAGCAGAGTTTTTAGCTTGCAGAGTTTTCCACGCTTAGCCTCCAGCCCTCTGCCAACTGCAAGGTCTCCCCACCCTGGGTCCCGGGGAGGTCAGGCGTGGTGCGGTGCTGCTGTGTCGTCTGTCTCTCCACTCCCGGGACAGGGGACAGCAGCTTCCCCCGGGGTCTCACTCCTCCAAGCAGAACTGACTTTCCCAGTGCGTGTAGCTCTTCACTTGGGATGGAGCCCTGCCTTCCAAGACCCTTACCTGCCGGACCGGAAACCAGAAGTCTTCGATTTCTTTTTGAGACACTTTGGCAGTTAATTTTCCAAGGGATTTGCTATTGTTAATTTCATGTAAATTGTGAAATTCTTGGATATTTATGTTTATAGGATTTTTAATATAAAATAGTTTTTAAAGTAAAGTTTCATTTATTATTCTCATGTTGTTTTTAAAAAAAAAATTTTTTTTAAATCAGAGTTACAGAGAGAGAGAGAGACAGAAGGAGAGGTCTTCCATGTGCTGGTTCATTCCTCAGATGGCCACAATGGCCAGGGCTGCGCCAGGCTGAAACCAGGAGCCAGGAGCTTCCTCTGGGTCTCCCACGTGGATGCAGGGGCCCAAGCACTAAAGTGGGCCATCTTCTGCTGCTTTCCCAGGCCATAAGCAGAAAGCTGGACAGGAAGTGGAGCAGCCGGGACCTGAACTGGTGTCCATATGCCTGCCTCGCCAGCCCTGGATTTATCTGTTTCTTCTTTCATTTCCACCACTTCTTGCCTCTTACAGTAAAAAGTATATGTGCTATTCAAATATATGCAAATGAGCGTCTGCATGTAGATCCGTCTGGAGGAATAACACTCGAAATAATGATTAGTGGTTACTGGAGGTTCTTAACCTGGGGAAGCAAATATTCCTACGGTTTTGCATGCCTTGTACTGACGTGTGTCGCTTTGGAAATCTGAAAATAGGAAGCCCTGTTTGGAAGGACAGGAAGACGCCGCCGCCCGTGACTGCCCATGACCCAGCTGCGGCCTGCAGAGCCCTCTCTGGCCCCTTCTGGGAAACAGCTGAGCGCTCGCTGCCCGTCCCTCTCCTGCCAGGCTGCCAGCCCACCACCCTCACCTCCTGGCCTCTGGCTTTGGGCCCAGGTACTGGGGAGAAAAAAGCCTACTTTCTGAGGTCACCCCGTGGCCTGGCAGCCCAGCAGCCTCCATGATGTCACCTGGCTCAGCCGAGCGCATTCCACCCACGCAGCTGCAGCCTGGTCCTCAGATGTGGTTTGCCAGACCCTTCCTTATTCCCCCTGTGCTGTGACAGGGCCGACTCACGTGTCCATCGGGTGTCAGAGCACACGGCTCCGCCCCCGGCAGGCCCTGCCTCACCCCAGCCCCCTCTGGCCCACCGCTTCTGCAGGACACCTTTCCCTCTCCGTCCGCACCCCCCCGGCCCCCGCCTGCAGGTCCTAGGATGACTCGGGCTGTGTCCAGCTGTCTCTGCTTTCGACGCACTGACCGGCAAATGTCCCTAATTTCCCTCCTCATGCAGCTCCCAGGTGAATCACGTCAGTCATGATACTCTGCAGCTCAAGAGCCTTCAGTGACTCCAAGGAGGACCCACCTGTGCAGTCAAGCCTGCGTGCTTTCCGCCTGCCGTTCCCACCAGACAGGAAGACATGCCACAGAACTGCCACAGCCAATCAGGACGAGCCGTGGGGACGCGTGGCTGGTGCAGCGGTTTAGCTGCTGCTTGGAACGCTCACATTACATCTCAGAGGGCTGGTGTGAGCCCTGCCTCCACCTCTGCTCCAGCTCCCTGCTACTGTGCACGTGGGAAGCAGCAGTGATGGCTCAAGTCCTTGGGTCCCTGTCACCCATGTGGGGTGACTTGGAATGAATTCCGGTCTCTTGGCTGCAGCCTGGCCCAGACCTGGCTGTTGCAGAAGTGAACCAGCAGGTGCGAGATCTCTCTCTCTCTCTCTCAAAGTGAAAAGAAAACAAATCAAAAAGATACTTGAAACATGGGTATTTCCCATGGGACTGGTGTGGCCATCGTAAGGGAAACAAGGCTGTGCTTAGCAAACTGGGACAAATGTATGGATATCCCAGGAGCACCAAATACCATTCTTGGCTCCTGAGCACATAACTCAAAGAGATTCTCACTCAGATTCATAAGGGACGCGCTGGAGGGCGTGCATTTCCTCTCTGCCCGCCGGAAGGGAGTTGAGTGCACCTGGGTGTCTTCCCTGGGAGAGTAGAGACAAATGTGGGAGATGCGCCACTGGAACGCCACGTGGCTGGTGTCACAAGTCCCGGCTGCTGCACTTCCAGTCCAGCTCCCTGCGAATGCGCTTGGGGAGGCAGTGGAAGATGGTCCCCTAACACCCATGTGGGAGACCCTGAAGGAGCTCCTGGCTTCGACCTGGCCAAGCCCCAGCCATTGAGGCCATTTGGGGAGTGAACCAGCAGATGGAAAATCTCTCTGTCTCTCCCTCCCTGTCACTCTGCTTTTCAAATATATGAATCAATCTTTAAACACACACACACACACACACACACACACACACACATTGGAGACAACTTGGGAAATTTGACTTTGGATTGGATATTAAATGACACCAAGGTATTATTGCTCATTTTGTTGGGTGTGGTGACAGCATGGTGGTTAGGGGAGAAATGTTCAGTGCTGGGGAACGCAGAGCTCAGGAACAGAGGGTGGGTGCAGCGGCCTGAAGTCTGAGGTTGACTTTCAAGTTGCGTTCAGCAAAGAGAAAAAAAGAGAAAGACCAGGCAAAGGTTGAAGCAAAATGTCAAGGCAAGATCTGGATGATTTTCCAGCTGAGAGATGAGTACCTTGGATTCATTGTACTCGGATCTACTTTGCTGTGTGTGGAAATGTTCATGAGAAAATATAAGACAACAGCAGTGATACAAACTTTCACAAACAACTTCAGACAAAAAGATACAGAGTAAACAACCAGCGTGAAGGCTGGAGGGGAAGACTCAGCAGGAGGGGAGGGCAGGAGAGAAGGAAACAAAGAGGCAACAGGAGGCCACCACCTTGGCTGGCTCTGGGCCTGGAAGTCCTGGAGGAGAAAACATCCATGACCTCCCCTGCAGCTCTACCCGCATGCTGTTTACATTTTTCTAAGGTTTTAAAAATAGATTTATTTATTTATTTGAAAGGCAGAGTTGCAGAGAAGCAAAGGCAGAGAGAGAGAGAGACAGAGAGACAGAGACAGAGAGACAGAGAGAGAGAGAGAGTCTTCCATCGTCTGGTTCACCTCCCCAATTGGCCGCAAGGGCTGGAGCTGCACCGATCCAAAGCCAGGAGCCAGGAGCTTCCTCTGGGTCTCCCACGCAGGTGCAGGGGCCCAAGCACTTGGGCCATCTTCTACTGCTCTCCCAGGCCACAGCAGAGAGCTGGATCGGAAGTGGAGCAGCCGGGACTCAAACCAGCACCCATATGGGATGCCGGCACTGCAGGCGGCAGCTTTACCTGCTACACCACAGCACAGCCCCTAATTTTTTCTGTTTTAAATCCTCACTCCTGGTTCCAGCATCCTGGCACAGTGGATTAAGCCACTGCCTGCTGTGCCAGTATCCCATGTGGGCACTGTTTCAAATGCTGGCTGCTCCACTTCCTATCCAGCACCCTGTTGATGGCCTGGGAAAGCAGTAGAGGATGGCCCAAGTGCTTGGACTGCCATAGCCACATGGGAGACCTGAAAGAAGGCCTTGGTTCCTAGCTTTGGTCTGGCCTAGCCCTGGTTATTGCTGCCATTTGGGGAATGAACCAACAGATGGAAGATTCTCTCTCTTTCTTCTCCCTCTCTGTAACTGCCTTTCAAGTAAATAAATCTTTAAAAAAATAAAATAAAATAAAATAACCCCTCACTTCCACACACACAATATGAGAGGTGTTCAGTAAGTTAATGGAAAAAATGTGTATTATGAAAAAAAAGTATGCTTGGGTTTTAAATTCTCTTAGCTCCGAGTAAACCTACATTTCCCAGAAACTGTTTTTCTTTTTTTTTAGGAGGTATTTTTAAATTTTTATTTGTTTATTTTTATTTGAAAGGTAGAGCAACAGAATAAGAGAGAATCTCCCATCCTCTGGCCCAAATGCTTACAACACTGGCCAAAGCCAGGAGCCAGGAGCCAGGAGCTCCACCCTGGTGTCCACGCGGGTGCAGGGGCCCAAGTCCTTGAGCCGTCACTTGCTGCCTCCCAGGCGGTTGGTTCATCAGCAGGAAGCGTAGCCTGGACTCCAGGCAGGCGGCCTCATGGGGATTTCGGGGCAGGAGCAGTGGCTCAGCCGGACCTGCCCCGGGATTACTCCGCCTAAGGCCCCCTGGGCTCCCTCAGCCCGACGACGCGACGCGGGGCACAGGGTCCTGCAATTCACCAGCTGCGTGCGATCTGCGGCGTCTGGGCCCTTTGGCTCGGTGGCGTCACTCCCCTGCCAGGGTGCTCACCGGCCGGCCGCACCTCAGCCCAGCAGTCCAGGTCGCTTTCCGGAGGGTGGGGCGGCTCAGCACGGTTTAAACCGCAGAGATGACCAGCGAGGGCGCGAGCAGCCTCCACGTTTCCCCGCCGCCTGCCCGGCTCTGGCTCCGGAGCTCTGGGGTCTGAGCTCTGGGGGCACAGCCGCGGCCCCGCCCCCTGCACGCGGCCGGGAGCGGTGGGTGGACAACACAAACCCTCACACTCTCCTCCGAGCGTGGGCGGAGTGGGTGGAGCCGGCGGCCCCGCCCCCAGGCTGCTTCCTAAAGCCGAGTTCCCACGCTGGTCCTCGAATGCAAATTGTTGTTTAGCAGTTTGGGACCGGGTCCTGGGACTCTGCATTTCTACGAAGCTTCTCTCCTGCCGGGGATGCTGTCTGGGTAGAGTGTGGCCCTGTCCCAGCTCCCCTGGCGCCGGTGCTGTTACCCCAGTGAGACAAGACTTTGGAGCGAGGGCGGCAGCCTTGGCTAGGGCAGGAACTGTCCCGGACTTGGAGGTAGCACTTGAGATGAAAGAGAAGAGTAGGATCTCCAAGGAAACAGTGCCCAGACAGCTACTAGGTTGCCAGGACGGGCAGCCTGCCTGCGGGAGGGGGCTGCCAGTACCCCCACCCAGGCCCCCAGCCGCCAGCCTCAAGCCCTGGCTTCTGGGAGCAGCAGGCTGGGACTGGAGGGACTGGCAAGCGCTGGGGTCAAGGCCCCTGCCTGAGCACACGCAGCTGCTGTGGGTGGGAGGTGGGCGCAGGGGCCCGGGTTATGTCTGCCACCCTTTGCCCTGCCAGCCTGGGATGGGTCAGCTGGGGATATGCACAGGGAATAAATATAGACTCGGGGAAGGAAGCCAGACGCCCCGCCCTGCGCTGACCTCTGGCTGGGAGTCCGCGGAGGCCAGGGAGGGAATGTGTCCCAGCACTCTCCTGTCTAGGGGAGGGTGACCCCGGGCTCAGCAGCCTCCCAGAGTTGCTGGCAGTGGCTGGGGACAGGAGCTGCGCCTCAGTGTCCTCCCGAAGGAGCTATCCGGCATGCTGGTCTCAAGGGTGTGGGTCCACAAGTAGCAGGACACAGGGGCCGGGGGCCCTTGCAGCGCCTCTCCCGCCCTGTGGCGCTGGGTGCCTTCTGCCCCTGCTCTCCTGGTGCTCAGTGCTCGCCAGCTCCATGCTCAGGCTCAGACGAGCTCGGCCTGGCTGTTGCGGCCCCCATCGATGCAGCCCTGCCCTGGCCCACTCCACGCAAAGACCGCGTGACCCTGGATCCACAGCTCTGGGTAGGGGCATTCAAGCAAGGCAGCCCGTCCCACACAGACGCATTTATTGGCAAAAACGTATTCCAAAGCATCAAGGGGAAGGGGTACTAGTGGAGTGGGCGACTGTCCTTAGCAATGTCCAAGGAGCAGAGGGCGAGAGGAGACAGGGCATCCCCGTCAGAGTAACCATACCCACAGCCCCCAAGGGGCTCGCTCACGTTGTCACACTGGGTCCTCGTGAAAACCCCACGAGGTCGGTACCTTCGTCATTCCTCTTTTGCAGGTGCGGAAACCGAGGCTCAGAACAGGGCAGAGGCAGGAGGCAGCAGGTGGATGCCGGCTCTCGGGCGTCTGTCACCACCTCCTTTCTTTTTGGTCCCTCTGGAGCCTCAGTTTCTCCCACCTCTCCCCACTTCCAGTTCTTTCAACTTTTTTAATATTTTTGTTTTATAAAAAAATAGATTCCCTCCCCCCATGCTGGAGAGCCTACGGTCTTCTACCCCAATTGGGCAAAGCTGGGTTCTCCCCAGGGTTGAGTTCGGGTGGGGCTGGGGACAGTGCGTTTCTTATGGGGGATCTGGGAGCCTGTATGAAGCTAAAGTACAGTGACAGCCCTTAGAAAATACACAAGTAATAAATTACAACCCTCCCTCCCCCGCCTGCCCCCGGCTCCCACCCCCCCCCATTCTAGAATAGACTCTGCATTGCTCCCTCTCGCCCACGCCAGGGCAGGGTCTGTCTCAGTCCCCTCAGGGTCCACAGGGTCCAGGGCCTTCAGTATGTGTTTGTGGAATGAATGAATGAGGGCATGCGAGGGAGCCAGCATTGAGGAGTCCTGCCTGCATCCCGGTCCCTCTCCAGAACACCTCTTTCCAACCCCAGAGAAGGGGGCTTCAGGTTAGGGTTGGGGCGGAGAGGGGAAGGAGGTCACGGGGCACCTCTGGGCGTGGCATGGTGGGTGACTACGGGAGGACGCCCTCTGTGGCTCAGGAGCTGCGTGGCCTTGGGCAGGTGTGGAGAATGCTGACTACTGTATCTCCAGACTTTACAAAGCCCTCTTCCCACATGTATCTTTGGTCCTCAGCAACCACTCTGTAACGTGGGTATTATTATCAACATACCCATTTTACAGAAGAGGAAGCAGAGGCTGCAGAGTTCAAGGGACATGCCCAAGGTCACACAGCAAGCAGGCATCCGGCCACCCCCCGCCCCCAGAGTAGCCCTCTCTCTGTGCCAAGAAGAGACAGAGCTCAGATCTCAGTCTCAGTAGAGACCCCCAAGTGGCAGCGTGGCAGTAGGAGGGACTATGGGACCTAATCCCCCGAGGTGGGCCCCTTGGCTGTCTCTAGCCGGAAAAGCCAGTTTACCTTTGGTGGTGGTTTCCCATACACCCCCCTTCCACCCAGTCTTGGGGCCACAGCTATTGCCCAGGAAGAGCCTGGGAGTCCCTGAGGTGCCCATGAACTTGTGCTCTTCCTGGAGAGCGGGGGAGTGAAAGTTGCAAGGGGGTGTGGGGTCTAGGCCAGCCCCTCACACAGGCATGGTCACTTCATCATATTCGTCCCGACCTTCTTCCTCGTCAAAGGTGGCCTTGGCGTCATCGGCATCCAGCTGCAGGGGTGGGACAGGAAGCGGGGAGGGTAAGAGCCTCTGTGGTTAGGAGAGGGTCTGGCTGTCCCTGAGCCTTGCCCTGTGTGGTCCCCAGCCTCCCAGTGCGGGGGAGGAAGGGTCTGGATGAGTAGTTCCAAAGTGGAGGAGCCCCTGGGGATCTGGTGCCCAGAGGGGTAGAGGGGAGCAGGGGGCCCCTTCACCAGGGCACCCCGCCGTGGCCTGGGCCGCGTCATGGAAGAATTCCATTAGCGGAGCATCTCTGTGCCAAAGGATCTGGAAGGTGCCAGGTCTCAGGGAGCTCAGGGCAGCCCCACCTGCATGTGTGTCTTGAAGGCTTCCGCACCTGTCGTTGATCCTCCTTACAGGTGTGCAAGGTGGAGGCACAAAGAAGCCACCCGCTCCACATCTCTGCAGGCTGGGAGCCAGACCCAGGCCCTACCCCTGCGCTCTCCCATCCCCCCTTGCTGGGAGACACGCCTGTCACGTTCTCCCGCCCCTCTCATCTCTCTCCCCGCCCAGCCCCTACAGCTGCCCAGGCCGGCAGCCACTCACACACTGGAGCTCCAGGTTGCTGAAGATGTAGGGCAGCAGGAGGCGCCGCAGGGGCACAGTGAGGATGAGGACGAAGGGCAGGGCCAGTGAGGCGGGCGTGGACTTCACCACCCACAGCGCGACCAGACAGATGATCTGGATGCCCGTGAACAAGTGCATGCGCCAGGTCTTCACCTGCAGCCGGAAGCTGGGTTCAGCGCCAGGCCTGCCCTGGCCCGCCCACCCCTGCCTCACATTGGGCCACCGGGAGGGCCTGTACCCGCTTGACGAAGGGCACGTCTGGGTGGTACTTGGGTGGCTTGAGCAGAAGCAAGATGCGGTCGAAGAGCTGGATACCGCTGAGAGATGTGACCCCCATATAGAGGAAGATGCCAAAGAGCACGGCCAGGGGGATGCGGGACAGGATGGGCTCCATGAGGATGGACAGGCCTAGGGGCAGCAGCACCGTCAGCCCCAGGCCGCCCAGGGGTGGACGTCCCCGGGGGCTGGCTCGGCTCTGGGGCTGCACAGTGAAACCCCAGGTGCCATGCAGAGCCTCCAGGAGACAGGCTCGGAGAGGGGCGCAACCTGCCTGGGGCCACACAGCCAGCCTCCTCCTGCACAACATCAAGTTCACCTCCCTCCCTTAAGAAACTCCCCTGGCCTCCTCACCCATGACCAGGACACTGCCCACGCGGAGCCCTGTGACCCCCCACCGGGACTCAGCCCAGAGCGTCAGCCCTTGCAGCTGAGCTGGAAGGGAGTGCAGATGGGGAAACTGAGGCTCAGAGACCAGGAGGGGTTCTGGGTTAGCAGCAGGGCAGAGCTGAACCCACAGTTCATTGAACCTTTGCTGGGTTGGCCCGGGAGGGCAGGGTCCAGTCTGGAAGAGAGGCCCCTCCCCCTCCAGCTCAGATGCCCACCCCAGTGCCCTGGGCATTCCTCCAGGATTCCCTCCTTCGAGGGCCTGGTGCTAGGGAGCTGTGGGTGGCGGGGGGGGGGGGGAGGCGGGAACTTGCATGTGGGGGAGAGGCAGATGACCTAAGGGGCAGGGGCTGGGGTCAAAGACAGGGCAGGGAGGTGGCACAGGGCACGGCCAGCTCTCACTCACCCACAAGCACAGAGACCAGGAGCCCGCTGATCCTCTGCTCCTTGACCTCCTGGATCTGGGCCGCAGCCCCTGGGCTGCTCGCCTTGCCCATGACGGTGAGAGCATTGGCGTGAGTGACAGAACGCACAGTGGTGGCGCTGAGCCAGGGCATCCCGAAGAGGGCAGCCACCCCGCCCATGCCCACGACCAGCAGCAGGTCCAGGTGGAAGCCGGAGCCCTTGATCATCTTGCGTTCCGGTTTGCTGACGATCAGCCTGGGGGTGGCAGGAGTCAGGGCCGAGCCCCTCCCTCCTGCCTCTCCATGCCCGTGCCCGTGCCTGCGCCCATTTCCCACTGTCCTCCCGGCTCCCCTCCTCCCACCCATCTTGGGGTCAGAGGTGCCCCAGCATCCACTTATCCAGCCCCTACTTAGACTTAGTTTGGGAGAATATTTCTTCAAAAGAGCTCTCCAAATTGTGCAGTGCCAGGTCTCACGGAACCT
Organism: Oryctolagus cuniculus; assembly: GCF_964237555.1. NCBI lineage: Eukaryota > Metazoa > Chordata > Mammalia > Lagomorpha > Leporidae > Oryctolagus > Oryctolagus cuniculus. The sequence goes on along the minus strand of NC_091448.1, from coordinate 19,011,899 downwards.
GGACCTGTCCCCGACGGCCCGAGGCTGCCTGGGGGCATCTCATCCTCCCACCCGAGGCCCAGCCCGGCCCTAGCTCTCACGTGGTGATCTGAGACTCCAGGAATATGAGAATGAAGACCAGCAGGGCTGGCAGGGCGGCCCCAAACATCATCCAGATGGGGAACTGGGAGAACAAGCCCAGCGGGTGGATGACCCAGCCCCTGGCCGAGGAGTTGGACACCTGGAGGCCGCTGGGCACCGAGAGTTTCTGTGGGGGGGGGAAAACTGGTGAGAACAGCAGGGGCAGGCGACAGGGAGCTGAGGGGGTCTGGGGAGTCAGGGCGCTGGGGTTGAGAAGAGGGGTGGGGGCACTTGGGGGCTTCCCTATCTTGAGCATCCATTCTGCACCCAGTTACTGCCCTGCGCCAGACACGCGGCTTCTCACCGCCAACTTTACAGATGGGGAAGTAGCATCAGGGGTTGGGTAGCTGACCGCATAACCCCACAGCACATGGCTACTTGTGCCAGAGCTGAGATGCATACCCAGATCTGCCTGGCTCCCAGACTCTTACCTACTACCCTGGATTAAAGGGATCAGCCTGGCCCAGCCCCTTGCTTTGGCCAGAGGGGGTCCTACGGGGTTGTGGGAGGGCCCTGGGCTCCTAGGGGAGGCGGGGATGGGATGCAGACAGGACTAGGAGTTGGCTTCAGGTTGAGGGAAATGGTCCTTGGCTAAGAAGTGAGAGTGGGGACAGTGGGTGGGGTTTGAGGGCTGGGAGGAGGAGTCACCTGGGTGTAGGTGTCCTGGATGAAGGAATCCACCAGGACCATGATCAGGATTGAGATGGGGACCCCAAAGTCTCCGATGACCCGACGCAGCTGGGAGCATGTGAAGGGACCAGCGGTCAGTTGTCAGGGGCTCCCACCTCTCATCCCCCCCCCCAGCCCTCCCTCCTGTCCCGCGTTCACCCAGGGGGCCCTGTTCTTCTGGGGGACTCTGTCAGCATCCAGTGACCTGTCCTGCACCTCAACCATCCTCATTCCTTTCTTCTCCCTGGCCCACAGCCCCCCCATTCCCTCCCAAGAACTGTGCCTGGTTCTCAGCCTGGCCGGGCTGAGTCAGGCTAACTGGCAGGGAGAAGCCCTCGGAAGCAGGGGGCCTGGAGGCTTGGGAGTAAGGATGGGGTCTGGGGAAAGAAGGGAAGCTAGGGCACCGGGAAGTCGGGAGGGACTTTGGACTGATGCGGGCCAGTGCAGGCCGGGATAGGTGGGGAGGGGTGCTCACCATGCCGGGGAAGTAGGAGCTGTTCTTGAACTTGCGCAGCATCATGGCAAAGAAGAAGGTGCCGGCCATGAGCACAAGAGAGAGGAGGGCAGTGTTGGGCAGGGGGCCCTGAGGTTTGGGCTTCATTACCACACTGTGGTTGTATCGCCCCTGCAGCGGGTGGTCCTGGAAGATCTGCAGGAGAGAACCAAGACATCCTGTTCCCTCCCAGCCTTGGCTTGGGCTGGAGAGCACCAGCTAAGTGTACCCAACACTGTCATCCGTCCATCATCCATCCGTCCATCATCCATCCGTCATCCATCATCCATCATCCGTCATCCGTCCATCCTTTATCAGCTGAGGAGGCAGAACACCCCACTGGCTGGGCCCTGTGGCTCTTCAGAGCAAGCGCCTGGGCAGTGGGAAACCTCAGAGCCCCGACTGCCCTCTCCACACATGTAGCTTCCCCTGCAGTCTCACACACACCTGCCCACTAGTCCCGTTGTGTGGGGTCACGGTCACGGACACACATACACAGAGTCATCCTCACTGCACAGACATATGGCAAGAACACAGGCAGCAGGCGTCAACATGTCAATACGGTCTTGTGTGCAGATGTGAGTTCCCCAGTCTCTCTCCACACACACACACACACACACACACACACGTGTGCGTCATGTGTGCAGTCGCATGGCTGTGCCACACCAGCGCTGGACAGCCACAGGTGCCCTGTGCACACAGCCTGTTGGTTATCTCATGTCTGCAGTGACATCCCCGTGGGCCCCCACCTTGATCAGCTTGGAGAAGGTCTCGTAGATGAAGATGAGGGAGATGAGGAAGGAGAAGATCTCCTGGGTGTAGCGCGAGATGAAGCGGACCAGGAAGCTGCCCTCGAAGGCCACCACCAGCACCACCAGCAGGATGAGCCAGAAGCCGATCCACGCCCGGCCCACGATGTACTCCAGGTTGTTGCTTTCGCAGAACTGCGGGGCGGTCAGAGGGAGTCGGGTCAGACAGGTGGCCCAGGCCCTGCGGGGGCGGGGGCAGGGGGCAGGGGGCGGGGCTGGGGTGGGCAGGGGCGGGTCTGAGCTACCGAGAAGAAGGCTTCCTCAAACACCAGCAGGGGTCCTGAGAAGCCAACCACAAGCAGAGGCTGAGCCCCGAGCAGGGCGAAGAGAATGCCCTGCACCGCCGTGGAGATGAGCAGCTCCGACACCCCCATCTGGTTCCGGGTCTTTTCTCCTGGGGGCAGAGGTCACAGTGGGGTCAAGGTCATGAGCTCCTTTCCAGGGGCCAAGGCAGAGGCCAGAGGGTAGGAGCTGAGAGGGACACAGGCGTGGGCACTGACCCAGGAGGCCGCCGAAGGTGATGGCGGGGGACAGAGCGGCGAAGTAGATGAAGATGACGGCAGCCAGGACCTGGGGGCTGAGCGCGTCTGTGATGTCGCTCAGGTAGTAAGGGTAGCGGCGCCGGATGTCACGCACCAGGCCCCCAAAGAGCCGGCCTGTCCGCTGCAGAGGGTCCTCTGGTTCGCCGGGGGCCCCAGCACCCCCATTCAAGTCTGCGGTGGAGGATGAGGCGTGGTCAGGTGGGTGCGGTGGGCGTTGCCCAGTGGGGAGGGGGTGTCCAAGGAGGCTGGGGGCACAGGTTCAGGGACAGGGTGGGCTGTGCTGGGAGGTCGGGGGATGGGTGGGGGCTCAGGGCCTGGGCAGAGCCGGTACCTAGGCCCTTGTAGAAGCTGGGGTCTGGCTTGGCCGGGCTGGGCAGGTAGCGCCTCCGAAGCAGCTCCCTCTGCACAGGCACCAGACTGAGCAGGGCCTGCTCGGAGGGCACGTCCGTGGGCGGCAGCACCAGACTGCAGTCCAGAAAGCCCTCCAGGGAGTGCACCAGCTCCCCCCGGCTCTGGGTCAGGTAGGCCTCGGTGCGGAACACCTGTGGGCAGGAGAGAGGCTCAGGGCTGCTGGGACCTGCTGAGCGACAGGACCCTGGAAGCCACAGCCGAGGTCCCCAGGGACCAGAACCCTCTCACCGACTCTCGGTGCTGGGCACGCCTTGCCCTAATCACCGCTGAGGAAGGGCTTTGGGCACACAAGCAGGGGAAGGGGAAGGAGCCAAGGCAAACCGGGCAGGTTAGGCAGGGCAGACGAGGCCAGCCCAAGCCAGCCCTAACCAGATGGGACCAGGCCAGAGTGGGCCCGACCAGCCCAGCCAGGCCAGGGCAAAGGCCCGGCCAGGTGAGATGAGTTAGGCTGGCCAGATGGGCCAGACACAGCCGAATGGGATCGAATGCATCAAATGGGAGAACCGAAAGCAACCCAGGCTCGCCCCGGCCCCCCTGGCCGCTGCCCCAGCCCCCACGGAGCCCTCCTCACCCTCTCTGACATGAGGGTGGCTGCGGCGCGGCCAAGCTGGGTGTAGTCGGTGTGGGGAGCCTCGGGCCCCAGCAACACGAGCAGGAAGCGCACAGGCACAGGCAGCTCCAAGGCCTCCAGCATCGCCGCCTCCTGCAGCCGCACGAAGCCCAGCACCGGCCGCTCCAGGAAGGTGGCCCGGCCTGGGGTAAGGGGCAGGTGGGAGGTGGTCAGGCCCGGTGGAGGGGCCTGGGAGGAGGCTGCCGGCACCAGGCTCAGGGAAAGGCAGCAGGGCCCGCAGGAGAGGTGGGAGGAGGGAGTGGCGAGGGGCAAGACCCCAGCTCTTACCCACGAGCACCAGGGTGGCCTCCGAATCCGGGGGGATCTTTTCCAGAACTCCCGACGGCGACTGTCCCTCCGTGCCGCCCTCTCCCTGGAGGAAGGGGGGCATTGAGGGGTGTGCTCAGACCACCCTGGACCCCAGACCCCTCTTGCCCTTGCCGCGTTTGGGTAGGGGGCTTTCCAGCTGTCCCTGCACAGCCTCACCTGCACACAGAAGAGCTGCGTCTCCAGCGAGGGCTGCTGGGGGAGCAGCGGCTCAGCAGGGTCCCCAGAGCGTGTCAGGACCACGGGCTTCACACCCCCCAGGGCCTCCAGGTCTCCGGCGTGGCTGCAGGACACACAGGGGATACCCGCTGAATAAGCTGTTCAGGCTATGGAGGTGAGCAGTGGGAGGGATGGGGGGGGCAGACATCAAGGAGGGCTTCCCAGAGGCCAGGCCGGAGGGGCCCATGGAGGAAGAAGTAGCCGAGCCTCCACTCAAAGGCCCCTGCGCATGTACGGGGGCAACTCCTGCCTGGAACCACTGGGTGGGAGCCAACGAATGGATAGAGGACGGGCTGGCAGGCAGCAGCTCGGAGCACAGGGTGTGGTCACTCTTGGGAGGCACTGGGGAGGACGCATGGGCCCGCAGGGCCACCTGCAGCTCCGGGGAGATGCTGAGCGGAGAGGTGTGGGCCTGCTGGGGGCAGCGCCCGGACCCCAGGGGGCAAGCGCACCTGTGTTTCAGCAGCAGCGCCCGGAGCAGCTCATCTCGGTCCTGGGGCCGGATCTGCTCCTCGTAGATAAACCTGTCCAGCAGTTGGTTGGCTACCCCGGCCAGGGAGGTCTCCGGGAGGTCCAGGAGGAAGGTGCCTGTGAGCAGGGGAGGGGGAGGTGAGCCCCAGGCCGCGGAGCTGGCGCGCCGCCGGTGGCCCAGGGCCCAGTGGGGCTCACCCTTGGCGAAGACTCTCTGCAGCTCCAGAAGGCTCCAGAAGGTGAGGTAGGACAGGTGCGGGCGGCCCCAGGCGCCGTCCTGGCCCAGGTTCTCCTCCAGCCTCACCCAGTGCGCCGCCTCCATCCATCGCGGCTCCCGGTTCCGCTCGTCCATCACCAGCTCCTGCAGCTCCACGTAGACCTGTGGGCCGCGGGCCCACCTTAGTCCCGCAGGGACCCCGGGCCGCGTGGGCACCTGGCAGCTCTCGGGAGATGCCCGTAGGAGGCCCAGGACAGATCCCGAGCTCAGACCAGGCCACTGGCTCCAGCCCCCAATGTTCTGGCCAGGCCCTCACCCCGTTTCTGAAGGCACTTGGGGAACCTCAGGCCACTCAGGGCCAGAGTGGCTGCTTGGGGGCGAAGGGGCCAGGGCGTGGTGGCTGAGGCTAGAGGGACCTTCGTCGCCACGGGGCTGGGTCCCTGCCCCAGACTGTGCACCCTCAGGGTCATAGCTGAGAGTGGGTCCAGGTCCCTAACCCACAAGATGATCTGGTACCCAGCAGGACCTGGGGCTCCTCTTCCCTTCCCTTCCTGTCCCTTCAGGACACCCCCTTCTCTGCCTGCTTGTGGGGTTTCCCAGCCTGAAGCTGCCACTGTCCCTTTGCTTCCCCTTCCCTGGGGAGTGTGGGAGTCCCGGGGGCGGCGTGGAGGCGGGGACTGGGGGAGGCTGGTCCTACCTCGCGGGTGCCCGGGTGCGATGATGTGGTGGTGTGGTAGTCGGTGGGTGCCGGCTCGAAAGGGGAGGCTGGAAATCCAGAGGTGCCGTTGGTGCTAACCCCCAGCGAGTCCCCCTCGCACCCCAAGGTGCTGCTACGCCACCCACTTGGGCCCCTGAGGCCCAGGCCGGGGAGGATGCCCCCTCCCTCCCACCAGCCTGCAACCCTGGTGCCCCCACTGCCACCACTTGGTGGGACGCGGTGCCCACACCAGCCCTGGGCCCAGCCTGGCTCGGTCACTCCTCATCTGCACCCGGTGGAGGACCCCCGGCCCCTCCTCAGTGACCACAGGAAGGGACCTTCCGGGGGTGATCGGTGAGCGGCCAGGTCTGCTCCCTCCCCTGCCCGCCCTGCATGCGGGCTCCCTGCCCTCTTCCCACCTGGGGAGTCTCACCGACTGCACACTGAGCCGCGTGGCAGGGTGGGGCCAGCCTCTTATATTGCCCCCCTCCCCAGCCCTCATTTCCCAGAGGGGCCTCTTAACCTCAGTGTCGGTCACCAGCACTTAAGGTCCGTTGACAGTAAACAGGTGACAGCTCCCCACGGGGGCTCCCCACAGCAGGTCAGGGACCATGGCCTTGGGCAGGCTCCTAAGGTCTCTCTGCTCAGGGGGTCTCCACAGCCCCCCATTTCTCAGGAGCTTTGGACCCCAGGACAGAGGATGTCCCCAGAGCCAGCCCAGTGCCCGGCCTAGGAGCGGGCGTGGGGTGGGCTCGGGGGTCTGCGGGTGCACACCCTTGTCCCAGACAGGCCCCGCTGCTCTCCTGCACGTGGACGGGGTGCTGCGACGGGTGAGTGGCCCGGCTCTCCCCCCCCCCCCCGCCCCCAGTCAACTCCTGTGATCATTTCAAACAACACTGTTTACCCTTCAATCAGCCAGAATTGGGCAGAGAACTGGGGGTAGGGGGAGGGGGGCCCCAGGCCCAGCAGCTCAGTGCTCGTCCTGGCAGAGGGAGGGGCTGGAGCTCACCTGCCGGCTCCTCCACCTGGGGCATGGGGACCCCGGGGTCTTCATACTCCTCCTCCTCCAGAATCTCCCCCAGCACCTCTTCGTAGTCCTCCTGCGGGGAGCGGAGAGCGAGGCTGGGCCGTGAGGCACCCCCTAAGCCCCCAGGGAGGTGGCGGTCCAGGGCTGGCCCTGCAGAGCCCCCAGGTAGGAGTGTGGCGACGCCGGGAGAGACCCACCTGCAGATCCCCCATGGCGCTGTCCTGCGTGTCTGATCGTCCACGGCGATCGAGGCCCCAGCATAACCCGCGGCGCGGGTCCCTGCACATGGAGAGGCACAGGCTGAGGGAGGCGCAGGCATCCTGGGGTCTCCTGTCCTCCCCCAGAGGGGGCTCCCAGGTACTGGGAGAAGGTGGGGGCAGAGGAAGGATGCATGCGGGGCAGGGGATGGGCCGCGCGGGGGCAGCAGGCTCGGCTGGCATCCATCTGAGAGCGTCTGGGGTGCGTGGGTCACGTGCGTCAAGGCCAGCTCCATCTTCCATTTGCCAGTCTCACCGGCCCCTCTTCCTGTCCATCTCCAGGACCCTGCCAGCTCCCCAGGAGCAGGACCAGTCCCCTTTCAGCTCCCCTGAGGGTCCGCAGAGCTACCGTCTGCCCCGAGATGGCGGCTTCCCGCTGGGCACGGAGCTGCCGTGTCCCTGGGAGTGGCCGCAGATCCTGGGGGACGTGACCTTGCTTCTCTCCCCACCTCGTCTTGAACCCTGTCTCTTTCTCTCCCTCCTCATCCAGCCCACAGCCTCCTTGTGGTTCCTGGAACTCACCAAGCCCTTTCCCACCCCAGGGCCTTTGCACGTCCAGCTGTCCACATTGCGAAGCCCTGCCCCCAACACCTCAGCCCTTCTCAGGTCTCAGCTCAAATGTCTCCTGGTCAGAGGCCCTCCCTGCTCACCCTAATAATGCCCGGTAGCCCAGTCTGTCAGTTTCTGGTTTGTGGATCGATTTTAGTGACGTCTGACTGTGCTTCTGGAAGGGAAACCATGGAGTACAAAGACCCTGTGTGTCTCTGTCCTCAGGAAAGCCCCTCCTCTCAGCAGAGCAGTTGCCACACAGTAGGTGCAGCTGACACCCAGTAGGTGCTCCATAGGTGTTTCTTGAGAGACAGTAGGAAGGGGTTCCTGTCGCGAGCTTGGAGCTCTGGGACTGGTAGGACCCAGCCAGGAGGCCCTGAGCCCTAGCAGGGAGGAGGGTGTGTCCATCTCAGGAATGCGAGGACGGGCCCAAGGGAAGGGCGTGTGTGCACGGCGCCCTCTCCCCTCTCACCCACTGGGGCGCAGGGTGCTGGGGTGACAGGGTTTGGGCTGGGTCAGGCTGTGCCCAGAGCCGGGAGGCGGCAAAGAGCCAGGCCCGCCCCTCCTCTGCAAAGCTCCCAAACCACCCCCCCCCACCCCCTGAAGAGGAACGGGTGCACGGGCAGCCTCGTGGTTCCCGAGATGATACATGTGTGCCCCCAACCAGCCCAGGCCCACGTGCTGGGTGCCCAGGAGGACGAGCAGGGTCCAGGGGTGGTGTCCAGGGTGGGGGTGGCCTTGGAGGAAGGGGCCCTGGCGCTGGGCGGGCAGCTCAGGCGGGACGGGAAGGGCTGAGAGGCCGGAGCCCCGCAGGTGTAGGAATGGCAGGGGCTCCCCCCAGAAGCTGCGCCTGGAACCTTTCTGAGGACCGGGGGCTCCTGCGTTCCGGGAGGGGGCAGGGCCACGACCGAGCCCCACCAGACAGCCACGCGAGGCGTGAGGCCTTGAGGAGCCTGCTCACACATCTGTCTGTCTGTCTGCCTGTTTCTCCCCCTCCCTCTCCTCTTCTCCCACCTTTTTTTATTTTTTATTTTTTTAATGTATTTGAGAGGTGGCAAGATAGAAGGAGAGAAGGAGTTCCCATTTGCCAATCCACACCCCAGGTGCTAGAAATGACCAGTACTGGGCCTGGCCAAAGCCAGGGGCCAGGAACTCCATCCGTGCCTCGTACAGGGGTAGCAGGGGCCCAACCGCTGGAGCCAGCGTGCACATCAGCGGGAGGCAGGCGTTGAGCGGGACTTACACCGGGGCACTCCTTTGTGGACATCCTCACCAGGGGTGTAACCCATGCGGCAGTGCCTGCCCTCCCTCTGCCGCCTCTCGTCTCAGGACCTCCTGGGCCTCAGAGCTGTGGCCTTAGCGTCCTATCTGAGGGGTGGGATGGTCAGAGCCAGAGAACCCACAGACCTAGGCTGCTTCTCCGTCACTGCAGAGCTGAATGGCCTTGGGCAACTCGCAGCTGCTCTCCAAGGCCTCAGTCATCCCATCTGTATAATGGGAGAGTCTTTCCACAGGGCCTCTGAGAAGTCAGAGACAGAGGCGGGGAGAATGGAGATGTCTTGAGCCCACGGGGGCTGCAGAGGGGCACCCAGACCCAGATTGCTGCCCCAGCCTGGCCCAGCTGCTCCCAGCTTGCTCTGCTTGGCACTGATAAGTGTCTGGTCCCTGATGGCTGCCTGTGTGTGAAAGCCACCAAACAGCTGGCCAGCCAGCCAGGGCCAGGCCAGATAAGGGCGGGTGGGGCATGTGGAGCTGGGAGGAGGCGGGGGCGACAGATGACAGGAATGCCTCCCAGTGGCATCTACCATTGATGAAGACTGTCACCAGCCCATTTTACAGATGAGAATGCTGAGGTTTGGAGAAGTGCACCTGCTTGTGTGGCTCGGTAGGTAGGTACCAGAGGCAGGATCACACCGTGGCCTCCTGCACTCCAGCCCTGTCACTAACCATGAGGGAGCAACGCCACATGGGGTGCCTGCATCTCATGCCCGAGTGGTCCCAGTCCCAGCTCTGCCTCCTACTCCCGCTTCCTGCTACTGCTCATTCTGTGGGCAACAGGTGATGGCCCCCACCCACAGGGAGAGACGGGGATGGCGTTCTGGGCTCCGGTCCTATGTTGCAGGCATTTGGGAGGTAAACCAGTGGATGGAAGATCTCTCTGTCTGTCTGTCTCTCTCTGTCTCTCTGCTTTTCAAATAAATAAATAAAAATGAAAAAAAAAATAGAGCATGACTCTGCGTTTGGATCACCTGGGTTCAAATCCCAGCCCTGCCGTTTACTGTGATTCAACTTCTCTGTGCCTCAGTTTTCTTGTCTGTCAAATGGGGGTGATGAGAACGACACCACCTCATGGACCTGTGTGAGCACGGAGTCAGCGCCCACACATAAGGCACTTGGAACTGTACCTGGCACACGCTCGCTCTCCTTATCCCTGCTCCAGGGTCAAGTTCAGACTTTGCCATCCCCATCCTTTTCCAGTTTACCTTCAGTACCCATGGGGTTAGCTTGAGCTAAGTGCGTTCAGCTTGGTGGTGGTGGTGGGGTGGGGGGGGACTTCCTTTCCCTCTAGTCTAGGGCTAGCATCAGGTCCCCAGGCAGACCCCTGGACGCGTCTTAAATGGGGAGCAGTGTCAGCTGCCATCTTGCCTCCTGCGTGGGAGATGCGGTGGCCTGGGGACCCCTGGGGGCAGAGAAGTCTGGGGTGGGGGAGACCCGAGTCTGGGAGAGCCACGCAGCTGGGCAGGAGGAGCCTGACCAGGACCCGCACCTGAAGGGGCCAGTTGTTCCCGCACACACACCAGCCACACGCTCCTCTGCCACCTGAACCAGCAGGCGCCGTGGGTTTGGACCTGGGGAGCGACGCTCACAAGATCACATTCTTACCCCACCCACCTGCACCCCCAGGAGGTCAGGGGGCTGTGCCCACCTGGACACAGATTCCTGCCGGCCACCTGCGAAAGCCCGCAGGGCAGATGCAGAAGGACCACCCCCAGCCCCTCCCTGCCCTGCTCACCTGCTCACAAGCCGTGGGGTCTCTCGACGAGCTCCTGCACCCGCTGGTGCCCTCTGTGACCAGCTGAGCCCGCGCCGGCACTAACTGCACCAGGTCCTTGCTCCCGCGCCCCGGGGGCAGCTTGCAAACCCCTGACTCATGCCCCCGCCTCCTAATCTGCCCGCCCCACGGGCCGGGAGCCCCTTCCCAGCCCCCGCCCTGCTCCCCCGTGTGCCCCGTAATCGGAGTTATCTCTTACCCACATCTGGACAGCTGTGGCCCACCCTTCCCGCAGCCCTCCTAGCACCCGTGAGTCTCTGAATCTTCCTGCCCGGGCTGAGGTTCGAGGGCTGGGCTCTCCCAGCCTCCCCGCGTCGTGCACCTGCCTGCGCCTGCCGCCGGCCCGGTCCTGCCTCTGCATCCTCCTCTGGGCTGCAACATGCCAGGGGCTTTCTCTGCTCTCCTGGCTTGGGGTCCTTCCCAGCACCTGCTCCTTCTGCAGTCTTCCCACAGGAACCTGCACAGTGCTCACGGGCCCAGAGTAGGGTGCCCGGGCCACCTCACCCCCAAGATCCTGGCTGACTCTGTAGAGCTGGTGGCTGGGAGCTCAGGTGCTGGGAGTCAACCTGAAACAATGTCAGGTCAACAAAAACCACCCGAGCTGGAGGCTGACAAAGCCCCAATGTCTGGGCACACTGGCTCCTCTGTGGCAGCCGGCCCAGGCCCCTGGGCCAGAGCGGCCGCATTCTCAGCCCCCGCCGTCCTCTCCCCCCACCCCCCAGGGGGCCTGGCTCGCTGCTCCTTGGGGGGCGGCCAGGGCCCAGGCCCCTACCCCTGGGCTCTGGCTGTTCATGAAGCCAAGACTGAAAGACAAGTTCAAGTCAACAAGAATGAAGAGAGGTATATTTATTTGTTTTTTAAAGATTTATTTGTTTAGTTGAAAGCCAGAGTTAGGGGGAGAGAGAGCGAGAGCGAGCGAGCTTCCATCCACTGGTTCACTTCCCAAATGGCCGCAATGGCCAAGGCTGGGCCAGTCCAAAGCCAGGAGCCACGAGGTTCATCCAGGTCTCCCACATGGAGTGGGAGGACTTGGGCCATCCTCCACTGCTTTCCTGGGCGCATTAGCAGGGAGCTGGATGGGAAGTGGAGCAGCCAGGACTTGAATCGGCACCCATGTGGGATGCCGGCGCTGCAGGCAGTGGCTTTATCTGCTACGCCACAGCGCCAGTACCAAAGCTCTCTTCAGTTTAAGCCACACAGAGTGAGGAGGGAGGGCTGTGGACAGGGCTCTGGGCTCGGGCAGGGGAAATGCCCCAGCCCAGCCCAGGTGCTCACTGGCTGTCCCTCGCCCTCTCTGGGCTCTGCTTTCTCATCTGTCAGGTGCAAGTGTTGGTTCTGTGGCTGCCAGGCTGAAGGCGCCCTCCCCTGAGACAACAGCGACTCGGGGAGGGACAGAGAGCTGGGCCGGGGGCCTCGCCACCGGCGCACTGGGTCCCGGCAGAGAGGAAGCGGGCAGGGGCTTGGGGCCCGGGCCAGAACCCTGCAGTCTGGGGTGGCCTCCACTCCCGCCTGACTCTCCCGGAGCCCACGAGGCCCAGACAGGGGAACTGTGGCTTCCCGAGCCCCAAGTCCCCCCACACTGTCCCCCTGGGCTCCCCCGCCCGCTGAGGGTGCACCGCTTGCTACTTTCATTCTCTTCCGGATGACAGTGAGGGCGGAGACGCAGGTGAATGGCCCCCGTCTCTGGGCCGCGGCAGCCAGCACACAGAGCTGCCTTCGGCCTGGTCGGCAGCCCACCAGCGCCGGCCTTCATCCCAGTCAGCAGCAGAAAAGCCCTGGCCGCTGTGGATATGCCCCCCCGCCCCGCCGGTGACTTCCTGTGGCCTGGGGTGGTGCATGCCAAGGGAGGGCCCTGCCCGGTGGGCCCAGGCTCCACACCCTCTGCCTGTCTCAGGAGCCAACAGGGGGTCGAGTGCGGGGCTGGGGTCCAGAGAGCACTGACAGCCGGCTGTGAGTGACAGCAAACGCGACACCCGGCTGAGGAGGGGCCTCTGGGCGCCACCCCGCCGCCGGGCAGAGGCCCTGCAGCGGTCCCTTCTGCTCGCGCCACGTGTTCCAGGGCCTTCTCGGAGCCCTGACTGCACAGGGACGGTTGTCCCAGTCTGGTGTCGTCGCACTTATGCTGGTTCATGCTTTTCCAGGAAGAAGATAGGACACCGGTCTCTCATTTTATTCCAATCTGGAGTTGGGTCAGGTTTTTTAAGATTTATTATTTATTTGAAAGAGTTAGAGAGAGAGAGAGAGAGGTCTTCCATCTGCTCGTTCACTCCCCAAATGGCCACAACAACCCAGGCTGGGTCAGGTCAAAGTCAGGAGACAGGAGCTTCTTCCAGGTCTCCCATGTGGGTTTCAGGGGCCCAGGCACTCAGGCTGTCTTCTGCTGCTTTCCCAGGCGCATTGGCAGGGAGCTGGATCAGAAGTGGAGCAGCAGGGACTGGGACAGTGCCCACACGGGATGCGGCAGCCTCACCTGCTAGGCCACAGTGCTGGCCCCTGGGGCTGGGTCAGTTCTGGCAGCAGGCTGGGCCCTGGAGAAGCAGCATGGTCTCGAGGACTCCCATGACCCCCACCCCGGGCTGGGCAGAGGGGTCAGACCCCCGGCATTTGGGGAAAGCGAGCACAGGACACCTTGGAGCATGTCCTAACTGGCCCTCCTGGTCACCCACTCCACACCCTTCACTCTGTCCCTCGGAGTCCCTCCTGGCCTCCTCCTACAGCACTGGGGAGAAGCTTACCATGTTCCTGTCCCACGTCCACGGCCGTCCTTGTCCAAGTTCATGCTCTCAGATGGTTGGGAGCCAAGGCTGGCTGTCGGCAGCAACAGAATGAGCCGAGGAAGGGCTGTGTGGTGCGGGGCCCAGAGAGGCCCTGTGGTGGGGGCGGGGGCGTTCCTCTGCAGGGACAAGACTCCCCACATCCCATCTTGCATGCAGAGTGCAGGTAGCCCTAGGGCAGGGGCGAGGCGTGGTGGTGGGCCATGGGAGGGGCTTTCTCCCCCCAGACCTGAGGACCGGAAACTGAGACTCAGCAGGTGAGGGTGTGGCTTGGAGGTCAGGTGTGCCAGCGTGTGCCCGTGACCGCCAAAGGCAGAGCCAGCTGTAATCTCACACCTGCCCCTTGACTGCCCTTGGCTGCCACCCTCAGGCCCCCTGCGGAGCCCCGCTCGCCGGGCAGCTGCCTCAGCTATACCGTGTGGACAGGAGAGGAGGCAGGAGCCCAGCTCTGCAGGCCCTGGCTGGCAGTGACAGCTAAGGCAAGTGGGCACCTAGATGGCGTGGGGCAGGGGGCTGCTGAAGGGAGGTGTGGTGGCTGGGTCCAGGAGGCTGGCAGGGGCAGGGTCTGGCCAGGGTGGTCTCCGGGGAGCCCTGGTCACTCTTACAGCTGGGACATTGGACTCCAGTGGAAGCGTGGGGGCAGTGGCTGCGTGACCCGGAGCTGGCCACGTCCTCTCTCTGGTCTTCCTCTTCCTCTCTGGGCTGGAAGCCAGGCGGACGGGAGCCTGGAAGCATCTTCTCTGGAAGCAGGTAAGGGCCGGGTTGTGAACAGCAAGGAGCCGGGGCGGGGGGGTGAGGGGGAACAGGTGTCTCCCGTGTAGCAGGCAGCCCGGCTGGGGCTGGCGCAGTCCCGAGGGGAGCACGGGGCAGCGCTTCCTAACCGAGGGCTCTGCGGGAGCCCCAAGGGACCAGCAACTTGGGAAGCAAGAGAAGATGTCCCCAGGAGTCATTCGAGCTGAGCTTTGAGTTCCTCAGGGGGAGGGGCGTGAGACCTTCCAGTGGGGACACCAGAGGTGAGGTGTGGCCGCAGAGCTGCCTGGGGGTGAGCCCAGGGGATGGGTGGCCAGGGAGGTGGAGCCCCGGGGGAAGGAGGAAAGAGGAGGGGGCTAGGCTTGGAAGGGCCCTCAGAGACGAGTCCCTCCAAGCCTCCTCCCCTGAACCCTGCCACCCCATCACCCGCACCACTAGCCCCCTCCGCTGGGCCCCGGGGCCTCTGAGAGCAAGGGGGCGGCCACCGGTCTGGCGGCCAGCAGGCCAGGTCTGTGCAAGGACACGCACTCGGAGACCCCGCCCCAGACTCTGCCTGTGCACCTGCGAGCCCTGGAAGGGACTGGGGAGGGGGCTTGTGCAGGGCCTTGAGGGGCTGGTGGGGTTTCCCCAAAGGGAGGAAGAGAGAGGTCAAAGGGCTGTGAGCGCCTAGCGTTGGGCCCTGGCCCTGGCCTGGTCCCGTGCTCTTGGCCCCTGGGTCTTTGCAGGCGCTGTTCCCTGACCCCCTTCCTCTGCAACCTGCCCTGCAGAAACTCCCGCCTCTGGGGCTCAGCGCTGGCCTAGCCCTCCCGGAGCCTGCCCCTGCCCGAGCCCAGCCCATCTGCGTCACTGCCAGGCCGGCCGCCGCCCTCTCCCCCGCCCCTCAGCTGCTGATCCCAAGGCCAGGCTCTCGGCTCCCAGGCCCTTGACCCTGGCCCAGGGCTGGGCCGGTAGGGGAGATTTCCTGTGTGTTTGTTGACTCCAATGGAAGCAGCGTACAAGTCGGTCCTTATCGGGCTGCCAAAGGAGCAGGCGAGCCGGCTGACGCTGCGAAGGGCCATCCGCGCGCCGCGTTGACCCCACGCACTTGGCTCCTCGGGCCCCACACCTTGCCGCCGCCCTGATTGCCCCCTGCCCCTGACACTCATCCAATCACGGTGCACGCTGCGCCGTCCACCACCAGCGTCCCGGCCCCGCTCCCGCGCGATCGGATGCTGTAGCTGATGCAGGCGAAACGCTGGTGCTTTCGCCGCGCGTGTGCGCTGAGCGATCCCAGCTGCTCCAGCTGCTCCCGCCCCCACTCACCCCCTTCCTGGGGCTCCTCCGGTGCCCCAGGGCCTTTCCTGCCTGGAGGAGTCCCACTGATCCGGTCTGGGGCCAACCCAAGCCCCCCAAAAGGCCTTCTTTGGCCACTCAGATGGCCGGGCCCGAGCTTTGTCACTGCAGGGAACATCAGAAGGAGGTGTGAGAGGGGAACACTGGGCGGCGTGAGCAAGACAGAAGTTAGTGTCCCTCTGACAGGGAGTCTGGAGGCAGGAGGGCCCAAGCTGCCAGGCGCCCCATGGGGTCAGGAACACCGGCCAGCTGCCTTTTTTTTTTTTTTTTAAGGTTTATTTATTATTTGAAGGTGGAGTTACAGAGAGGCAGAGGCAGAGAGAGAGAGAGAGAGAGATTGAGAGAGAGATCTTCCGTCGTGGGTTCACTCCCCAGATGTCCGCAACGGCTAAAGCTGGGCCGATCGGAAGCCAGGAGCCAGGAGCTTCTTCCAGGTCTCCCACGCAGGTGCAGGGGCTGAAGCACTTGGGCCATCCTTGGCTGCTTTCCCAGGCCATCAGCAGGGAGCTGGATTGGAAGTGGAGCAGCCGGGACTGGAATTGGCTTTCACACGGAGACCTGTGTTTCAGGTGGCAACTTAATCTGCTGTGCCACCGCGCTGATCCCAAGGTTCCTTCTATCTTTTGGTATCTTCAGCAGGTGGCTTTCTCCTCATGCTCCAATGTGGCTGCTTGAGCTTCAGCCATCACTTCTGCATCCCAGCAGGAAGGAGGGAGGAGTAAAGTGGAATGTTCTATTTATTTAAGGTTATTTCCTGAGGGTACTTCTGTGGACATCCCATTGGTCAGGACTTAGTTTCATGTGCAGTCTTTTAAAAATCTATTTCAAAGGCAGAGTGAGAGACAGAAAGGGAGAGCCAGGGAGAGATCTTCCATCCGCTGGTTCACTTCCCAGAGGGCCCTAGCAGCTGAGGCTGGGCCAGGCTGAAGCCAGGAGTCAGGAGCTCCGGGCTGGTGGCCCACGAGGGTGCAGGGGCCCAAGCACTTGGGTCGTCCGCTGCCTCCCAGCTGCACTGGCAGGGAGCTGGGTGGGAAGTGAGCAGCGCAGACTTGAGCAGACCCTCTGAAGTGCAAGGCGGGCGTCCAAGTGGTGACGTAGCCCCTGAGCACATGCCTTCCCCTCGCCCCTGCCACTGTTGGCGCCGTTCTTATTCTGGAAAGTCGTGTGTCCAGAAAATAGAAATTAGAGGACCTCTAAACCCCAGCCAGAGCCCTAGCACCTGGCCTGACCTTTGCCCTCCCGGCCGGTCTGTGGGTGGCCTCGTGCCTGGAACCCGAGCCCCACGAGGGCAGGTTCTCGGTCATGGGCGTCCATCACTGCATCTCCAGCAGTGGCAAAGGGTGGACTCTGAATGTTTGCTGAGTGAATGATCGGACGACTTCCTACAACGATCGGAGAGGTGCCCTCTCATCCCCATTCTACGAAGGGGTAGACTGAGGCGCTGAGAGAGTCCTGAGTGGAGAGAGTGTGGAGCGATCCATTCGCCGAGGGCCACACAGGTGGCCACAGGGTCCAGCTCTCTCCCTTCGTGGGCTGCTGCTCCGACCTCTCAGCTCCGCGCTGCATCAAACCCGGAGCCGGGAGTTATTTGCCTGGAGTCTGTCCTGCCGCCTCCCTGGGAAAGTCCAGCCCCCGTTTCACTGCGGCATTCTGACAGCCTCTGGTGGAATCAGCATAGCACCCGGTTGTTTGGGGAAAGTTTTTGTAGCCTTCCTACACGCCGGTGGGTGAGGCTGACACCAGGATCCACGGGACATTCCTCCTGGAATTTAGCACCGAATGAGGTCTGGAACGTCGCAGGAACTCTGAGATGTCTTTGTTTCAGACAAGGAGAACCGTCTAATCAGGTTTCCCTTTTCACCTTGGCTGCTAGGAACCTGACTTTTAATGACGCACCCACAGCTAGCCCCGACCCAGGTGAACAGAATGTGTGTGATGTAGAACCAGGGAAATTGGACTTGAGTGACAGCCGACGCTCTTGTTAGCAAGATCTTCAAACTTCCCTGAAGCCTAGCATTGTGGAGAGCATAGGACGACCTGCCACAGCTGTGGGCAGGATTCAAGGGCTAAAGCGTAGGAAAGCTGCACACACAGTCAGCCCTTGGGCCCCACAGTAGCAGGCACACCCAGTCACCAAGGTGGAGCGCAGTTTCTCACGCCCCAGGAGTTCTCAGATAAGAGAGGGAAGTGGTCAGGGAAGGCTTCCCGGAGGAGGCATCTTGAAGCCGGGGTGGGGTCCTCTGTGTAGAAAACGGGTCATCCCTTCACCTGCTGACCTCTGAGGTCACCTGGATGCTCCAGCCTGGCCCTCTTCCTTTTGTACCATCTCATCCTCCGCTAATGCAGCCAGGAAGTTTCTGTCTCCGGGTCGGGGGGCGGGGGAGGAGGTGGCACACGGCCCACAGTGGACAGAGCGGCTCTAGAGGGCTCCCCAGTCCCCGGGGACCACAAGATTGCAAAGCGACAAGTCAGCCAGCAGCCGCCGCTCCTCCGCTTGGCTGCTAGGCGCCTGCTGTGTGCAGGGCACCGTTGAAATGATCCTCCGCTCGCGGGGCTCACGCAGGGGTGATGGGGGGCAGTTTGCTCTTGGAAAAAGCCCCAGCCCGGGGCAAGAGGCCAAACCCCAGCTCTCTCCCTCACTTGTGAGCCCCCTCATCCCCAAAAGCCTTGATCACGTGAGGCGTGAGACCCCTCCCTGGAGGGTGAGCTGCCTTGGGTGAGGCAGCAGATCTCAGAGGGAGTCAGCTCCTCTCCCCTCCCAGCCGGCGGCTCCACCTCCTGCTGGTGCCCACCCTGCCCGGCAGCTCAAGTGCTGGGGCCCCTGCCACCCACGTGGGGGACCCAGATGACTTCCGGGCTCCCGGCTTCCGCCAGCCCAGACCTGGTTATTGCAGCCCTCTGGTGAGTGAAGCAGAGAATGGAAGGTCCTTTTCTCTCTCTCAAGTAAATAAGTCTAAAAGGAAAAACGTGCATTGGCTTTGCTCATAAACCTGTTCTCAATTAATCCTCACAATACTTGAAAGTGGAGGCTTGGAGAGGTGACGCTGCTTCCCCAGGTCGCGCAGCCCACAAGCAGCGGGGCTGGAACCAGATTTGCCTGCAGCCAGCGAGGGACCAAAGCTTGGGAAGGCAGCAGCCAGGAAAAACCATCCAGGAAATGGCTCTGGCTCTTTTCAGTCCTGAGAGTTCAAGGTCAGACAGGCCAAAGGAGGGCAGGCACTCAGGGACGCGGGCTCGGGCGGGGCTGCAGCAGACCGGAAACCGCAGCCCACTACACTGCCCTTGGCCTGCGAGGCCGGCTGGGCAGCAGGGGACAGCCTCTTGGCTCCCAGCACAGACTGACCACGTCCGAGCCCAGGCGGCCCAGGCGGCGGCCTGCACGGAGCAAGGCCCGCAGGAGGGCCCGCAGGGAGGGCAGAGAGCCAGTTGTGGAGGCTCCTGAACCGGGGCCTACACGGGAACAGGCAGGAAACACCCACAGGCTCCTCCTCCTCCCGCACTACTGCTTGCTGGGGGCCCTGCACTCCAGGATTCCAACCCCCGCCCCGCCCCCTACCCTCCCTCCCGTCCCACGTGGCCTTGGAATGGAGTCCAGGTTTCTCCTCCTGGTGTGGCCCCTGCTCCCCCGCCCTGCCAGCCCTCCTCTCTTTGCTCCCCCTTTCTCTACCTCATTTTTGAGCTGAGCTCGGGGTCAAGCATTTGGTGCGCCAGTTCAGATACCACTGGAGATGCCTTTGTCCACGTGGGAGAGCCCGGGTTCAAGTCCCGGCTCCGCCCCTGCTGCTGCGCACCCTGGGAGGCAGCAGTGATGGTGGGAGCTCTTGGGTTCCTGTCACCATTGTGGAAGACCCGCGTGGGCTCCTGGCTTCAGCTTGGCCCAGCCTCAGATGAGAACTCAAATACATTTTTTAAAAAAGATTATTTATTTATTTGAGAGGCAGAGTTACAGACAGAGAGAGGAAGAGACAGAAAGAAAGGTCTTCCAGCTGCTGGCTCACTCCCCAAATGGCCACAACAGCCGGAGCTGGCCCGATCCGAAGCCAGGAGCTTCTTACAGGTTTTCCACGAGGGTGCAGGGGCCCAAGGACTTGGGCCATCTGCTGCTGCTTTCCCAGGCCATAAGCAGAGAGCTGGATCGGAAGTGGAGTAGCCGGCCCTGCAAATACATTTTCAAAAAATCCGGGCTCAGTGGCGTCTGCAGCCCAGCCGCGTCCCTCCATGGCTTGGGGTGGACTGCAGCTCTCCCCTGGCCCCCTGAAGCCCGCGGGGCCTCCCCTGGGTATTCCCTTCCCGAGGATCCAGCTGCCTGGGACTCATCACCATCTGTGCACCCAGGGGAGCTCAGAGCTTAGTGCTGGGGGCACTGGGTTACCCCAGCCCTCACTGCGCCCAGGCCTGCCCCTTTGAAAGAGCAGAGCCACCTGCTCGGCTGTGGGGTTGGTGGGTGGTGCAGCACCCTGGGCTCTGGGGGTGGTGGTGGTGGGGCTGTGACTAGACGCGTGCACCCGGGCCCCTGGGCACCACTCGCTGTATATCTGGAACCCTCTCTGGACCCCCCTCCCACTCCACTGTGCTTGTCATTGCAAACCCACAAACGCCTGAAGTGTGCTCAGTGCAGGTGTGACCGGTCATCCAGCCGGGACAGCAGCAAGAGACCAGGCCACCCGCGCTCCCCGAAGGCCCTGGCTGGGCAGTGGAGGGGGAGATTTTGTGCCCCATGTGTCTGTGTCCTTGTGATCAGGCACCTGAGCAGACAGGAAGGCCACGTGGACGGCCCCTGGCCTGCCTTCCTCTCTCGTGAACCCCCTGGGTTCCCTCTCTGACTGACGCACCCGCCCTGGACAGGTAGCCCCCAGTGCCCGCCTCCCCTCCCAGCTCCTGAGGGTGCCTGCCGGTCCCGCAGGAGGAGACAGAGGGCTCCCCAGGAAAGGGCTACACCCTGGCTTGCGACTGCCTCCCCCTTGGGCAGCATCAGCGCCAGCCGTCCTGGGCCCCTCCTATCTGCAGAGCCAGATGTGGGGGCTCTGCCTGACAGCTGTCAGCAGGGTCCAATGGGGGGGGGGGGGGCAGGGCCATGGGTGTGTCCCCCACTGAGTGTGTACGATGGCGGGGGGCAGGGCTCAGCTCCTGGCTCGGGGAGTCTAGCACCTCTGAGGTCCCCAGGGTCCCTGAAGGCTCCGGTTCATCAGGACAGGCTGGGCGGCAGAGCGAGGCTGCGTGGGGAGCCAGAGCCCAGCCGCGCAGAGAACTGTGGTGAAGAGCGGCTCTGCCAGGTCTGGGGGAAAATCCCCATCAGAGGGGTGACTCTGCCGCCTCCATGCCGCTCCCAGCGGTCTGGATGACGGGGAAGGGCGGGGAGCAAGTCCTCTGGGCCCTGAGACCCCTGATCCTTCCCGGGCTTTGTAGACGCCCCCAAACAGGGGACCTTGCATCACCCACGGCTGTGCCGGCCTGCAGCACAATGAACCGGGTTTCCTGAAACAGAGAGTGGGAATGTGGGGACAAGGACTCAAAGAATGGAACCAAGACAAGTCCTGATCAAGGCTCGTTTATTCAACAAATCCAGTAGTATTTAAACATGACCAGTTGTTTACAAGAAGGAGCACAAAAGATTTACATATCAAAAAGGCTTTTAAGGTTACAAAGAGTTCCCAATAAGGTTCTTAATTCTTGATTACAAGGGTACAATAAAACACTTAGGTGATAAATGCAGGTTTCAGGTGTGACTGATCATCTGTATCATCTCTGAGAGGTTTAGCAGTGAGATAAGGTTCTTCCTGCCTCTTCCCGAATCTCCAGTCTAATTGCCTGGAAGTCTCCATCCATGTTCAAGTGTAAACAAAGGGGGCGGCTGCCTGTGGCTGCCCACACACCAGTCCCAGCAGGAAGTTGAGTCCTCTGTGGGCTCCGTCTTCCTGTGGGAGGGGAAGGCCCAGCAGCCTCCAGCACTCAGCTCAGGGACCCCCTGCACCAAACCCAGGCTCCCTCTCCCGTCTGCTCTTTGTTTCTTTTTTTTTGAACAGAACCTGGGGCAGCCAGTCAGGACCCGGAGCCCCAGGCCTGCTGGGTAATTTCAATTGGCTCCAGGCCAGTGGCGCTGAAGGGGCCTGGGTGGGGTGGGGTGGAGTACCGTGTGGCATCTGCACAGGCCTGGGCCCTATCTGCTAGGACCCAGAGCTGTCAGCTGGGAGCCTTGGGAGGGGATGGCATTGACCCACCCTGCCTTGGAGAAAAATTACTGGATCTGCTGTCAGTCTGGGGGAGGGGGTTCCAGTTTGTGCCTCAGTTTATCCTTTGAAAACAGGAAGAATGGACTTTTTAAAAAAAAAAAAGATTAATTAATTTCTTTAAAAGGCAGAGTTACAGAGAGGCAGAGAGAGAAGTCTTCCATCCGCTGGGTCACTCCCCAAATGGCATAATGGCTGGAGCTGAGCTGATCTGAAGCCAGGAGCCAGGAGCTTCTTCCAGGTTTCCCACGTGGGTGCAGGGGCCCAAGGACTTGGGCCATCTTCTACTGCTTTCCCAGGCCATAGCAGAGAGCTGGATCAGAAGAGGAGCTGCTGGGACTAGAACCAGTGCTCACATGGGATGCCAGCATTGCAGGCGGCAGCTTTACCCACTACACCACAGCACCAGCCCCAGACTGGACTTTCTAGCCTCCAGGTTAAGAAGATGGGAGTTGGGGCTGGCGGCGTGGCATAGCAGGTTGACCTCTTCCTGTAAAACTGGCATCCCATATGGGCACTGGCTCAAGACATCTGATCTAGCTCCCTGCTAATGTGCCTGGGAGGGCAGCGGAGGATGGCCCAAGTCGTTGGGCCCCTCCATCCACATGGGAGACCCAAAGGAAGCTCCTGGCTCCTGGCTTCAGCCTGGCGTAGTTGTTGTGGCCATTTGGGAGGTGAACTAGTAGATGGAAGACCTCTTTCTCTGTCCTCCTCCTCTCTCCATAACTATCTGCCTTTCAAATAAGTAAAAAATAAATATTGAAAAAAAAAAAAAAAGATGAGGGTTGGCTCAGGTGCTTGGGTCCCTGCCGCCCACATGGGAGACCCAGATGGAGTTCCAGGCACCTGGCTTTGGCCTGGCCCAGCCCTGGTCATCGTGGCCTTCAGGGGAATGAACCAGCAGGCGGACGATGTCTTTTCCTCTCTCTTTGTCAGTCTGCATTTCAAATAAATAAAAATTAATAAAAAGTACATTTAAAAATATCTGAAACCCAGGTTGAGGGGCCTGGAAACCTCCCCGTGGGGAGGAGCACAGGTGTCCAGGGCTGTGCCGGGGCCTCCTGGCACCACGTAGCCGTCTTTGGCCCAGCAAGGCCGGCGGTGAGTGGGGCTTCCCTCTGTGACTTTCTGCTCAAAGCCTTGTCGCAGCCATGGCTCTGCCATCCCTTGTCCCTCGGGTGGCAGCACTGGGTGGCTGCCTGCTGTGCACAGAGCCCTCCACCTGCAGGGCCCCTGGGGCTGTGTGGCTCCCCACCCCTCCCCCCAGCTCCCGGCTGTTGGAGGCCATTACTCAGCCGCCACATGGCCCAGTCCCCACGAAGGAGAAGAGAGCCCAGGGCGAGGGTGGCCCCTAAGGTCCCCGGCTAGGAAATGGAAGTCGGGATGAGACAGGAATCCCTGGCTGACCCCAGGGAGCGAGACGGTGGCCCAGGGTGTTGGGACGGTGCCAGGATGCTTGTCCTGAGCACCAGGAGAGAGGGATGGTTAGGCTGGCCTGAAACAAGCCAGGGTGAACCAGACAGGCTGGAGGGTGGAACCCGGCTGGTGAGCATGGGCAAGGCTCTGCAGGAGCAGCAGCTGTGCGTGAAATAACGGTCAAAAGCAAAAACCCAAACACCCGAGACAAACAACGACACGTGGGGGCCTCAAGGTCCCTCGTCAGCCTGTACTTCAGGGCGTGTTGGGGTCACTGGACTTCGGACACTCCCTGGGGCCAGCCTGGGGCCAATCCCAGCTTCCTGCTAATGCACGCCCTGGCGGCACGAGGTGATGGCTCAGGCACTTGGGTCCCTGTCACCCAAGGGAGAGTTCCAGGATCCAGAGACTGGTTCAGCCTGGCCCAGTCCAGCTACTGGGGGCAGCTGCGGCCTGAACCCAGCGATGGGAGGAGAGTTCTGCCTCTGGTCTCCTTCTCTGCCTCTCAGACCTTCCCTCCTTCTCTCTGCCTTTAAATAAATAACAAATAAAAGTTAAAAAGGAAATCAGCCACCCCAGGGGAGGCCTCAGCTTGCCTGGCTTCCTGGCCTGATGTGTGCGTGCCGCCAATAATTGAAGCAGTCTCCGGGGACTCCCAGGCCCCGGCTCCCTCCAACACTCACCAGCTGTGTAATCTTGGGCAAGGCAGCTGCCCGGCTGCGGACTGGGAACCGAGTGGCAAAGGTAGCCCGTTCTTCATTGGGTTGTGAGGATTAAGTGGCAAACGCACAGAGTAAGCCTAATGTGATAATGTTTGCTGGCATTGTTGGTTTTGGGTAATTCCTGTCGAAAATGGAAATTTTTAATTTGTCAAGTTCCTGAGGGTTAACATCACAGGGGTGTTGATTGTTTAAAGAGACACCAGTTGTTCGATAAGGTCTCCAAGTTCATCCACCTGTGGCAATGCAGTTTTCTCCTGGGGTCCCCCTGCTCCTGTAGCCGCCTCTGCAGTGACACCGGCGTCCTGCAGGGGGCTCCTCGATCACCCTGAGCAGACCCCCACACGTGTACCTGCCTTGGTCTCTGCTCCCTCCGGCATACCCCCCTCCCCTGGAACCATGGTCCGTCCTCCCTCCTTCCCACAGCCTGGCAGGGAGCACACGTCCACCCCATTAAAACATCCACTCTCCCCTTGCGCCTAGCTAGAGCCATTGCCCTACTCTCTCCTCCCCTTCCCAGCACCGAATCCAGCCTTGGTCCCTCTCGACCCCTCTGCCCCAGGCCGTCCAGCCTCTTGCCAGTCTCCCAGGAGGAGCCCATCCATTGGTGGGTGCCATGGTCACACTTCACAGGGCACCAGACGTCTCAGCGCCCCCAGGCCCGGGAAACACCGGCTCTCGGGCCCCCGCCTGTCTGCCTGATGGCTTCTTTTCTATCTCTCATCTGCCAAACCGCTGTCCGCCCCCACCTCGTCCGTCTGCCTGGGCTATCTTCACGTCTGCTCTGCGCACTCTCATGACTTGGCGCTCTTCCAAGACGCCCTATCTCTGAAGCCAGTGCACGCCAGTTCACCCCGGCACTGGCTGCGAAGCTTCGCAAAGCTTCTGTCTCACCTGGTCGATCACCAGGGAGCCCTCTCCTGGCTCCCCTGTAACGGCCGGCAGTCTGAAGCCCCAGTTGGAACCTGTCTCTTCCAGCTATGGTTCGGATCCCGGAGCGTCTGTCTAACCTGAGGGTTTCCTTCTTCCCTCCCCTTCCTTCCTGTATCGTACTACAAGTAGACCCTGGTGGGCAACGCAGGGCACGGTTGTGGGTGATCGATGTGCATTTGTAGAAAGTGCATGGGGAGGGGCTGGCGCTGTGCTGCAGTCGGTTAATCCTCCTGCAGCACTTGCATCCCAAGTGGGCTCCGGTTCGAGTCCCTGCAGCTCCACTTCCGATTCAGCTCTCTGCTGTGGCCTAGGAAAGCAGTAGAAGATGGCCCAAGATGGCACCCTCGTGGGAGACCTGGAAGAAGCTTCTGGCTCTTGGATTCGTATTGGCCCAGCACTGGCTCTTGCAGCCATTTGGAGAGTGAATCAGCTGTTGGAAGACCTCTCTCTATATATCTGTAACTTTACCTCTCAAATAAATGAATAAAATCTTTTAAAAAATAAAAGAAAAAAGTGCACAGGGAAAGACAACCGTGAAAGCTACAACAATGTGTAGGCAGAATAACCCGGGGTGTCCAGGACACAATGACGGCTTAAGGACCTCAGCTGTCTCGGTTCCTGTGACGGCTGCCCAGTGGCTCTTGTCTTCCGACATGAGACACAGTAGTGGTAAGCGGGTAGGAAAGGTTGAAGAGAAAACACGTGACAGCCCAGGCAGGCATCTCCGCAAAGCACCGAGCGTCCCGTCTGCACCCACACTGCCGTGTTTACAGATGAGTACGGGTCCCCTCCTTCTACTTCAGGGAAATTGCTGGCTGGAGGGCTTCCTGGGTGTGGAATTCCCGAAAATCCTCCCAGGGCCTGATGCTGGGTGGATGGGGGAGATTCCCCTAAGCTGCCCCCAGGGAGAGGGCTGGAACCCGCCCGAAAGCCAACGCCTGCACCACTGGGCACATGAGGCTCCAGCTTGCGCTGCTGTAGGGTGTGGGGGAGGAGCCCCGTGCCCCCTCCCGGTGTGTGGGGGTGCCCCTCTTCTCACAGGGCTGCTGGCCTGGCCCTGCACGGCCCCATGTGGCTGGGTCCCTGCCACCCACGTGGAAGACCAGGATTGAGTTCCAGGCAGAGCCCATTTTATGCCCTCCTGTGAAGAGTGGACGCTGTCCCGTAACTCATGGTGGGTGATGTTGACCAAGCTCACTGGCTCGGGTCCTAGGGGCCAAGAAAGCCCACCCCCATGTTCCTAGCCATGCTCTGTGCAGCGCACCCTTGAGGACGGGCCGTCTGTGTGTAGGACTGGATTCCTCTGCAGAGCAGGTTTGTCCTTTCTTCCTGTTTATTAACTCCGTCTGTCATTTAAACACATCAGTGTGGGTTCGCGGATATCGACTGGGGCCGGCCAGTGGGGCTGGGAGTCTGTGGCCCCTCCAGACACAGGTAGAACGTCCTTCAAAGCAAACTGTCCGATGTGGCTGGAACGCCTGGCTCCAGGCCAACTGGCATCGCCCCCACTCGTAGCTTTGTGCTGCCTGTGTGACCTTGCCACCTTAAATCACCCGTTCAGGGTGGGTGCAGTCTCACCAGGACCAGCAGAGGAGGGGGCTGATCCTCTAAGGAGACAGACAGTCTCCAGGAGACCCCTGCTATCTCCATGAGCCCCAAGCCAATCAACTTACATATGGACGCCCCCACAAAATGACCAAATAAAAAGATAGTAATGTCTTTAAAACCCGGGACACTTCCTCAAAGCCAGTGTCCCGCCCGGGCACTCTGCCTGCTCTCCTCTCGGACCAGATGTTTTCTCTGTCGCTTGCCAATCAAATAAAAGTTTCTGCCACTTTGCAAATTGTTTCCCGGCTCCAGCAACTGCCCTCCCTTCTGTGACCGGTAACATTGACTTTCTACTTTGAGTTATAACCTAATATACTATTAAGTAAAAACTGCAGGAGGCATCTAAACGTTAGGGTCTAAGCTCCCGCACTGGGCCCCACGAGCCCAGCCTGGAAATCAAAATAGTCACTCGGGCTCAAGTTCCACGTCACCAAGCGGAACCTAAGCTCTTTAGCCGGCCTTCCAAGAACTCAGGCTGAGATGGAGCCAGCCAGCTGTCCCCAGCAGGGCCGTTTCCAATCAGCACGGGACTGGTGGTGGTTCCTCTGCCCTTAGTCCTTGCAGAAAATGCCTGGGGGTGGGTCCCGGGCCCCTGGACTTGGCACCGCGGTTGAGATGCTGCTTGGGGCTCCACAGCCTGTACCAGAGTGCTAGGGTTCGAGTCCCAGATCCTGACCCCTGGACTGAGTTCCAGGCTTCTGGGTTTTTTTTTTTTTTTTTTTTTTTTTTTTTAGATTTATTTATTTATTTGAAAGGTAGAGTTACAGAAGGCAGAGGTCGAAAGAGAGAGACAGAGGTCTTCCATCTGCTGGTTCACCCCCCTGCGCCGATCCGAAGCCAGGAGCCAGGAGCTTCTTCCAGGTGTCCCACACAGGTGCAGGGGACCTTGGTCCATCTTCCACTTCCTTCCCAGGCCACAGCAGGGAGTTCCTCGGCAGCTCGGTGCTCCTCTTCCAAAACTGCTTGCTGCTCTGGTCCGGGGAAGGCCTTGTAGATGGGCTAGGGGGTGCCCAATGAGACGCTCCGGGACCCCACAATCTGAGGGCCAACCCAGGCTCTTCTCCATCACCGGTCACCTGCTCTCAGCTCTTGTTTTTTTTTTTTTTTTTTTTTTTTTTTTTTTTTTTTTTTTTAAGATTTGTTTATTTATTTGAGAGACAGAGTTACAGAAAGAGAGAGGGAGAGACAGGAGAAAAGTCCTGTCAGATGGTTCACTCCCCAGATGGCCACAATGGCCGGAGCTGGCTGGTTCTCCGGAGCTTCTTCTGGTTCTCCCACGTGGGTGCAGGGGCCCAAGCACTTGGGTCATCTTCCGCTGCTTTCCCATGCACATTAGCAGGGAGCCGGATCAGAAGTAGCACAGCCGGGACTCAAACCAGAGTCCTTATGGGATGCCGGTGCTGCAGGTGACAGCTTTACCTACTACGCCACAATGCCAGCTGCTAAACATCTTTTATTTATTTATTTTAAATTATTTTTGCTAAATTTTTTTTATTATTTTTTGACAGGCAGAGTGGACAGTGAGAGAGAGGGAGAGACAGAGAGAAAGGTCTTCCTTTGCCGTTGGTTCACCCTCCAATGGCCGCCGCGGCCAGCGCGCTGCGGCCAGCACATCGCACTGATCCGAAGGCAGGAGCCAGGTGCTTCTCCTGGTCTCCCATGTGGGTGCAGGGCCCAAGCACTTGGGCCATCCTCCACTGTACTTCTGGGCCACAGCAGACAGCTGGGCAGGAAAAGGAGCGACCAGGACAGAATCCGACGCCCCGACCTCCACGAATGGCTGAGAAGGTAATTTGCACATGTGATTAACATCTACAATCAGTTTGTCCTTGATTTTCTGGACGATTCTTGTCCAATCACTTAAAAGGAATTAAGAACAGGGCGGAGATTACCTGCGGCAGGACACATCGTGCCTGTGGACAGCGGCGTGCGCTCCTGTCTGAGAGCTTCTAGCTCGCTGGAGGGCCCGGAGATTCTGGACCCCTCTAGCCAGGCCCCCCACAACTGATGACAATAAGCAGGAAATCCGTCTAGGCAGTACATAGGTGGGGGGAGATAGATATGGGTGCCCTGTCTCGGAGCTAGGTTCCTAAAGGGACATGGCGGGTGGACAGACAGGAGGACAGACGATGGATGGACAGGCGGGGAGGCGGGTAGGAGAGGGGTAACTCTCCTCTCCTCTTCCTCACTTCTCAATTTGCCTCTGCCCACGTCGGCCCAGCTTCGTGCCTGGTCTCCTGCTAACTGCCAGATGGAGTGTAGGCTCCCCAGAGAGGAGTTTGATAAATTAGAAAAAGTCATTAATTTAATCCTTCACATGAATATGGACAACGAGTAGACATGAAACATTCATCGCGGAAACGGAAAAAGTGCTTGCCGGAGTTTGCCGACCATTAATGATGAACACTGAACCAACTGCGCACAGAAGGAAGCAGCCGTGACCTAAGGGAGAGCGAGAGAAACCTGTAGCAGACATCACACTCGATGCAGAGGCGGTTCCTTCTTTTAACAAGGCTTATGTGCGGGGCCCGCACTGTGGCCCCGGGAGTTAAGCGGCCATCTGAGAGCTGGCGTCCCACATCAGAGTGTTGGTTGGAGCCCAGGCTGCTCCGCCTCCAACCCAGCTTCGTGTTAATGTGCCTGGGAAAGCAGTGGAAGTTGCCCCAAGTGCTTGGGTCCCTGGCACCCCCGTGGGAGACCGGTTTGGAGTCCCTGGCTCCTGACTTTGCCCTGATCCAGCCCTGGCTGTTGGAACCATCTGGGAAGTGAACCAGTGGTCTCTCGCTCCCCCTCCCTCCCTCCCCTCTTCTCCTCCCCTTCTGACACTCTGGCTTTTGAATAAATGCATAACAGAAATAACTTACATTTAAAAATATGTATCTATTTGAAGCTAGAGAGACACAGACATGGACAGACAGGCAGACAGAACCACCCACTGGGTCACTCCCCAGATTCCTGCCACGGCTGAGGCCCAGCAGCTCAGCCTGAGTCACTCCCTCGGTGGCGGGGACCAGACTGCTTGAGCTGTCACCTGCTGCCACCCAGGGTCTGCAATCGCAGGAGCATGGAGTTGGGAGCCAGAGCCGGGACAGGAGCCGGAGCCCTCCAAAGCGATGCTGGTATCCCAACCAGTCACCTACCTGCTATGCCAAACACCTCCCTCCACCCTTTAGAAAAGCAGTTATTTTTTTCAAAAAGATTTATTTATTTATTTGAACTCAGAGTTAAACAGAGAGAGGAGAGTCAGAGAGAGAGAGAGAGAGAGAAAGAGGTCTTCCATCCACTGGTTCACTCCCCAGATGGCCGCAATGGCCAGAGCTGCGCCGATCTGAAGCCAGGAGCCAAGAGCTTCTTCCCAGTCTCCCACGCGGGTGCAGGGGCCCAAGGCCTTGGGCCATCTTCCACTGCTTTCCCAGGCCATAGCAGAGAGCTGGATGGGAAGAAGAGGAGTAGCCGGGACTCGAACCGGCACCCATATGGGATGCCGGCATTGCAGGTGGCGACTTTCCTGGCTACACCACAGTGCTGGCCCCTAGAAATGTAGTTATTTTTATTTGTATTTGGAAGGCAGAGAGACAGAGATGGAAAATGTTTTCTTCTTAGGTCAGAAACAAACAAGAGCAGAAGTAACAAGCCTATTATTTGTAAATTACCCCGCTGTGTAGGAAGACGACCCAAAGAAGCCAAAGGTCGATTATTGAAACTTCCAGAGGTGTTTGATAAACTGCTAAAATCAGTTTAAAAAATCAACTGCAGAAACAGGCAAATAAGCCCATCAAAAATGGTCGAAAGACACGAACAGAACTTCTCCACAGAAGATACACAAGGAGCCCTAAGGGCTTGCAAACATCTATGTCACCTGAGAAACGCAAAACCAGACCCACGGAGAGACCCCACTGCACGCCCACAGCAATCGCTAGTGTCAAAAAAAAAATGGCAAGTATTGGTGAGAAAGTAGAAGCCCCCCCCCCCCCCCCGGCGCTGTGGTGTAGCAGGTAAAGCTGCTGCCTGCAACACTGGCATCCCATATGGGCACCGGTTCAAGTCCTGGCTGATCCACTTCCGATCCAGCTCTCTGCTGTGGCCTGGGAAAGTAGTGGAAGATGGCCCGAGTCCTTGGCCCCCTGCACCCGTGTGGGAGACCCAGAAGAAGCTCCTGGCTCCTGGCTTCACATCAGCACAGCTCTGGTGGTTGAGGTCATCTGGGGAGTGAACCAGCGGATGGAAGACCTCTTTCTAGCTCTACCTCTCTCTGTAACTCTGTCTTTTTTTTTTTTTTTTTTAACAGGCAGGGTTAGACAGCGAGAGAGAGAGACAGAGAAAGAGAGAGAGAGACAGAGAGAGAGAGAGAGAGAATCTTGCATCTGATGGTTCATTTCCTAATTGTCTGCAAATTGACAGGAACTGTGGCAAATCAAAGCCAGAGACAGATGGGGGGTAGGGGATATCTTCTGTCTATTGGTTAACTCCCCACTCCCTGGGACTGAGCAGGTGGAAGCCAGGAGCCAAGAACTCCATCCAAGTCTCCCACGTGAGTGCCAGGGACCCTTTCCCAGGCGCATTAGCAGGAGGCTGGTTCTGAAGCAGAGGAGCCAGGACTGGAAACAGCTTTCCCAAGCAGTCGTTGAATCACTGTGTCACTACACCTGCCGCCCCCTCCCCACTGTAGGTTTATTTTTAAAATTTATTTATTTGAAAGGCAGAGACAGAGGGAGAGACTGTCAGATCTTTTATTCACTGGTTTACTCCCCAAATAGCGCAATGGCCAGAGCTAGGCCAAGCTGAAGACAGGAGGCCAGAGCCAGGAAGAACATTTGGGATTCCCTGCAGGGGCCCAAGCGCTTGGGCCATCATTTCCACTGCTTCCAAAGATGCAGTAGCAGGGAGCTGGATGGGAAGTGGAGCAGCTGGGACTCGAACCGGCACCCGTACAGGATACCAGCGTCACTGGCGGCGGCTTAATCCACTGCTCCACAATACCAGTATCAAATGCAGGCTTCTTAACAGGCAGGATAATGCTGGCTCTGCCAACTCAGGCTGTTAGAATCAACTGTCTGGTGAGAAAACTTGGCCCTCCCCGGGCACACCCCCAGTGAGCCCAGGCCGCCTCCCGGACGCCTTCATTGGACTGAGTGTCCCCCTCTGAGCACCACCAAGCTACGTCCTGGGGAACCAGATGTGTGCTGGAGTCAGGAGCCAAGTCCTCTGCAAGGCACAGCACCCAGTGAGTTACACCAGGCTCATCTCTGGAGGACCGGGTTTGGCCTTCCCTCCCTCCAACATGCAGCCGCAGCCCTAGCTCCCGGGATAACCAGGTCCCTTACCCGTGCCAGGATAGCCGCTTCACCCTGTGGCTGCTGGCCTGCTGGCCTGCTGGCACAAGGAGCTCCAAGCGACCATGAGGCAGCCGTAGCCTTGGCCTCGGTGGAATTCTTCTTCTTATTTTTTTTATATTTATTTATTTTTATTTATCTGAAAGCCAGAGTTACAGAGAAGGAGAGACAGAGACAGAGAGAGATCTTCATCTACTGGTTCACTCCCCATATGGCCACAATGGCCAGGGCTGGGCCAGGTCAAAGCCAGGAGCCAGGAGCTTCTTCCAGGTCTCCCACGTGGGTGCAGGGGCCCAAGCACTTGGGCCATCTTCCACTGCTTTCCCAGGTGCATTAGCAGAGAGCTGGATAGGAAGTGGAGCAGCCGGAACACCAACCAGTGCCCAACTGGAATACCCAAGCTGCACCACAGCATTAGCCCCTTGGGCGGAATTCTCACTGTGTGGTCTTGGGCCTGGTAGAAGCAGTCCCTGTACCCACTTACAGAAATCATCATGGCTACCCACGTATGCAGACAGAGGAGGGGGAGACACGGATTCCCCAGGGGGTCCCTGGGCGTGATGGTGACGGAGCCACTCCGACTTCCATTCCTTGATTCCGGAACCCTGGGTTCCATCCATCGTGGACACGGCACCATGGAATGGCCCTTGGTTCACCTTCCAGAATGGCCCCCTAACTGCAGGCCAGCAGAGTCTGGGTGACGTGGGAAGTGGTAGGACTCGCGTTCAGGTGATCGTGGGCCCACTGTCACATCTTCCTTACAGAGTACGTCCATCAGCCCAACGCCAGGATATTCAGGACCTCATGTTGCTAAAGCACTCTGCAAACTCTTGGCAAGGAAGGCAAACTCCCGTCCCGTCCGGGTCCTGTGCGACTCCCAGTGGGACAAATCATGCTGTCCCCGGGGGGCTGGGGGTGGAGGTGGAAGCAGTCAGAGCCTGGTTGATCTCCCTGGGAAATGGAACCTTGTCAAAGACTAGGGGTCGTCTCTGCTGTGGGCCTTCAGCAATGACCCAGCAGCCTCAGCGAGCAAGCCCCCCCCCGATCCCGGCCCCACAGAGCTTCTGTTCCCCCTCTCAGGGCTGCTGGTCCCGGGTACTCCACAGAAGCCCTGGGGTCGCTGAGCAGAGAAGCCAAGTGACATCTGCTGCCAGGCCGCCTGGTCCACCTGGCTGCCGAGCTGTGGGGACACAAAGAGCTGCAAACTGCACTGAACCCACAGATCCATCCATGCCCTGCCCGCAGCAAGCCCGCCTCTGATCCGCCCGCCTTGCTCTCTCTAGGTCTCTGGCCTATCAGCCTAGCCACTGGCCGCTGCCTGCCTGCAGCCTACGGACACCCCCCCCCACCAGCTCCATGTGGATGAACAGGTCGATCTGGAAGCATTGGCTGGCCTCCAGGGGGATGGCCCCTCTCCACTGCCTTTCAGAGCCACCCTTGCTTGTGGCTGTGGGAGACCAGGCCCGAGAGCCTCCCCCAGTCCTGTCAACTGTGGCAGGGAACCCCCTGTGTGGCCAAAGGGGTGACTTGAGGCCGAGGCGTAGGTGCAGCAGAGGAGGGGCCCTAGGGGCCCAGCCCCCTGTGTGCTGCTTCCTTGTGCCCAGTGCAAGGACGCACCCTTTCTGGCCTGTGATGGAGTCCTGCCGCGCCTGCTCCACCGTGAGACTGGGTTTATCCACAAGACCCAGCTCACAGCAGGCGCTGCCGACCACCCCACCACACCTGCTCCGTGTGCCTAGTCCTCGGCTGAAGATGGCGTGACCTTGCTCCAGAACCCTCTGGGCTTGCGGGAGAGCCCTCCCCCTGCCCCCACCCATCCCTCTGAATCACAGAGAGACAGCACCTGCTGGGTTACGGGGACAGGTGGCCGGGCTCCGTTACCATCTTGGCCTGGACCTGAAAACCCCCTCTAGTTCTGGACCCACTGACACCCCGCAGCTTCTGTGTCAACTGATGAGTAAGTGGGAGCGGTGTCTCCGAAGGTGACGAATGCCGCTTCCAGGATCTGCAGGGGGCTACCGAACTCTGTGTCTCCCTCGTGCTAGGAGACACCAAGGTGCCAGGCCACTGCACCCTGACCAGTGTCACAGGGATCTCTGCATCAGGCAGGGGCCTCGCTGGACTGTCCAGAGTGCTCGCCACTGCCAGCTCCCAGGCTCAACGGCTCCAGGTCATCGACAC
Source organism: Oryctolagus cuniculus (assembly GCF_964237555.1). NCBI lineage: Eukaryota > Metazoa > Chordata > Mammalia > Lagomorpha > Leporidae > Oryctolagus > Oryctolagus cuniculus. Next base: position 18,978,156 of record NC_091448.1, on the reverse strand, counting down.
CCCCAGTGGATTGGTGTGATGGTCTGTGGACGGTCAGGGCCCTTCCTGTGAGGGCGGGAGGGTCACAGCCCTGGGGTGAGGGGACAACTTCTAATCTCCTTCACCAAACTGACAGCCACACACAGCAGGGCTGTGCACTCCCGTGGCAGGGCCGCAGCAGCTCAGGGGCTGCCCCTTGCTGATGCTCCACAGGGAGTCGTGGCTTTGGGAAGAGCCAGGCTGGTGAGTGAAGTGGAGGTGCAATGGGAACTAGGTTCCAGTGTCCCCTTGAGTACCTTTTTTTTTAATATTTATTTTATTTATTTGAAAGACAGAGTTACAGAGAGAAGTAGAGACAGAGAGAGAGGTCTTCCATCCACTGGTTCACTCCCCAGTTGGCTGCCACGGCCAGGTCATAGCAGAGAGCTGGATCGGAAGAGGAGCAGCTGGGACCAGAACCAGTGCCCATATGGGATGCCAGTGCTTCAGGCCAGGGCTATAACCTGCTGTGCCACAGTGCTGGCCCGTAAGTGCCCTTAATCACTGCCTCCCACTGTGGAGACTTGCTTCTGTCTTGCTGCCTTGGCCAGAGGAGGAGGTGGTTAAAGAATGGCGGGGCCGGTGCTGGGGTTAGCAGATAAAGCCGCTGCCTGTGGTGCCAGCATCCCATATGGGCACCAGTTAGATGCCCGGCTGCTCCACTTTAGATCCAGCTCTCTGCTATGGCCTGGGAAAGCAGTGGAAGATGGCCCAAGTCCTTGGGTGCCTGCACCTGTGTGGGAGACCCAGAAGAAGCTCCTGGCTCCTGGCTTTGGATCAGCGCAGCTCCGGCCATTGCGGCCAATTAGGGAGTGAACTAGTGGATGGAAGACCTCTCTCTCTCTCTCTCTCTGTCTCTGCCTCCCCTTCTCTCTCTGTGTAAGTAACTCTGACTTTCAAATAAATAAATAATCTGAGAGAGAGAGAGAGAGAGAGAGAGAGAGAGAGAGAGAGAGAGAGAATGGCTTTTATTTCAGGAGCCAATGCGGGGCTCTGCTAGCTGTTAGAATACTTTTCCTCTGTGTACAGGAGGCAGATGGAATGACCCCCAGGGGGGTCTGGCCCAGCCTCCTTTTCTCACCTGGCCTCTGAATGCCCCCCTCTCTAATGTGCCTCCGGTGACACCTTGATCCCCAACTGTGACCGTCAGCACAAGCTGTGTCCAAAAGCTTCGGGATACCCGAGTGTTCCCCACGACCCAGTGCCCGTTAAGTACCCAGGGGGAGGGGTGAGGTCATTCCTGAGACAGAGCCTCACTGTGGCATTGCCATCGCCTTCCTGCAGGGGATGGGCCTCCCTGCAGTCGGTGGGCTCCGCGTCTGGACACGTGGCAGTGCCAGCATCAGCCTTAGGCTCTCTCCTGGCTTGGTTTTGGCTGTAAAAGTAAGAAGAGCCCCATGGGCTGTGCACCAGCAGAGGGGCACCAGGTGTCAGGGCCACAGCAACAGAGCGCTGTGGACTGTTCCAGTCTCTTCACTCATTGCTGTGCTTGTCTACCTGGCCTCCGATGACCCCGTGCTGGACTCTGCTGGACTCCTGTGCTACCCACGGCCCACGGTACCCAGTTCCACAACAGCTCCTGCTGGCAGTGCCCGCTGGCCCGCACAGGGAAGCCATCTCGAAGCTGCAAAGGCCCTCCTTCCACAAGCGCATATTGTGGGACTTTCCTGGAGGGAGTATTCCTGGGCCCTCGCGAGGAACACAGTAGACGGCGGGTCTCTGGCCTTAGAGTAATTCAGGGATGGGTGATGAGCCAGGCAGTTATGCCTGTAACCCACATTGGAGGACCCGGGTTCCATTCCTGACGCTGGCTCCTGACCCCAGCTTCCTGCTGATGCAGACCCTGGGAGGCAGCAGTGACAGCTCAGGTGATTGCCACCCTGTGGGAGGCCTGGATCACATTCCTGAATCCCAGCTTCAGCCTTGGAGACATTTGGGGAGTGAACCAGCAGATGGGAGCACTTGCTCGCTCTTTCTGTCTCACTGCCTCCCAAACAAATACAACTAATTTGGAAATAGTTATTTCCTTCTTGCCTGCCACTTTGTGAGTGAGCCTTCGACTCCTCCCCGGTATTCTGACAAAGGAGTTCCCCTATCTCCACCTCCTTAGTTCTAACCCACGGCTCTTCCTACACTTCAAGGATCTGCCCTAGCAGTATATTCCAACTGGCTCGGATGACCTTGCCAAGCCTTGAAAACGCTGGGTCCTCGGTCATGGTCAGTCATGGTCAAGCATCCCGCATCATCAGCTCTCCCTTATTCCGGTCATATTCCAACCCTGGCTCCAGTCAACACACCCTAGAGCCATTCCCACACGTGCCCTCCCACTTTCTGCTGGTGTGTGTTCATGGCAGCTGCCTCCTGCAGCTCCTTTGGTGAGTGATCCCTTTCTTCCCACAGCTGGGACAGACCGTCCGCAATGAGGAGGCTTGGTGTAGAAGCCAGGTGGGGGGTGGGGCAAGGGCCAGGTGTTGCAGAAAGCAGGTGGGACTGGGAACCTTACCCAGGCATGGGGAGGCTGCCATCTTCCACCGAGGCGTGAGGTCCCCTCTGCTGGCCCAGAGGACTTGGGAAAAGCTGGGGGCTCCAGGGTGGCTGTTTCCACTCACAGACTCCAAGTTCTACTCCTTCCCTGTCAGGGCCTGAGCTGCTGCAGCTTTAAACATTGCAGTCAGACCACAGACTGATTTTCTGCCCAGCACGCCCGGCAGCGGCCCCTCTCCCACCTCCACTCATCCGGTCGGTGGATTACCCCATCTTCTCCTGGGGACCTGCTTCCTAGGACCACTTTGGGTACCGACTGGCTTGGTTTGGGTTTCCCCCCATAAGAAGCTCTGTAGTCAAGGATTCAAAGCTTGTGTTGATTTGAGAAGCGATGCTCGGAGCCAGGAGTCTGCGCAGAAAGGGCGGGAGGCTCACGATGGGTGCATTATCAAGCAGGGTAAGAATGTGGACAGCTGGAGCTTAATCCTACAGAGGAACTCAAGGGGCCCGCGTGAGCCACAGGTGCTTCCCACCGTCGGGATGAGGGAGCTGGGGATGGGATTATCCAACACCATCAGTTATTGCTATGGATGCGCAAACAAGAACCCTAACATTTAGCTCCCTGCCACTGGGTGGGGAATGCCCTCAGGTAAAGAGGTGAGGGTTCTGGTGGTTGGGTGTTCATCCAGTGCAGCCAAGAGCCTAGGGAGTTGGGGGGAGGGGGCGATGACAGCATCAACTGTGCCTGCAAGAGGCACAGTTATGGCTCCGCTGGACTGGGAGCTAAGACTCTCACCCGGGCTCAGGGCAAAGAAGGGGTCACCTTCTAGGGTGGCTGATCCCCAGTGCCAAGGGGAACCCAGGCTGCAGGGACACCATGAAGGCAGGGAGGATGACATGTGCAACCCGGGGGTTCTCTGCTGTGCCTCTTCCTACGTCCGTGCCCGGCAGTAAGTTAAAGGAAAATCACAGCAATCCAATTCAGATGACTCAAGAGTGAAAGCTTCTTCACTAAACCGTGTTCTTAAAAAACACCAATAAATTGAGGTGTCAGCCAAGAGCAAAGCCAAAATGAAAGGAGGAGGGAAAGTTACAAATACCAGTGTCTGGTTACAGAGTAAAGATGCGGAAGCTGTGAGTATTTTGTTTTTCCAGCTTGTTTTGTAATCCACACTCTCTCTAAATATTAATTAACTTCTTCTCCTTCCTCTTCTTTTTTATTTCATATAAGGCTTGTTGTTGGTAGCAAACTTTTTTAAAAAAAAATTTGTGTGTTTATTTATTTGAAAGGCAGGTGACAGAGAGAGAGAGAGAGAGATCTTCCATTTCTAGCTCATTCCCCAAATGGCTGCAATGGCCTGGATGGGCCGGCTGGAGCCAGGGGCCTGAAATTCCATCCAGATCTCCTACATGGGTGCAGGGTCCCCAGGTACTTGGGCCACCGTCCACGGTCCTCCCAGGTGCAGGAGCAGGGGTCTGGATAGGAAGCAGAGCAGCCAGGACTTGAACCAGCACGCTCACGTGGGATGCCGGCATGCCGAGCAACATTTTGACTCTCTGTGCACAACGCAGGCCCCATAGTGAGCTTTGCAACCGAGTCTGGGTCCGGAATACCCTGGAGGGAATGCGGCTGACCCAGCAGCAGCGTTGGCACCGTACAGAGAGGCAGTTACTGCTGAAACTTTGCATCTCGGCCCTGGGGGTGGGCGCCGACGTCCGTGGGAAGGACAGCTGCATCTTGTCGGACACTGGCATGAAGCTGCTCTGATTTAGATATGGAAACTGTGTCGGCGCTGAGTGGAGAAGGAGTAGACAGCACCAGCTGTGTGCTCATTGCCTACCCTGCAAATCCAGCCGTATTTTCTCTGCTGTCTGCTGTTGGATCAGGCTGGGATTCTGTTTCTCAGCCTCCATTACTGTCTTCCTGGTAGGTTCTGCGAATAAGAGACACAAAGGGAGATGCAAGGCAGGAGGTAGGGAGAAGGGACTGTGTGCCATTTCTTTTTTTTTTTTTTAAGAATTATTTTTTATTTATTTGAAAGACAGTTACAGAGAGAGGTAGAGTCTGAGAGAGGTCTTCCATTCCACTGGTTCACTCCCCAAATGACCACAACAGCCAGAGCTGTGCTGATCTGAAGCCAGGAGGCAGGAGTTTCTTCCAGGTCTCCCACATGGGTGCGGGGGCCCAAGGACTTGGGCCATCTTCTACTGTTTTCCCAGGCCACAGCAGAGAGCTGGATGGGAAGAAGAGCAGCCGGGACTCGAACCGGCGTTCATATGGGATGCCAGCGCTGTAGGCTGGGGCCCGCTCTTTCTTTCTTTCTTTCTTTCTTTCTTTCTTTCTTTCTTTCTTTCTTTCTTTCTTTCTTTCTTTCTTTCTTTCTTTTTTTTACAGGCTTGTAAAAAAAGTGTGGACAGTGAGAGAGAGAGACAGAGAGAAAGGTCTTCCTTTGCCGTTAGTTCACCCTCCAATGGCCGCTGCAGCCAGCGCGCTGCGGCCGGCGCACCACGCTGATCCGATGGCAGGAGCCAGGTGCTTCTCCTGGTCTCCCATGGGATGCAGGACCCAAGTACCTGGGCCATCCTCCACTGTACTCCCTGGCCACAGCAGAGAGCTGGCCTGGAAGAGGGGCAACCGGGACAGAATCCAGCGCCCCGACCAGGACTAGAACCCGGTGTGCCAGCGCCGTAAGGCGGAGGATTAGCCTAGTGAGCCGCGGCACCGGCCTCTTTCTTTCTTTCTTTGATAGACAGAGTTAGTGAGAGAGAGACAGAGAGAAAGGTCTTCCTTCCATTGGTTCACCCCTGAAATGGCCGCTATGGCCGGTGCCACACCCATCCAAAGCCAGGAGCCAGGAATCCCATGTGGGTACAGGGCCCAAGCCCCTGGGCAATCCTCCACTACCTTCCCAGGCCACAGCAGAGAGCTGGACTGGAAGAGGAGCAACCCGGACTAGAACCCGGTTCCCATATGGGATGCCGGTGCCGCAGGCGAAGGATTAACCAAGTGAGCCACGGCACCGGCTCCCCCATGTCTGCCATTTCTACCATCACCAGATGGCTCCAGTCTTCGACATCTTTCTCCATTCGGAGAACCAGCCTTGCAGATGGGGCTGCAAAGCAGTGGGCAGAGGCCTGCTGCTGGTTCCCCTTGGAGCCGCAGCCTGGATTCCGAGCTGCCTCTGGGCTCCTGGGTTGTGCAAACCCCACTTCTTCCCTCAGCCCTTGCTGCTTCCGGCAGTTACTGTTCTGTGTTGTCTCATGAGTCCAGCGACTCCTGTGTAACCAAGTTCCTGTATTAAATCCTCTCCATTTGAAACACATCGGGCGGTTTCTGTCTCCCCGACCAGATCCCATCTGCTACACACATTACCATAATGCCACAATGGAAGGTTTGTGGGACACACGCACTGGAGTGGCATACTCCTATGAGCAAAATGAACCCTCCAGACAGAAGCAAATCACACTTGAACTCATACAAGATCCCTCTGTTTCTATAAAGCTTACACATTGGCAACAGGAGAGTCTATTTTTATTGATACACACAAGTGATAAAAGTATGAAGAAAAGCAAGAAAACAATTATCCCAAAATTCAAGATATGAGAAAGCAAAGTTGGAGTTCTCACACTCCTGGGTTTCAGAATGCAGTACAAAGCTATGGTTATCAAAACAGTGTGGTGCTGGGGGAAGACAGACATACAGACCAATGGAACAGAGTAGAGACCTCAGAAATACACTCTTTCTCAAAAGTTAGGCAGAAAAGCACATCATGGACAAACTTTGTATGGATTTCAAAAATGTTCGCACCAAAAGAAACTTATCTTTTAACTCATTTTTTCCAAAATCAACGATTTTCAGTGAGAAATGTCACAGAGAAAGGACTGTGTTTTCTTTTTCTTTCTTTCTTTTTTTAAATTTTTTTGACAGGCAGAGTGGACAGTGAGAGAGAGAGAGACAGAGAGAAAGGGTCTTCCTTTTGCCGTTGGTTCACCCTCCAATGGCCACCGTGGCCGGTGCGCTGCGGCCGGCGCACCACACTGATCCAAAGGCAGGAGCCAGGTGCTTCTCCTGGTCTCCCATGCGGGTGCAGGACCCAAGCACTTGGGCCATCCTTCTACTGCACTCCCGGGCCACAGCAGAGAGCTGGCCTGGAAGAGGGGCAACCGGGACAGAATCCGGTGCCCCAACCGGGACTAGAACCCGGTGTGCTGGCGCCGCAGGCGGAGGATTAGCCTAGTGAGCCACGGCGCCGGCCTAGAACTGCGTTTTTAACAAGTGGTGCTGGGGACACTGGACGTCCTCCTGCGGAAGAATGACGCTGGGGGCCCTGACCACTCCCTCACTGCTGTGCCGCCTCCGTCCCAGCCCTGTCCTGGCCGTGCTGTGCCCCCTGGGCCAGGCCACCTTCCACAAGAACTCTGGCAGGAGGATGGCAGGAGCGCCTTAGGCAAGAGGGAACTGACGGCCTTAACCCAGAGGCGCTCACCGTTGGCCCCGAGCTGCAGGGTGCTGAGTTTGCCAGGCTGATGGGGGATGGGCGCAGCCAGGACCCAGAGGTGAGCTTCCTGGAGAACATCGCCCTCCCGGAGGCCATGGCGCTGGGCTGCAACGCCGCCCACCAGCTGCAGACACCTCCCTGGGTACCTGTCTGAGGCAAATGCAGTGGTGGGTAGTGGTAAAATAAACGTATGGTTTTTGGTAAATAAAAAAATGAGTTTGGACCCTTATCTGATAATATATCCAGAAATTAACTCAAAATGGACCAAAGACTTTATGGAGAGTTTATAATTGCATGCATCACAAGACAAATGCAAGAGAGTAAAAAGGTAACCCACAGGAGAGAATATTGATAAAGCACACGTCTGGTAGGGGATTGATAGCTAGTCGATATAGAGAACTAAAACTCAACACCAACGAAAAGCAAGCAACCCAGTTGAAACATGGGCAGTGGCACGGGTTGAACAGAGGAACGGAGCAGGTGGGAGCAGGGACCTGGGGGGCCAGCTTAGGCCTTCCTCTCCCCTCTAGTAAAAGCTGCAACCTGTTTTGCAGGACCCGCCCGGCTTCCAGAGAAGGTTGATGGCATCATCCAGCAATGCTGGCAACCAAGGGGTTAATTGTTGAACCAGCTGGCCCTTGAGGTGGTGAGGGGTTTGGGTGCCACCCTCTCCAGTCGCCTAGGTGCCACCGCGACTGTGGGCGCCAGGAACCTTCGCAGAGCCAGCCCTTAGCTACCAGTCTTCCCCCAGTCTCCGCCCCGGGTGGTTCCCGGCGCTGGGCTGCTACGGCTTCGTTTGCATTCCCATCCTCCAGCCCCGAGGGAAGTTGGCTGCGCCCGGCCCTGAAGACAAGTCCAGCCTGGCCACAGACAGGCCTGGAGATGCGCAGTCCCTCGGTCGGCTCCTTGGCCTCCGGGCTCAGCAAACGCCATCCGGCCGCGCTGAGGACGTCCGGGCAGCCGGTGGGGGCGGGGTCGGGATGCAGGACCTCCACTCCCCAGGTCCCCCGGGGCAGGGGGAGGGGACGAGAGATAGCCATCAGCATCCGTCACAGGTCAGAAGCAGGAAGTAGGTGTCGCAGCCCAGAGAGCGAGCGGAGGACCCCCGGAGGTGGAAGACAGGTCCCCTGTTCCACCCTCGAATCTCCGCATCTCCCGGGGACCCCCTCGGCCCTCCCCGGGGCCCCAGACCTCCCCCTCCCCTCAACCCCTGCACCCTCTGCGGATTGGTCCCCGGCCTGCTGGGGGGCGGGGCCCGAGGGCCCTGACGTCACCGGCCGAGGGGGGCGGGCTGCTGGGGGAGGGGGGGTGACGGGACCGGCTCAGCACCTCGGAGAGCTCCCTCCCCGGCCTTGTTTTGCTTCGGAATCGCCGCCGTGGGAGGGAGCGAGGGGGCCGGGCACCTGGCGCAGAGGCAGAGGGATGGCCGCGGAGGGGTCGATGGGCTCCGGCGGGCTGAGCGCCCAGCCGTGATCCGGCAGGGGGGCCGGGCCCCCGGGAGGGGTGGAGGGCAGAGGGCGGCGGCAGCAGTGGCCGCACATCTGGATGGAAGCGAGCTTTGTCCAGACCACCATGGCTCTGGGGCTGTCCTCCAAGAAAGCGTCTTCCCGGAACGTGGTCGTGGAGCGCAGGAACCTGATCACCGTGTGCAGGTGGGCGCCGCCGGTCGGGGCAGAGGCTGGGCGGGCTGCGGAGCCCGGGCGGAGCGCGGCTGCCGCGGACGGGAGGGGACGAAGGGTTAGGAGGAGCGCACGCACCGCCTCCCCAGGGCCCGGAACCGAGAGGCATGGAAGCCGGTCCTTACTCTTCCCAGCCAGGCCAGGCCTTTGCCCGGCCTAGGGCCTGGAGGTGAGGGGGCTTAATTGGCACTGCAGCTTCCTGTGAACACCAGGAAGTGACATTGCGCGAGGGGGAGGAGTGGGGACGGCTGGCTCCCGGGCTGGGAGCGGGGGCGGACGGGCCGAGGGGCACCCACGGGGGAAGCAGCGCCCTCCGACGCACCCTCATGGCCACCCCCTGTCTGACCTCTCTCCACTGCCACGCGCAAATCCTGGAGGAGACGGCGCCTCCCCTACAACGGCAGCCATTGGCGGGGTCACACTGGGCTTGTGGGCAAAGCCCCCAGGCCCATCCAGTGAAGGGTGAGGGGCACTCCCGGGCTGTGAGGAGAACCCGGGCCTTGGGTCCCCAAGCCTGGTTCAGGCAGAGGAGACTGGGAGGGCAGGGCCGCTGGCCGTGGAGGGTGGGGCTGCCGCAGGATTGGGGAAGATTTGACTGCTTTCTTGGGCCCCGAGAAGGGAGCCTTCAGCCGTGCAGTGACTCACGGTCCTGTCCTGCCAAGGCTGGGAACGGCCAGCGTCTCAGCCCCTCTTCCTACAGTGCACCCATGCTCGTACGCCCCTCTCCCTCTGGGAGCCCCATGCCAGCTGCCTTATCCACCTGCACCCTCTGCCCCCGCTGCTGCCAGCTGGTGCCCTCCCAGAGCAGGGTGCTTGGTGCCCACCTGATGCCAGCACTCCTGGCTCCCACAGCTCCTTCCAGGTTCCTGGGCACACACCCAAGGGTACTGCGTCTGTCTCACACCATCGTACCCCAGTGCCAGGCACAGTGCTGTGTGCATCAGCCCTCTGGGAAAATGCCCGGATGTGATGGGAGGAAGGAGGGCAGCCCAAGTGTAGCCATGGCCTCTGCCCTCATCCTCACAGACCTGGCAGTGTGGAGCCAGACAGTCCTCAGTTCAAGCTCTTTCCTGTTGGCTGTGCAGTCTTGGCGAGGTCTCCTACCCTCTCTGGGCCTTGGGCACCTCATCATCCCCATCGCACCTGCGAGAGCCGCCCCAGGGCGCAGGAGTGGCATGCCTCGGAGGAGCCCTCCCGCACACAGCACCAGCCCTGTCCTGGTGACGCCCTTCCTGCCCCTGTCTCTGCTCTTGACCTCCTAGGTGCCAGGATGGCTGAACCTCTTGCAGGTGTGGGGGAAGGAGGGCTCTGGAGGACCGGAGGGGGCTAGAGCTGGGGGATATCCAGACCCTGACAAAGGCTCAGATGCCCCTCAGGCCTCTGCTGCATGCCTGCCGTCACATGGTTCGCCTCCAGCTCCCAGAACAGTTCCCGTTAGCAGGCCGCAGGCTCCCCTGGGCCCTGGCCTCCTCGTCTCCATGGTAACCCGCAGCAGCCACTGCACCTCCTACCAGGGCGCACACCATGGGGCTCCAGGGCCGTGACCAGCTCCGCAGCAGCCCTCAGGAGTCCAGCAGATGGCTGCCGTGCCAAATCCAGCCCCGGGCCCCCATGGAGGGCTGACCCAGATGACCAAGTGGAAGGAGATGCATCACGAGGCCCAGAAAACGCCCTGCGCACAGGCTGCCTTCCCGTGATGGCCCAGCTCCCTGCCCACCGGCAGAAGGCAGTGGGATCTGAACCAGCGTTAGTGAGGCAGATCCCAGCACCCTGCGTGCACCCAAGGACACAATTTGAATGCAGCAGGCTCCCTCTCCCCAATGCAGCCCTGACCCAGACCTGCCTCTGACCTCAGGCCGGTCCAACTCTAAGCCCACAGCGGGTGGGCTCGGGCTCAGCTATGCCATGGCCTGAGAGCCTTGGAAGCCGGTACTCCAGGGCTGTCACCTTGCAGAGTGCAGTACGGAGGGCAGAGGAGAGCAGGGTGATTGGTGACAGGCATCCGGAGGCCATAAGACATAGCGGCAAGAGCGTAGGCTTGCAAGTCAGATACACCCTGTGAGCTCTGTGGCTCTGGACACAGCAGTTGACCTCTTAGGGCCCCTCAGTTTCCTTATCTGTCAAATGGGGTTAGACAGACCCTGCCTCCCAGGGCCGTATTGCATGCATGGCACATTCCAAGGGGAGAGAAAAAGGACAGTTTCACACAGCTCCCGTATCCTTGGACATCCTGCCCCGCCCCTGCTCTGCCACCCGCGACAGGGCAATGGGGATGGCAGGTGAAGACTGCAGGGGTGGGAACAGCAGAGGGAGCCTCAGGTTTTTCACAAGGTTGGGAGAGGGACAGGGCACGCGTGGTTCCAGCGCCTTGGCCACACCGGCATCCCATGGCTCTCCCCCTCCCTGAGGAGCTGGGTGTCTGGGCCCCCAAGCCCCTTCCAGGGACTTCCTGCCAGTGTTCCCTCCCACCCAGTGGGTGTGTCAGGCCCACACCCCTGCCTCCCCCTGCCCAGCTCTGCACTGCCTGGTTCTGGGCAGCTGGTGTGTGGGCGGCTGAGCCAGGAAAGGAAAGGGGGGAGGGGGCAGCCGGGTGCTGAGAGCCCACCTGGCCACCTGTGCGTGCCCACGCGCCATGTGCACTGTGCCAACTCACATGCTGGGGCACAGGTGACCCCGTTGCTCCGGCAACTTTAGGAGACAGCTCAGGGCAGGGTGCAAGCTGGCTTCTAATTCCTAGTTGGCCCCAGCTCTCAACACGGACGGTGCCACAGGGAGGGGTGGTCAAAGAGGCTCTGGGCCGGGCCCGTGGGCCCTGGTGCCTCATCTCTCTACCTGCTGTCTCATCCCCTCTCATTCCTTGTTCCTGTCACTTCTCCCGTCACCCACCTTGTCAGTCAGCTTCCCACCTGTCACTGTCTGAGTCTACATGGCGCCTCTGCGGTCACTGTGGGGTCTCTCTGCCCGGCCCCGCCCCCTCCCTCCACCACTAGCGCCCCGCCTTCTCGCCTGACAGCCCACCGCTCCCTGTCCCTGGACGCAGGTTCTCGGTGAAAACACTGCTGGAGAAGTACACGGCGGAGCCCATCGATGACTCCTCGGAGGAGTTCGTGAATTTCGCGGCCATTTTGGAGCAGATCCTCAGCCACCGCTTCAAAGGTGAGTCCTGGCTCCTCCCCACGCCCCCAGCCTTGAGCCTCGGGCCTCCCCGCACTGCGGGACGCCGTGGATCTCTGGGCCCCATCACTGCGCCTGGCTCCTGGGGCAGCCGGGACGGTCTCCTCCCCGAGCCCCACCAGTGTGGGTGTTGCTCTAGCTGGTGTGTCCTTTGCATACAGGCGTTTGGGGAGGCACTGTGTGTGTGCTTGGATGCTCCTATTCATGTCTGTGGGTGCCCCGTTACATGGGCCCTCTGCAGACTCCCTGGTCTTGCTGAGCCTGCTCCCTGCCCTGGCTCAGCCTGTGCCCCAGCAGGTCCAGTGAGCTGGTTCAGCTCGGATGGGCAGCGGGGCTTCTGGGACTACATCCGGCTGGCCTGCAGCAAAGTGCCCAACAACTGTGTGAGCAGCATCGAGAACATGGAGAACATCAGCACTGCGCGAGCCAAGGTGGGGCCCGCGGGGCGCGGGGGGCAGCCGCTGCCTGCACCTGGTGCTCACTTCCGGCCCCGGGCATGGCGTGGGGGAAGAGCCAGGCTGGACGCACGCCTGCCTTCGGGGCGGCGAGCAAAGGCGAGCGTGCTTTGCAGGGCCGTGCATGGATCCGGGTGGCGCTGATGGAGAAGCGCATGTCGGAGTACATCACCACGGCTCTGCGGGACACCCGGACCACCAGGTCAGACCGCTCACGCAGCTCGGGCCACGGGTCCCAGGGTGCGCTGGCCGCCCCGCCAGTCCTCAGGTCCCTGCAGCAAGTTCCTTCAGGCCCTGGACTACGAGTCCCAGCACACACTGCCAGTCTCCTTCTTGCCCACCGTCCACCGGGCAGCCCCACCTGCTGTCCCAGAACACACTTCTAGCACCATTGCCCGCGCTTCCGCGTCAGGTCCCAGTGCTTGGACCCACCCTCACTGTCCAGCACCGTTCCCAGCATGCACTGCTCCCCCACTGGACACACCTGCGGACGCCCTCAGTCACGCACCATTTTACTTGTCGGCCTTGAGCCATGGGCTGCAGTACCCAGCCCCAGGACTCCTTCCGGTGGCAGGAGTGCACACCTGCTACCCGCAGACAAGGTCCCAACAGGCTTCAGTTCTGGACTCAGGTTGGACGGGAGGCTGGGTGCCTGGGCAGAGTGTGCCAGTGTGGGGAGCTTCGTGTGAAGCTGTCTGGGTGCAGTGGGGGACAGGCACCACCCCCTCCCAAGTGGCCACGTCCAGCTGGACACTCACCGCATTCTATTCCTGGTCTCCACAGTTCAGAGTGCCCCTCAACCTAGGTTTCAGTACCTGCTGCATGAAGGTACTTTTGTTCAGATGCAAAACATTCTTGAAACGCATGTGCAGTTCTTCATAATTCACGTTGCCCACCAGCTTTTGGAAGACCCCAAGCACTTGTTCCCCGACTTGAAGGATCTGGGTGACCATGGACCTGGGGGGCCGGGGGAGCCCAGTGGGAGAGTCAGGGTCCACACCTCCTCTTTCCTCTAAGCAGAGGTGTAGTAAGTCCCAGGAGCCCCGGTGTGTGGGGGGAGGGGACGGCGGCTGCACCCCGGCCTCCCTCTCTCCGCAGGCGGTTCTATGACTCCGGCGCCATCATGCTGCGGGAGGAGGCCACCGTCCTCACCGGGATGCTGATCGGGCTGGGCGCCATCGACTTCAGGTGGGGCCTGTGGCCCGGAGGAGGCGGCTGGTTCCCCCACACCCCTAGCCTTCACACCTGCCCCCAACCCGTGGCTCCTCTGCCCCAGTTTCTGTCTAAAGGGTGAAGTCCTGGATGGGAAGACCCCCGTGGTCATCGACTACACGCCCTACCTGAAGTTCACCCAGAGGTGAGCAGCCCTGTGCAGACTGTGGGGGCGGCCGGGGGGACCGGGCCCGTCCTTGTGCCGCTGCCCGGAGCGGGCGGGGGTGGGCCGCGCGCGCCGCGGGGCCGGCCACGGCCGCTGCTCCCTGCCGCCAGCTACGACTATCTGACGGACGAGGAGGAGCGGCACAGCGCCGAGAGTAGCACGAGCGAGGACAACTCGCCCGAGCACCCGTACCTGCCGCTCGTCACCGACGAGGACAGCTGGTACAGCAAGTGGCACAAGATGGAGCAGAAATTCCGCATCGTTTACGCGCAGAAGGTGCGCGCGGCGCGGCGGGGCACGCGCGGGGATGGGCAGGGGTGGGGACAGGGCTCCCAGCGGCCGGCCGGGCCGCAGCTGGGCCCCCTCCTCCCGCCGCGCGCGCTGAGCCGGCGCCCCGCAGGGCTACCTGGAGGAGCTGGTGCGCTTGCGCGAGTCGCAGCTGAAAGACCTGGAGGCGGAGAACCGGCGGCTGCAGCTGCAGCTGGAGGAAGCGGCGGCGCAGAACCAGCGCGAGAAGCGGGAGCTGGAAGGCGTGATCCTGGAGCTGCAGGAGCAGCTGTGAGCGCTTCCACTGCCCCGGGGGACCCAGCGTCGCCGGCCCTGACCCCGCCACGGCTCCCCGAGAACCCATCCTCGCTCGCCCCGATCCCGCCACCCCACTGACCCCAGCTGCGATCTTCTAACATTGTCCTCGCCCCAAGATCCCGCGGCTTCCAACAGCCGGCGCCCCGCCTGTTACCCCGCCGCGTCTGGCGCTGCCGGGACCCCGCATTGCGCACACTCAGCACCCTCCCACGTGACCGCAGTTCCCACTGCTCCGAGTGCTTCTGCCCACCACCACCCGCGGGGACCCCGCCACCTCACCTCCACAGACCCCCCAGCACCTCTTCCCTGTTCACGCCTTGGCCTTCCAGAATGCCCCCCCAAGACTCTGCATTGCCCTTCAGGAACCCCCTCCTCACCCTCGCTGACTCCTTCAGCGCCCCGTTATCCCCTGCAGCTCCTAACGGGAGTGCAGGAACCCCCGCCACCCTCTTCTCCGAGTACCACTTCCATGGCTTCTTGGGATCCGCCTCACTCACCCCAACGTCGCGCCCCCTCCTTTGCTGCTCGGGTCTCACTCCTGGCTCTCCCTCCCCGCGCCCGCTGACTTCCTTCCCCAACTGCGCTCCGTCTCCCAGCCAGGCCTGACCCCCTTCCCCCTCCCAGGACAGGTCTGATCCCTGGTGACCACGCCCCCCTGGCTCAGGGTTCCAAGGAGCTCACCACGCCCCTGGTCAACCAGTGGCCCTCGCTGGGGACGCTCAACGGGGCGGAGGGCGCCAGCAACTCCAAGCTCTACCGGAGGTAAGCCGCAGCCAGGCTTGGGCCCAGAGTGCGGGTCTCAGGGGCTGCAGCCCTCTGCCCACACCCTAGCTCCCCACTCTGCCCCAGACACAGCTTCATGAGCACGGAGCCGCTGTCCGCGGAAGCCAGTCTGAGCTCGGACTCCCAGCGCCTGGGAGAGGGCAAGCGGGATGAGGAGCCCTGGGGCCCCATCGGTGAGCTCCCCTCCTCTCCTCCCCTGCACCCAGCACCCCTCCAGGAAGGGCGGAGGCGAGGCCTTGGGGCTGTCAGCCAGGCCCTGGCCACTCTCCCTCCTCTCTGCAACTTCCTGCGAGCCCCGCCCAGCAACCAGAGCTTGGCTTGGCTGTTGGGCAGCAAGACCCCAGGGCCAACGCCGGCTGTGCCTCGCCTGGCTCTGCGGCTGGGCCAGTCCCAGCAGGACAGCCTCCAGGGGTGCCCGAGCTCGGGGATTCTTGCGCTTCTCATGCACTCTATAACTGCTTGCCTGACCGTTCTTTCCCCCTTTTTCTTTGGCTGCCAGGAAGCTCAGAGCCTAATTAGTGGCTCCCTTCGAGCGAATGCCCAGGACTTCAACGCATGCATTGTGTGTTGACCTCACCCCTGGCTTCAGCTTGGTTTTCCCATCCTAGTTCCCCTTGTGCCTGGATCTCCTGCCTTTTTCTTTTTTTTTCTGACCACTCTGTATCGGACACCCACGGGCCTTCCTTGAGACAAGGCAGGCTACGGACTCGTAACCCCAGCAACACTGCGTGTGGCTGTCTGTCTGTCCGCCCCGCCAGACTGTGAGCTCCGCGAGGGCAGGGACCGTGTCTCTCTCGTCCGTTCTCTGTACCCCCAGCGCTCGGAACAGAGCAAGCGCTTGCTGCGTGGTTAATAAATGAGCAGAGGATGAACCTCAGGGGGAGACAGACACAGTAGCGTGCCCAGCACTGCGCACGGCACGGGCAGGTGATGCCAACTGCTCCGGCAGAGACCGGGCCCCCGGGGTGACCTGCAGGCTGCCTCCACGCATGCCCCTCCCAGCTTCCATGCTCGCAGGCTGCCCGGCCCCGCCTCACCCGCCCTCTCTCCCCAGGGAAGGACCCCACGCCCTCCATGCTGGGCCTCTGCGGCTCCCTGGCTTCCATCCCCAGCTGCAAGTCCCTGGCGAGCTTCAAATCCAACGAGTGCCTGGTGAGCGACAGTCCCGAGGGCAGCCCGGCACTGAGCCCCAGCTGAGGAGCAGCGTGGGCGGTGCCAGCCCACGGACACCTGTCACCTGTCCTCGAGCCCCCCTCCCAGAGAACGCTGCCACCCAGCTGGGGGCCTCTTGCCTGTTCTAGCTCCCTGTGCAGGAAGGCGGGGCTGCAAAGGGATGCTGGCTGGGCCTGGGGGGCCTCCAGGAGCCCCTAGGGAGGCCGCTCCGCTACTCTGGCGACCCCGTGCCTGGCTGGCCCCCTGCCGGACTCTCCCTGTCTCATCACCCAGAAACGGAGGAGCTGGTGGCCCCACCTCAGCACCCCACCTCCCCCGTGCCCCGCCTGCCCCTTGGAGTTACTTCTTCCTCAGCCCCGCTGAGTTGGGGCTCTGGAGGGAACCAGGCAAATAAAAAGCAGAGGACCGAGGGTGGCCTCATCTGTGGGGTGCTGGGCAGGGCGCTGACTGGAGGTCTGCAGAGGGCAACAGAGCTAGAGCAGGCCCTGCGGCCAAGGCCGGGCGCCCTCCGGAAGCAGGGAGGAGTAGCTTCTGCAGGAAGCATCCCAAGGCCGAGGTCTGCGGGGAGAGGGGGCCAGGCAAGCGGCCCCGACCCTCCCCTGCCAGGAACCCACTTCCCTGTGTGAGCCCCAGCTGCAGGCCTTGCCCGCCAGAGGCTCCCGCTCTGCTGCTACTCCGGGTGCCCCCGCAGATCTCCCCAGCACCAGGGCTGCTCCCTCCACACGCAGTCCCGGCGCTGGGCGGGGAGCCCTGTTCACAGGTGCAGCCCCGGGCAGCCAGAGCCAGCCCCAGTTCCCTCCCAGGCCTCCCCTCGGATTCACTCACAGGCGCCCACTCTGTCCGCCACCCCCGGGGCCCCCAAAGTCACAGGCACTGGGTGGAAGTTCATTATCTTTAGACTTCAGAAACTCACAGGGCAGGGGGTCTGAGCCAAGCCAGGGTTTCTTGGCTCCTGGAGGCGGCCCAGCTAACACACACAAAGGGAAATGCGGGGTGGGGGTGGGGATGGGGGCGGGAGGCAGATTTGGTCTTGAACTTGGGGGGTAGGCAAGTGAGATCCTCGGGACAGGAGCAGCTGTGACTGAGAAGACCTGGAGGCCGGGGCGGGGAGCCCACCTGGGGCTGGGGCGGGGAGGGAGGGGAGCAGGGCCCTGCCCCGGGTGCTGCGGGAAAGGCACTTGGCTCAGCCCTTCCTGCCCCCACCACGCGGGGTGGAGACGCCGGGATCCTCGCCCCTCTCAGGGGCACAGAGGCCGGTCTCGGTTGAGCCTCTGGAAGAAGCTTTTGCCAAACTCATAAGTGCTGATCATGATGGCACAGGAGGGAGCAGCCTTGATGATCCTGGGCAGGAAGCCTGCAGGGCAGGGTCAGAAGTCAGGGGTCAGGGGTCAGGGGCCAGGGCCCGCGCCAGGAGTGCTGCACTCACCTGCGAAGAGGCCCCTGGTGCCTGACTCAGCCCGGATCCTCCGTAGCAGCAGCCACGTGGAGGCGGTGTGCGGGGGTGACACTGCGAACACCGGGCCGCTCAGCAGGAACCCCTCGGGCCCCGCACGACCCCAGCCCGGGACACCCGCCCCTCACCTCGCACGGCCTCCATGGCTCCCAGAGCCACCTGGCGCTGAGTCTTCACCACGTCGAAGGGCAGGGTCAGGGTGGCAGCCACCTGCGGGGTGGGCAGAGCTCATCCCCTCGCCCAGGAGCCCCGGCCCCTGCACCCCACGCAGCTGTGGGGGTTGGGAGGGACGAGGGCAGCACAGGACGGGCCAGGGATGGCAAGGCTGCCGGGGACTCACCATCCCCGAGATGCCGCCAGCCACGAAGCTGATGCCCACGGGCGTCTGGTCCTTCGGTCTCCGCCCGTTCAACCAGCTCTTCATCAGCTCATAGTTGAACCAGTACAGGGCTGGGAGAGGGGGCCTCATCAGTGGTGGAAGGGCCCGGCTGCGGCAGCAGGCCCTCGCCTGCTCCTGGGGCCGGCAGACTGCAGGCTGGGCCCCTGCACAGCAGGGAGCCTAGGGCTTGGGGCAGCTGGTGGCCCAGGGGGACTCGACTCCCTCACCCTGCCCCTACCTGAGAAGGGCACGTCTCGAAGGGCCGTGGGGCCCCAGCCCAGCCACAGCGAGCGCCAGCCGCCCTGGGCCACTGCAGCCCGGACACAGGTGCCCAGCTCCCGGTACGACACGTGCCGAGCCTGCAGCTTCGTCCGCACCAGCTCCAGGGGGCTGACCACGGTCACGGTGCCCACTGCGGGGGAGGGAGTGGTGCATCAGCTGCCCTGCCCACACAGAGCCCAGAACATTCCCCCACCCCCGGGCTGGTAGGGGCTTGGGCGCAGGTGGGGGCAGAGGGACACCAAGGCCCTGGGCTGTGCTCACGGCGGGCCAGTGCGCCAGCCACCATGGGCGCGTAGAGGTCAGAGGTCAGGGCTCGAGCACACAGGAAAGCCTTGAGTTGGTCGTAGGCAGTGAAGTAGACGGCGGTAGCTGGCACGGTCATCACCCTGGGTGTGGACGTGACTTAGGACCCCAAGGCTCCCACACCTCTCGAGCGCCCCGCCCCGCCCCCACCAGCGAGCAGCAGGGGCCCGGTCACTCACAGGGTGGCAGGGAGGCCGCTCCACAGCGTGCTGGTGCCCTCGTGCCTCACAATCTTCACAAAGGCGTCCTGGCCAAGTGGGTGCAGCCGCGGGGTGGGGGAGAGGGTGGACGTGAACCAGACCCCCGCCCACCAGGCTTCCGCAGGGGCCACAGCGCAGCCAAGGTCCAGGCAGACTCCTCCGGGAAACCACCCCGACCTGAACCGCTCCCCTCTACCACCCCCCCTCGGTGGGCACAGCTGCCCCTCACCATGGTGCCAGTGAAGCGGGTGGGGTCCTGAAACCAGGTGGCACAGCGGGCACCGTTCGGGCACAAGTACAGGGGCTCCAGGACACCACTGCAGTACAGCAGGCACTTCCCTGTGGGTGGGGGAGGGGCGCTGGGCTACGGGGGTAGGCGCTGGTTCGGGGGCCCCTGGCGACGGTAGGACATTCCCCCCCCAAGCCCCCCAGGTCGGGCACTCACAGTTGGCATAGGAGAGGCTCCAGAGCCTGGAGGGGTGTGTCAGCCCTGAAACACAGGCAGCCCGTCCGATCAGGAGAGCCCGGCCCGCTCCGGGTCCCCGCCCCCCCAGGCTCGGGGCACAGCGCTCACCACTGGCCCCCGACGGGCGCTGGGACTGCAGGCGGACCTTCACCACGTCCAGGGGCGTCACTGGCGGAGGGGCAGAGCCGAAGGCCCCAGTCAGGACCCCGCCCCGCCCCGGCCCCGCCCCCAGGCGCCTCCAACCTGGGGCGCGCCCCCACCTCCCCCGGTCTTACTGAAGAGGGAGGTGACCACAGCCCCAGCGCCCGAGGCCACCATCTGCTGGAGGGGGCTGATGCCCCCGCGGTCCTGCTCCGCCATCTTGCAGCTCCAGTCCTGAGAAAGACACTCCAGTCAGTGGGCACCGACTCCCACGTCGGGGGGCAGGAGGCAAAGGCACTTGACCCCTGCTGGCCCCGCTTCAAGCTCTTCAGCGCCCCTCCGAAGCGGCCCCCGTCAGCCCCATCTTTGCCAGCAGGGAAACCAAGGCTGGGGAGGCGAGGTGAGGTCACTCCGGTCTGGACGAGGCTGGGTGGTCCTTCGCTGGCGGATGGCAAGAGCCGCCACTGCCATTCCCTGCTCAGCGCCACACGTGCTCACGGTGCAGCTCTCAGGTGCCCGCGCCCAGTCTCAAAGGTCAAATCCCCTGAGCCCCCGGCGCCGGGGCCGGCACACGCGACCGCAGGCTGGGGTGCCCGGGCTCCCCCGCGGCCTGCTCCCGGCGCCGGACGGGCCGGGCGCTGGGCTTTGAACACTCTTCCTGCCTTCTCCACATATACGGGCTGGGGGCCTAGACGAGGGGGCTTGGGGAGACAGGGTCTCCCCTCGCTTCTCGCCGACATTCCGTGCCCAGGGTCTGCGAACAGGGAAGCCCCGTAAAGCCGACTTGGTCGCACGGTGGCCCGCAGCTCCGGGCTCCCGGCTCCGGCTCCCTGGGACGCCCCCCCCCACAGAGATCGCACTGCCTCCCGTCTCCGCCCCCCAGTCTCCCGCCCCGGCCCGCTCCCGGCCTGCCCACCTAGCTCTAAGCCGGTGCTCGTGCGGCACGGCGCCCAGGGCCCGGCGGGCCCATAGCCGCTCCGCGGCCGGTGCGAGGTCCCGCGCCCTCGCCTCGCACCAAGGCCGACCAGGAAAGCGGCGGACCGGCCCCGCCCCCGGGCTGCGCGGCGAGGCCCCGCCCCCCGCGGGCCGACCGGCTGCTAGCCCGGAGTGCCTCGGCCCCGCCCACTTGCGTCTCAGGCCGCGGCCCCGCCCCCGTCCCGCGTGCGCTGCGGGAGGCTTTCGCGCCGCGTTCGCGCTCCCGCGCCGGGCCCGGCCTGGCCGCTCCGCCGCCCCACAGCGGCGCGTCCCCTCACTCCCACGCCCCCGGCACCCGGCGGGCGCTGCACGGGCTCGCGGACTGCGTGGCTGGCAGGCGCCTGAGCGAGGCTGAGGGGCCCGGGAGCCTTGGGCCGCAGCGTCGCCCGGGGAGCCCGCCACGCTCACGGTGTTGTTTCATGAGTGGCTTTTTCTGGGAGCCGCCACCGGCTCGTGCTCACGTGGGGAGCCGGCCGCTCGGGCTGGGGCTCCGCCCGGGTGCCCCGCGTTGTCCCCCGCTGGCGGGGGCTGGGGCGGCGCCCCCGGGACGGGGCCAGGTCGTGCGGGGCCGGACGCGGGGGCCTTAACCGCTGCTCCCCGTCCCTCGAGCGTCTGAGCTTTCTGCGCAGGTTGTTACGAGCCAGGCTGCCCCGCTGTACCGGAGCTGAGGCGCGGGCTCAGGGGCGACCCCGCGCCGAGGGCCGGCGCTGGCGCCTCTTCCCCGGCTCCTCGGGGTCTCGCTTCCCCCCGGCCGAGACTCCCCGCCTGCCTCGCCTTTAAAACTTTCGCCCCAATGTGATTATTTGTCCTAATACAAGAAAACAAGCGCGCGTGAGCCTGCACCTTTAAGAAGGGTGGGCGGGGACTTCGACGTCACTCTCTTCCCCGCCCCTCGGGTTCCAACTGGTTGCGACCGGCGCCGGAGCCGCCCAGCCAGCCGGTTGCTGCCGGGTTAGCACGTGGATGGCAAGGGGCCAACCGTTCTCATTCCCTGAGAAAGCCTTGTAGCTCTGCGAGGCTGGGACGCCCCAGCTTGGGGGCGGGGGAGGAGGCCGAAGGTCAAAAAGGCTGGAGGCCGGGGGTGCTTTACACTCCCTTCACCCCCCCCCCCAGAGTTCACTAGCAATACAAAGTCGTTTTACAAACGGTCCGTTCAAGCGAGGACGCAGCCCCCTTTAAGGCCCTTTGCAACCTCAAAAGTTAGGGTTTACCAGTTCGCGGCTGCGGGGTTGTCCTCACTCCACGGGGTGGGGGTCGGGGGGGGGGCCTGAGGCCCTGGCGTAGAGCCAGACGCAGCCCCGAGGGTCAGACCCCGACCTGGGTGACGCCCCCGTCTGGAGGCCCAGTTCCTGCTCTACAGCCCGTGCACCTGTGCGTCCGGTTCCGGCCTCACCTGCCTCCTCCATCGCGGGGAGGGGCCCTACCGAGCGTGCCCACCCCCGAGCCTCACTTTCCCGGCTGGTAGAGGGAGCCCTGGCGATAACACCCTCCTCGCAGCTCTGGAGCCGAAGCTGCCATGGTGCTGCCATCAGCTGTCCCCAGGCCCCCGGCACAGAAACTTCTCTGAGCTCTGAGCTACCTGTGCCTCCGCCAGGCGGGCGTCACCAGGGCAGGGGGCGGGGCTTGCAATGACCTTAAGTAAGACACCTTCAAGATTTGTCACAACTCCTGCGTCCTCGTCTGGAAATGAAGGCCTCAAGCTACCCCCCCCCCCCCCCCCAGAGCTGCTGGCAAACCTCCACCGCAGCCAGGGCTGGGCCAGGCTGGGGCCGGGGGCCTGGAAGTCCAGCTGGGTCTCCCAGGAGGGCGGTGGATGGGCCCAGCTGCCCACCAGGGTGTGCAGCAGCTGGGAGTTGAACCCGGGCCCTTTGATATGGGTGTGGGCATCGCCAGCCGCACTGAAACCACTGTGCCGAGCACCCACGCCTGCTTTCAACTCTGCCACGGGGGCCTGCGGGCAGGTCCTGGCCTGACTGGGAGCGGGGAGGGGACGCCGAGGCTGGCCAGGCCCCGGTGCCGCCTTCTTCCCCGCAGCCGTTTCTGGAGCAGATTGGAGCTGTGACGGGTGTACAGTCAGGGGCCAGGGGAGGCAGCTAGGGGGCTGCAGAGGTGCTGGGGGGGGGTCAGGGCAGGGACCCCCAGTGCCTGTGAGCCTGGGGCCAGGGGAGGCTGCAGAGGTGCTGGGGGTGGGTCAGGGCAGGGACCCCCAGTGCCTGTGAGCCTGGAGCCAGGGGAGGCAGCTAGGGGGCTGCAGAGGTGCTGGGGGGGGGTCAGGGCAGGGACCCCCCCAGTGCCTGTGAGCCTGGGGCCAGAGCTGTCCCCATGGAGCATATCGTCCTGGAGGTTCCCTCCCCAGGCACAGAGCTAGACGCCGGGCTGAGCTGCGACTGGAGTGTACGGGTGAGAGGGGGTCCCGGAGCCCTGGAGCAGGAATGGCCAAACCGCAGTGAGCTCCGAGTGGGGGAAGTCGCCTTGGCTGCGGAAGTTTCTCCTGACTTCTCCCCTGTTCCCAGGAAATCAAGGCCTGCTGCAGGCTTTGGGGGTGACTTAGCCTCAGCTGGGTTTTGAGAGAGCGAGAGAGCGAGAGAGCGAGGGGGGGGGGAGCCAGTGCAGCAACTGTTCCCCGCTGTGGGTCAAGGCGAGGCCTGGGGGTGTTCACTGTGCTATTTTTGCAACTTTCTTGCTGTATTTAAAATAAAGACTTGGGGGAGAAGGGAACCCCCACAAATACACAGATGGTACTGAAAGAATCCGAAGCAGCAACTGTTTTTGTTTGAAGCTTTTATTGATTTATTCTTAAAATGTTATGCGTTTGAAAGGCAGCTATGGAAAGGGGGAGCCAGAGTTTGTGGCTCCTGGCGGGGGCCTGGTCAAGCCCTGGCTGTCATAACCTTTTGGGAAGTGAACCAGCGGATGGAAGATGTCTCTGTCTCTCCCTCTCTCTGTGTAACTCTGTCTCTCGAATAAATAAATCTAAAAAAAACAAAACAAAAAACAAAAAAAAAAAACTCCCTTCCGTGGAGGGAGGCCGCGCTCTCCAGCCTAAGGCCGGGGTTAAACCGCGGGGCGCTGCCGAGGGCTCGCAGCAGGAGTGCCAGCGCCCCCTAGGGGACGTTCCTGACATCTGCGAAGCCTGTGTGTGGGTGGTGGGGAAAGGTCGCAGGTCCGGCACCTGTGGGCTGGCAGCTCACCTGGTGCCCAATGTCCAGGCAAGGGTCAGAGGGTCGGTCCAGCGCGGACAGCTCTCCCGGTTCTTCGCTGCCTTTTTTCATGAGCAACCGGCCAGGCAGCTCTATTTTCCCCCACATCTTTTGGGAGCAGTTTTAATAAGCATGGGATTTTTCACCATGCAATGCTAGGACAGAGCTTTTGTTCCTTTCTATTACACTCAAACTTTTAAAAACCATTTTTTTAGAATTCACTTGAAAGGCAGTTACACAGAGAGAGAAGCTCTTCCACTGCTGGCGGCGACAGCTGGGGCTGGGCCAGGCTGAAGCCAGGAGCCAGGAACTCCATCTGGGTCTCCCACGTGGGTGCAGGGGCACAAGCTCTTGAGCCATCTTTCACTGCTTCCCCAGGCCATTAGCAGGGAGCTGGACTGGAAGTGGAGGGGCCCAGCTGGGACAGGAACTGGTGCCCATATGGGATGCAGGAGTCGCAGGTGGTGGCTTAACCCACTGCACCACAACTCCAGCCCCTATAGCTCGAACTTTATCTAGATTTTTAAGAACACCTTGTGTAGGAAAATTATATTATCTAAGAATTTTGCTTCTGAATATTAAAAGAGAACTACAAAGCCGCCATTACCAAAAGCAGATTTGGGAGCTGGTTTTTGGCTAAGAGCCCCACAGAGGAGCACGCGCTCTCCACAGCAAGCTATACCCAGTCCCACGCGGTGGCTGCCAGGTCTGGCCTCTCAGGGTGACTGCCGCTGGGGACGGGGGGCCTCAGACCAGCTCGGCCGGGCCCTGTCTGGACCCAAAAGGAAGAGGAGCTGTCCCCACTGGGCACCCACTGACTGCACACGTGTGTGTGTATGTGTGTGTGCGCACACACATGTGTCTTCTGTTGATTTATGGAGCATTTCTCTCTTTGGTTCTTCTTTTTTTTTTTAACAGCTTTGAGGGTTTCTGCTAGACACTGTTGTGGGCACTGGGATACGGCAAAGATGAAGCCTCCCCCGACCCTGCTCAGCCGTGCCGCTGTGGACAGTGAGGACATCTGTAGGGGCAAGAAGCCAGGGTCTCGGGGGAGGAGGCTTGGGATCAGCTAGAGAGAGGGGCCCAGGCCTGGATGCTGGCTCGGCCCCTCCCCCTGCACTGTCAGCCGTGTGACCTCGGGAAGCCTGGCCCACCTGGCTCTCAGTTCTCTCATAAAAATGGAACTAACAATTGCACCGACCTCAAAGGGCTGCACTAAAGATTAAAGGAGAAGGGCGGTGCTTTGCGAGTGGTTGAGACACCTGCACCCCGTCCCATGCCCGGGTGGGGTCCCAGCCCGATGGGCACCCTGGAAGGCAGCAGGTGGTGGCTAAAGGAACAGGGCGGCTGGCGTGGAGTTCCTGGCTGCAGGCGTTTGAGGAGAGACCCAGCAGGTAGGATCTCTCTCTCTCTTGCTTCTCCCTCTGGAATAAATAAGGAATACACATGAATATGGAAGGAGACTTTAACAGGGAACTTGGCACCATGCCGACTTCAACAAGCGCGGGCAGGACCTGTGTTTTGAAGACAGTGACGCGAGAGCCACGTGCGTCCCAAGGCAGGTTTCTCTGCCTGATCCTCGGGGCCCTGTCTCCTTCCTGGGCCTCAGTCTCTTCACCTCTAAAATGGAACGAGCAACACCCCTGGCCCTACTCGCTCTGGGGGCTGCTGAGGTTGGAGTGACAGATGTGTGAATGTGGTTTGTGGGCAGGAAGGGGTGTCCCGCGTGGGCGGGTTCCCCACTCACACCCGCCACCCCCCCAGTCCTATTCCGGCTCAGCGCCCTGTCCCCACCCCACCCTGCCCTGGCAGCCGCCTCCCCTCGGGGCTCCAGGAGACGACGCCCCAGCGCGTTGCTTCAGAGACAGCTCACGGGGCTGACCGCAGCGCCCTTGATGTCCCGGGGAGAATTCCCTGCGGCTCTGATGTGCCCGTTTATGAGATTTCCTCACAGCCCTCATCCCGTTTGAACCTCGTGGGACTGCGTGCAGGGTGCGCCGGGGTTGCTGTGTGCCCATTCCACTGATGACCTCTGGGATTTCAATAACCGAGCCTCGGGTTCTGACCTCTCCGCTTCCTGGCTGCGGAACCCTGGACAGGACCCTTAGCACGGCGTGCGCTTGCGCAGTGGAGAGAGTGCGCGGCAGTGTCGCTGTAGGCAGGACAGGGTTCACCCTCGAAGCAGTGCAGCAGTTAAGATGCTACTTTGGGGCGCTGGCACTGTGGCGAAGCAGGTAGAGCCGCCGCCTGTGGCGCCAGCATCCCATATGGGTGCCAGTTCGAGTTCGGCTGCTCCACTTCCAATCCAGCTCCCTGCTAACACGCTCAGAGAAGCAGCAGAGGATGGCTCCCATGCTTGGACCCCTGAACCCACGTGCGAGACCTGGATGGAAGCCTGGCCCAGCCCTGGCTATTGTGGCCATCTGGGGAGTGAACCAGCAGATGGAAGATACCCCTCTCTGTCTCTCTCTAACTCTGGCTCTCAAATAAATAAAATAAAATATTTTTTTTAAAAATGCCACTTGGGACACCCACATCTCACATCAGAATACCTGGGTTCAAATCTTGGCCACACTTACAGTCCCAGCTGCCTGCTGATGCAACCCTGGGAGGCAGCCGGTGCTGGCTCAGCCAGCTGCGTCTCTGCCACCCACTCAGGGTTCCTGGCTCCTGGCTTTGGCCAGGGGCTGTAGGCATTGAGTGAGTTAAGCTGTGGATGGGAGACTTCTGTTGGGTTCTCTGATTTCAAATAAATAAAATAATTAAATAAAAATTATATTAAAATTATATTAAATTCTTCCCTATGTTTCTGCCACCAACGCCAAGCTCCTTAGTGCCCAGCTCTGACAAGCAGGCTGCCGTGGTGCCCACAACCCTGGCTGCTTTCTGCCAACTTGCTGGCCATCGTGACGGCTGGCTCCAGCTCCCAGAGTGCACCAGCAACGCAGTGGCTTCCGGGTGACCACGGACAGGCATGGCTGCCCAGGGACCTCGAGTTCAGAAAAAAGCACAGGGTGTGACAGTGGCCGGACCACGGAGGGGGGGCCTCACCCCAGGGCCCCAGCCCCACCCCTCCCAACTCTTCCAGGCCAGGCCACCGTCCCTGCGGAGAGAGAGCCCTTGGATGTGGGCCCCGGGTGGCCTCAGAGGCACTCACGAGGGGTTTAGGAGACCTGAGCTCCTGTCTGGTTGGTTTGTTTGCTTGTTTGATTTTTCCCCTTCTACTCTTCTGCGATTAGATTTCCTGTTACCGGTTTTGTAACATTTACTTGAAAAATGAATGTCTTTGTCTTGAATAAATGCAATTTAGTTATCAAACTTTCAAACATAGGTACGATGGAGAAGGAAATGATAGTTTACAAAGAAACTATATGTTCCTGGATCTTTACTTTTTTTTTTAAGATTTATTTATTTGAAAGGCAGAGTTACAGAGAGAGGGGGAGGGAGAGACAGAGAAAGAGATCTTCCATCTGCCAGTTCACTCCCCAGATGACCAGGGCTGGGCCAGACTGAAGGCAGGAGCTAGGAGATTCTTCTGGGTCTCTCACATAGGTCCAGGGGCCCAAGCACTTGGGCCATCTTCTGTTGTTTTTCCAGGTGCATTAGCAGGGAGCAGGATCAGAAGTGGATCAGCCAGGACTTGAACCAGTGCCCATATGAGATTCCTGTGTCACAGGCAGTGGCTTAACCTGCTACACCACAATGCTGGCCCAGGTGCTCGCTCGCTCACTCTCTCTCTTTATTTCTGTATTTGAAAGGTAGAGTGACAGAGGGAGGGAGGGAGGAAGAGAGAGAGAGAGAGAAAGAGAGATATCTTCCATCTGCTGAGTCACTTCCCAAATACCTGCGACAGGGCTGGGCCAGGCCAAAGCCAGAAGCCAGGTACTCCATCCGAGTCTCCCATGAGGATGGCAAGGGCCCAGGTACGTGGGCCATCCCCTGCTGCCTTCCCAAGCACGTTAGCAGGAAGCTGGATAGGAAGTGGAGGAGCTGGGACTCGAACCAGCCCTCAGATACGGGGTGCTGGCCTCCCAAGCTGTGCCACGAGGCTGCCTGCATGGGTCTTTCTCAACTGTCCTGAGTCTTTAGCATCAACGGACCAGAGACCCCAGGGCCTCTGGTGGAGCTGGAGTCCATGGTCACCGGCTGGAAAATCCCTTCTGTGAGTTGGACGAGGCCCGTGCAGGCTACGGAGGGTGATTTGTTCCCTCACCCAAAACACCGTCCCAGTAGACTGCTCGTCTTCCTGCTGTTTGTGTGTTTGTTTTCTTAGGAGCTGTTTCTGTATTCCAGTTTCTGTGTCCTTCCTTCCCAGCTGTCTGTCGTGTGCGATTACGTGAAAGTCATGGGAAAACCATTGATCAATCTCACCGTTAGTGGCTTCTGCTTTTTCCCCTTGCTTCAGAAATTATAAATATGCCCTTCCGGGTCTGTTTCTATTCCTGTTGCAGCCTCGGCTGGGCTGGGCTGGGCTGGGCTGGGCCCCAGATGCCAGCCCTGGATGGAGGCACCGGGAGTGACAGGAGGTGCAGACCAGGAGCCTGGCTGGAGAGGCCCCGGGGGTCCCCGCCCCCTGCCTGTCCCTGGTTCTTCCAGGCCAGCCCCACACTGCTTCCGAGGTGCGGGCTGGACGAGGGGCTGGAAAGCTTTCCCTGCCCAAGCCCCGCACGTCTCCCCGCCTCCCCCTGACTCCCTGGTTGATCTTCAGAATTTTCTTCATTGAGAATTGCTACTCTGCCCCAGAGGGGGCCGCAGCCATCCCACAGCTGGGACTTCCATCACTCGAACACCCAGTTACACTTGAACTTCAATTTAAAGGTGGACTTTGGGGGACGACTGTTTAGCCTAGAGGTTGACACCCGCACCACACATGGAGATACCCAGGTTTGATTCCTGGCTCTTGCTTCTGCTAATGCAAACCCTGGGAGGCAGTGGTGATGGCTTGAGTGACTGGGCTTCTGCAAGCCACGTGGGAGGCAGAGATGGGGCTCCCAGCTCCCCGCTTCAGCCCAGGACACTGCAGACATCTGGGGAGTGAACCAGCAGATGGGAGCTCTCTGTCTGCTCGCTCTCTCTCTCTCTGCCTTCAAATAAATAGTTTTTTTTTTAAAGAAATTATTTTATTTATTTGAAAGGCAGAGTTACAGAGAGCAAGGGCAGAGAGAGGGAGAGAGAGAGGTTTTCCATCCGTTGGTTCACTCCCCAGATGGCTGCAACAGCAGGAGCTGTGCTGATCCGAAGCCAGGAGCCAGGAGCTTCTTTCAGGTCTCCCATGCAGGTGCAGGGGCCCAAGGATTTGGGCCATCTTCTACTGCTTTCCCAGGCCATAGCAGAAAGCTGGACAGGAAGTGAAGCATCTGGGACTTGAACTGGCACACATATGGGATGCTGGCACTGCAGGCAGAGGCTTTACCTGCTACGCCACACTGTTGGTCCCCAAAGAAATACATTTTTTTTTGACAGGCAGAGTGGACAGTGAGAGAGAGACAGAGAGAAAGGTCTTCCTTTTTGCCATTGGTTCACCCTCCAATGGCCACCGCGGCCGGCGCACCGCGCTGATCCGATGGCAGGAGCCAGGTACTTATCCTGGTCTCCCATGGGGTGCAGGGCCCAAGCACTTGGGCCATCCTCCACTGCACTCCCTGGCCACAGCAGAGAGCTGGCCTGGAAGAGGGGCAACCGGGACAGAATCCGGCGCCCCGACCAGGACTAGAACCACCTGTGCCGGCGCCGCAAGGCGGAGGATTAGCCTAGTGAGCCGCGGCGCCAGCCTCCAAATAAATACATTTTTAAAGTGAAATTTTTTAGTATATACATGTCCATGCTGTGGCTGGTGCTGTGGTATAGTGGGTAAAACCACCACCTCTAATGCTGGCATCCCATATGGGCACTGGTTCAAGTCCTGGCTGCTCCATTTCCAACTAGGTCTCTACTAATGGCCTGGAAAAGGCAGCAGAAGACGCCCAAGTGCCTGGACCCCTGCTACCCACGTGGGAGACCTGGAAGAAGCTCCTGGCTCCTGGCTTCGGCCTGGCCATTGCAGCCATCTGAGGAGTGAACCAGTGGATGGAAGATTCTCTCTCTCTCTCTCTCTAACTCTTTCAAGTAAATAAATTAAATGTTTTTTTTTTTATTATTATTATTTTGACAGGCAGAGTGGACAGTGAGAGAGAGAGACAGAGAGAAAGGTCTTCCTTTGCCCTTGGTTCACCCTCCAATGGCCGCCGCGGCTGGCGCGCTGTGGCCGGCGCACTGCGCTGATCCGATGGCAGGAGCCAGGTACTTATCCTGGTCTCCCATGGGGTGCAGGGCCCAAGCACTTGGGCCATCCTCCACTGCACTCCCTGGCCATAGCAGAGAGCTGGCCTGGCAGAGGGGCAACTGGGACAGAATCCGGCGCCCTGACCGGGACTAGAACCCGGTGTGCTGGCGCCGCAAGGTGGAGGATTAGCCTAGTGAGCCGCAGCGCCGGCCAAATTAAATCTTTTTTTTTTTTAAAAAAAGAATACCCACGCAATATTGGGTTGTCAATCCTGTATCTGAAATTCAGTTGTAACTGTGCATCTTGTACTGTTCTCTGCTCAGTCTGGCAACCCTGGAAGGCTGGGGCTGCAGAGAGGGCGCAAAAATAGCCAGCCCCCCTGCCCCCACCCCTGCCCTTCCTGCCTGAGTCAGCCCTCAGTGAGCTATTGTTGCCCAAGTTTCCGAGGCACCTGCCCGAGTCATGGAGTCATCAGGCCCTGGACTGCGGCGGCTGGGCTCGGCCCCAAGGAGGCATGCGGGTCGGGGTGAGTCACACCGCGGCCCCAGGCTCCGGAGAGGGGACTGAGGCCTCGGCCAGAGGCCAGGGAGTCCCAGTCACCGCCAGTTCTGCACTTCTGGAAGTGGGAGGAGAGAGGCTCAGGGTGGCAGGGGGGAATTGGGGCGCAGGTCCTGGGGTGGGGTTGGGAACTTTCTGCTGCTCCACACATGTCCAGTGCCCCACATGCAGTGCAGGGAAAAAGGAGATGAAAGACAGAGGAGAGGGAAGCAGGGAGAGAAGAGGGGGGGGGGAGGAGGAGGAGGGGGAGGAGTGGGAGGAGGAGGGGGGGAGGAGTGAAGGAAGGGGAGAAGATGCTCATTCCCTAGGACAGAGGCTCGCTCCACGCCCCTCCCTGCCACCCAGTGCTGCCAAAGTGGCCTGTGAGGTCAAGGGCGGGGTGCCCACCCTGGAGTCAGGCCGAGGACCAGGACTTGCAGGGAAGTGGCCGAGGCCCTTGGAGTAGGAAGAGCAGGCAGGTGGGAGGCAGCCAGGGGTCTGCAGAGGGGCCTCAGCTTGCAACCACGCAGCACCAGGCGGCCGAGGGACCGGGACGCTGGGGTGCCTAGGTGGGGGAGGAGAGAACGGTCTGCGGAGATGGAGGGAGTGATAGCAAACGTGAAAGGGAGGGAGGCCAGGGTGGCTGGGTGAGGGAGCCACAGGCCTGGTCAGGGGCCCGTGGGAGGCTCGGGGAAGGGACGCGTCGGGCCTGACCCCCGGTGGCAAACGTTTCCATGAGCCCGGACGTCTGCCTCTCACGTCCCCTTGTCCCTGGGCGTGGAAGTGCCGCGGGCTCGCTGCAACCACTGGACAAGCTCATTGCAAACCGATTGCACACTTCCTGCCGCCAGCAATCAGGGCAAGGGCACGGCTGCTCAGCCTCACTGCCGGCCTTGGAGAGGGCCGCCTTAGGGCATCCAGGACCTTGTGCCTCTATCGCCGACGTCCCCAGCGCACTGGACTTCTAAGTTCTTCTGTGAGAAGTCTGCCTTCTGCCATTTTCCTATTGAATGCTCTTAATCTGTGCGACCGCTTCTAGAAGCCTCAATGCACACAGCCCCCGATCTTTTCAAAACTGCTTGTTGCTGGGAAACGAGAACATTAAAAAGTGTGCAAACTAACAGAAAAGACGCCCGGTGTGAGGCGAACACACCCCTCACCCCTGAGGCCGTGACAACCCCAAGACGTCTCCAGACGCTGCTGCGAACGTCCCCGGTGGGCAACACTGCCCCCGTTGGGGAATCTCTGCTCTCCTCACTCGCCGTGTCCGCTCCTGGAAGGCAGAGCTGACTGAAGCTAGGAGCCACTTGCCCTCGCTGCCCACCCGCGCCGGGCGCCCCCCTGGCTCCGGGCCTGTGCGATCTCCCAGCGCCCCGCCCCGCCCCCGCTGCGACCCAGGTCCTCGCGGGTTCAGCTCGAGCCACTGCTCCCACGGCCGACTTCAATCCCTCCTTCTCGGGCGTGAGCCACCCTCGCTCCTCTCCCTCCAGCACCTCCACGGCACCCGGCACGCGCGCTGAGCCTGACCCGGCCGCTTAGGCGAGGGTCTGGGAGCTGCCCCTTTCGGCGTCCACAGCCATCCCTCATCTCCCCTCGGGGTTCGGCTGCCCGACCTTTAACGCGAGGCGGCTCAAAGAACAGAAGCGGAGTGCACAAAGCTCCGCCGCCCAGCGCCCGCGAACGCCCGCGAACGCCCCGCAGAGGCGCGGCCGGCCGGCGGTCAGCGTCCACAAATAACGCGGGCCCCTCCTCCCGCACACAACTCCAGGCGCCGGCGGCACGCGGCTGGCTGCGAGGCTGGCAGCGGCAGCCCCGGCCGAGGCGTCATATGATTCCCCAATCACATGATCCCAAGAAAATGGGGTGTGGGGAGAGAGAGGAAGGGGAGGAGGAGGCTGAATTGAGAAAAAGAAACACAGCTTTCCAGGCTGGCCCCGCCTCTACGTCGAGGACTAGCCAATGGGGGCGCGGTATCTGGGATCCCCGGCCAATGGAAACAGAGGAGGGTGGGCCAGCGCGCTGAGGGGCCGGCGTCCGTGAGGGGAGCCGCGGCTGCTGCCCAGGGAGCGCGGACGCGGACGCAGGTAGCAGGGCGGCGGCGCAGGGGCTTGGAGGGGGGTGTGGGCTTAGGGGTCCTCTGGCGTCTCAGCCCGGAGGCGAGAGAAGAGCCGCTTGTGGAAACTCCTTTAGGGGTTTCTGATGCACGGGGGTAGGGGGCGCAAGCAGTCACTGCAGACACCCCCACCCGAGGGGGCTTCTCTGCCTCCCAGAACCCCGGGAGCCGCAGTCCCCCCGATTCTTGAGCCTGCCCCACCGCCTGCAGGCAGGTGCCGGCTCTTCCCCTTCTGGCGGTGAGGGTGGGGGGTGGTCCCTGAAGGGGAGGCCCGCCCGCCCGCCGCTTGTCCCGGGGCGCAGAGGGGCTTGGAGCGGGACAGGGGAGAGGTGACTGAACCCCCGGGTGGAGTCTGGCTCTTCCCCAACTTCCTCTGCCGGGGGGCGGCACGAGCTAACTTCCGCCTCTCCCCGCCACTTTTTCCTGCGCCTTCGCAGTTCACCTTTTGGGGAATTTCCTGGCCCCTTGGCCCTGGGGTTGGGAGTGCCACTTAGCGGAAGGTGCCAGGGGCTTACAGAGGCTCCGTCCTCTCCGGGCCGGGGGTGAGGGTGGGGTGAGGGAGACCCTCGCCCCATCGCCGGGGCTGTGCGCGCCTGCGTGCGTGTGGATTCGCCAGAGCGTGCACTGCACTCCCCCCACTCCAGATACAGGGCGAGGAAGATACGACAGCTAGGTCACGGGCGCCGGGTAGTCCCGGGCAGACAGGCCCCCACCTGGCGGCCTGCGCTGGGGCTGGGCACGGAGAAGCAGGTGCAGGCGGCTGCGCGGGCTCTGCCCGGGAGCTGAGGGGCGAGCGCGGACCTGGGGACTCGGTCCAGGACCAGGCGGCTCGGTCCAGGACCAGGCTGCGGCCGCGAGAGCCAGGGGGTGGCCTTCCAGGTGTGTGGGGGGCCGGGGGGGGGTACTTGAGCAAATGCAGGAAACACTTCCATTCCCTGCCTGTGCCTGGACCCCAGGCCCACCCCTCCCATGGTTTGGGGTCCCTTCCCGGGCCGGCGTGCCCTGAGCCATCAGGGCCCGCTCTCACTGGAGCTGGCACGGGGCTGGACTTCTGCCATAAAGCCTCGGGCTCCAGTTTCCCTCTGAGGGTAAAGGTCGTGCTCCTCACGCTGGATGATGGTTGCAAAGCAGTAAACAACCAGGAGTGCCCCGGCAGGCATGCGGCCCGGCCGGGAGGCAGGGTAGCGCTTCTTGGGTTGGCGGCACAGGCCCCGAGCCCGGGGAAAGACTTGTGTGGGTAGCAGGAGGCGGCTTCCCCCAGGAGCCTGTGGCCGGTTCCTCCCGCTGACTCAGATGGGCCGCCCAGCGGGCGCAGTAGCCTCTGCCCACATGTGGCTGCTTCATTTCCAGCAGAGGAGACATGGGGATGGGTGATGTGTTTGGGGACTTGACAGGGCCCTTGGTGGTGTTGGGGGCCCTCAGCACACAGGGATCTGGAAGCTGCCCTTGCCTCCGTGTCTCCTGTCCTGGGTGGGGTGGGGACCGCCGCGGGCAGCAGTGAGGGAGCCCTGGGGAAGACACCCGAGTCTCCACTGGCTGCCACTTCCTGTTTCACAACTTTTCTTAACCCTGTGGCGTCCGTGTCAGGAAGTGACCACTGGGCCCTGCGAGACCACAGCAAGGGCAGGTGTGGGTGCAGCGTTGGGAGGACTGGCTGAGGAGTGGGGAGCCTTGGATGTTCCTGGAGAAGCCCCTCCTGTACCCCAGCCCCATCCTCTCCCCTGGCCCTGAGCCCCCCCCCCCGAGGTGGCCCACGTCTCCACACATCACATCCACAGAATCCACACTGCGTCTCACAAGCCCGCGTCTGCACACTCGCACACGGAGACGCAGGAGTGTCACGTGCTTGGAACATGCAATGACACACAGGGAGGAAGCTGCGTCCGAGCCACACGTTTCTGCGTCGGGACGGAGCTGGGAGGCAGGCTCCAGGTCTCCCGGGCCTGGACGTCGGCCTGGGGCTGCCTGAGCGAGCGGCTTCAGACTCTGAGGCGGCCTGGACTTCAGCTGGTTGACAGGTGCCCGTTGGT
Organism: Oryctolagus cuniculus; assembly: GCF_964237555.1. Taxonomy (NCBI): domain Eukaryota; kingdom Metazoa; phylum Chordata; class Mammalia; order Lagomorpha; family Leporidae; genus Oryctolagus; species Oryctolagus cuniculus. Next base: position 18,943,587 of record NC_091448.1, on the reverse strand, counting down.
GTTCGCAGGCAGACCATGTGGGCCCTGGTGAGCTGGGTGGCCGTCATGGCAGGGCTGGTCGCTGGAACACAGTGCCCCGACGGTCAGCGCTGCCCCGAGGCCTGCTGCCTGGACCCTGGAGGAGCCGGCTACAGCTGCTGCAGCCACGTGCCGGTGAGTGCCCGGCTAAGAGCCTTCCCAAGGCGGGCAGAGGCCTTCGGTCTATTCTCTGGCCTCTCTTTGCAGGACAAATGGCCCCCGACACTGAGCAGGCGTCTGGGCAGACCCTGCCAGGTGGGTGCCCACTGCACCCACGGCGCCTCCTGCGTCCTCACCGTCTCGGGCACCTCCAGCTGCTGCCCCTTTCCGGAGGTGAGGGCACCGCTTATGCAGTGGAGGGGCTCGGAGCTGCCTTTGCACTTTGCCTGCCTGCCTCCCGCCCCCCGCCCCCTCGGGTAGGAGGGCCATCCCGACGCAGGCGCCTCTGTGTCCCACAGGCTGTGTCCTGCGCGGATGGCCGTCACTGCTGCCCTCGGGGCTTCCACTGCAGCGCGGATGGGCGAGCCTGCTTCCGGGCGGCAGGTGCGGCAGGGGCACAGGGGAGGGCCGGTGGGCCCGGAGCCCGGCCAGCGGAGTGGCCCTGTGTCTTGCCCTCGTGTCCTCGTCATGCGGCATCTGCCCTATGCGACCTCCCTGACTGCTCTGGGCAGAGGGGGCGAGAGGAGGGGCAGGAGAGAATGCGGGGCTCCAGGCCCAGCTGCAGGCACTGCGGGGCGGGGCGGGGCGGGGCGGGCGGGGGCCGTACTGTTTGAATGCCGACCTGCTGTCTGTGGCTGCCCTGCCCTATGTCATCTTGCTGGGGCAGGGACTGGCTTCGGGGGCAGGGGTGTATGGGGGAGCCTGGGAGATCACTGGGCCTGCGTGTCCTCGTGAGGGGCGGGGGAAGGCCCTTCGCTGAGGGGCTTGCTTGTTACCTGTCCACAGCTAACAACTCCCTGGGAGCTGTCCAGTGCCCCGGGAGCCAGTTCCAATGCCCAGACTCCTCCACGTGCTGCGTCATGTTGGACGGCTCCTGGGGCTGCTGCCCTATGCCCGAGGTACAGGTCTGGGAGGGGGCTGGGAGGGGGCCGGGAGGGGGCTGGGTGGGAGCAGAGGCCCATCGGGACCGTCTCTTCTCAGGCATCTTGCTGTGAGGACAGGGTACACTGCTGCCCCCATGGCGCCGTCTGTGACCTGGCTCATACCCGCTGCATCATGGCCACAGGCACCCAGCCGCTGGCCAAGAAGACCCCTGCACGGAGGACCAACAGCCTAGGTGAGGAGCAGCGGGGCACCATGGGAGGCCCTGCTGGAGAAAGCGCCCGGTCTGGGCCCCCTCACACCTGGCTCCTCCTCCAGTGCCGTTAGTGGCTTCGCCCACCTCCGTCCTGTGCCCTGACGGACGCTCCCGGTGCCCTGACGACTCTACCTGCTGTGAGCTGCCCAGTGGGAAGTACGGCTGCTGTCCAATGCCCAATGTGAGTGAGGGGCCGCGTACTCACGGCCAGCTGGCTGCACGGGCTACTTGCCCGGGGTCTCCAGGGCTGGGGCTGGCCTCCGTGGTTGCAGGGAGCCCGAGGGACTCAGGACTCATGCTGCCCCCTAGTGGAGACTGGAGACAGTGCCAGCCCTCAGCCTGTCTGCTCCCTGTGCTCCGTACAAGCTGGCAGTCACCAAGATACACCCTCGTCCCCACCCAGGCCATCTGCTGCTCCGATCACCAGCACTGCTGTCCCCAGGACACCGTGTGCGACCTGGTCCAGAGTAAATGCCTCTCCAAGGAGAACGCTACAGAGCTGCTCACGAAGCTGCCGGCACGCACAGGTAACAGGCAGGCCCCAGACCTCAGTCCCCTGCCCCACAAACAGGGGCTCTCCCAAGCTGTTCCTGGGGTGGGGTGCTGTGGCCACGTGGAGGGGCCAGCCAGGTGCAGCCCCTTCCCTCCACACTGGGCCCTGCCCCAGGATCACTGTGGGGTGGCGCTGTCTGTGCAGCTGGCAAAGGCGGGCACCGCAGGGTCGCCAGGGCCACTGCTGACCTGTCCTGTGTGCCCGCAGTGCAGGATGTCAAGTGCGACCAGGAGGTGAGCTGCCCGGATGGCTACACCTGCTGCCGCCTAGCGTCAGGGGCCTGGGGCTGCTGCCCCTTCACGCAGGTACCGAGGAGCAGTGGGCGGGCTGGGCCGAGCCGGAGGGTGGCATTCAGCTAGGCCCCTGTCACTGCTGGCCCTTGTCCGTCCACTCCAGGCTGTGTGCTGTGAGGACCACATACACTGCTGTCCAGAGGGCTTTAAGTGTCACACGGAGAAAGGCACCTGTGAGCTGGGGCCCCGCCAGGTGCCGTGGATGGAGAAGGTCCCAGCCCCCGTGAGCGTGCCAGAGCCCCCAGCCTGGAGGAGCGGGGTCCCCTGTGATCACCTCGCCAGCTGCCCCGTCTTCAGCACCTGCTGCCAGCTCGCGTCGGGGCAGTGGGGCTGCTGTCCTGTCCCAGCGGTACAGTGTGGCCTGGGGGCGGGGACGGTGTCTTGGCCTGGGCCAGTGGGTGGCCAGGCTCAGTGGGGCTGCTGTCCTGTCCCAGCGGTACAGTGTGGCTGTGGGGGCGGGGATGGTGTCTTGGCCTGGGCCAGTGGGTGGCCAGGCTCGTGTTGCCTCTTCCTGCCCTCTGCCTAGGCCACGGCAGCACCCAGCTGAGCTCTCCCCAGCCGGAGGGGCTGTGAGCAGGAGAGGTGGCTGGGGCCACCATGTCCCCCGTGGTAGCTCCCTGGACCACCCTTTCCTGCCCGCCCCCCAGGCCGTCTGCTGTCAGGACCACCAGCACTGCTGCCCGCAGGGCCACACGTGCACGGCCGAGGGGCGGTGTCGGCGGCAGAACGAGACGGTGGCCGGGCTGCAGAAGACGCCTGCCCGCCAGGCGTCCCTGTCCCACCCCCGGGACATCGGCTGTGACCAGCACACCAGCTGCCCGGTGGGGCAGACCTGCTGCCCGAGCCTCGGCGGGGGCTGGGCCTGCTGCCAGCTGCCCCATGTGAGTGCCCGCCTGCCCACCCCAGGCTGGGGAGGCTGCGGCCCGCGTGGGGACAGGGACGTCATGCCGTTCTGTCGCCGCAGGCCGTGTGCTGTGAGGACCGCCAGCACTGCTGCCCGGCCGGCTACACGTGCAACGTGAAGGCCCGGTCCTGCGAGAAGGAGGTGGAGGCCGCCCATGCCGCGGCGGCACTCCTGCTGCCCGGCCCGCGCGAGGGTGTGCGGGACGTGGCGTGTGGGCAAGGACGCTTCTGCCACGATAACCAGACGTGCTGCCGGGACCGCCAAGGCGGCTGGGCCTGCTGTCCCTACCCCCAGGTCAGCGCCACCCCCACCCCTGGGGCTGGGTTTGGGTGCCCACCAGGGCCCGCCCCGTCTAACCCTGTCGCCCTCTCTCTGACCGCCCAGGGCTCCTGCTGTGCAGACCGGCAGCACTGCTGTCCCGCCGGCTTCCACTGTAAGGCCAAGGGCACCAAGTGTGTGCGCTGGGGGAACCTGCGCTGGGACGCCCCACCGAGAGAGCTGGCGCCCCAGCAGCTGTTGTGAGGGACTGAGGACCGGAAACACTTGGCAGCCCTCGGGGTCCTGCCCGGAGGGTGCCCACTGCTCAGGCCTCCCCAGCGCCTCTTCCTCCACCCAGCTCTCCCCACCCGGGATCCTGTCAGAAGGGGGGCTGGGGCAGAAGCCACCAAACAAGCTGCCATCCCCTCCCCCGATTTCTGTGGACCCTGTGGTCAGGTGCTGTCCCTTTTCCACAGGGGTGTGTGTGTGTGTGTGTGTGTACATGTGTGTGCGCTCCAATAAAGTTTGTACACTTTCTTCACCGCGTCTGATTTGGCCACCCTGCCTCCCACCCCCGCCCCCGCCCCCACAGAAACACACACACGTGTTTCCCTCACCACTTGTGTATTTGCTGTTGCTTGCCACGGCCCCATCCCCATTCGCCCCCAGCCCCCCAGAACTGCCCCGGCACCAGCCCCGGGACGGCATGGCCCAGAGGTGGCAAGCAGCACCCTCCCCTCCCAGGGGTCCGCAGAGAACGCCCCCTCCCTTCCTAGCCCTCACACGAGCAGCTGAGGCCAGGTCGCCCCGCCTGCTGTCCCCCAACAGAGCTCTCTATGTACAGCCCCCAACCCCCCCAGCCCTCCTCCCCTGCACCTCCCAGCGCGGGGCTGGAGGCCGACCCAGGCTCCCTCTCCCAAGACACATACCACGGGACAGCTCCGCCGGCCCCCGGCCCGGGGAGGGGGCTGCGAGCGCGGGCCCCCACGGGCCCCCGGGGCGCGCAGCCCGGGCGCGGGCGCTACTTGACGTTGAACACCATGAGCGGCCGCTCCTCCCGCCGCTGCCACGGGCTCTTCTTGTCGCCCGCCTCGTCGCCCGCCTCCGCCCCCAGCTCGTCCTCGGGGCTGGTGAGCGAGTCGCGCCGCAGCTCGCTGGCGCTGCTGCGGGAGCTGTCCCCGCGACTGCGGCCCCGGCCCCGGGGCACCGTGGCCGCCCGGCCCTCGGGCGCCGCCACCTCGTCCAGCAGCGGCGTCAGAGAGTTGTCCTCCGGGGAGCAGAGGCCCGTGCGGCTCTCGCTGCTGCTCGGCTCCGTGTCCTCGCTGAGCGCCAGGCGCGGGGGCGCGGGCGGCGGCGGGGGCGGCGGCGGCGGCGGCTGGGACGCGGCGGGCGGCGCGCGCTCCCGCTCCTCCCGCGGGGGCCGCCGGCGCGCGGGCCGCGCCTCGTGCACGTCGACGCCCGAGTCCAGGCTGGCGTCGGTGCTGCGGCCCCCGCCGCCCGCCTGCAGGTCGATGTAGGAGTGGCGCACCTGCGAGTTGGAGCGGCCGTCGAGGGACACGAACCAGGCGCGCGGGTGCGGCTTCACGCCCAGTTCCAGCAGCTTCTTCTCGGTCAGCGCCTGCAGCTCGCCGTTGAGCTGCGCCATGGTGGACTCGTTGAACAGCACCGGGATAGTGACGGAGCCGCTGACGGGCGCCGAGCGCCCGCCCCCCCAGCCCTCGCCGCCGCCAGCCCCTCCGGCCTCGGCCGCCGCGCCCGCGTGGCCCGGCATCAGCGGGCGCTGGGGGTCGGGCTGGGGAAAGGCGCGCGCTGGGCCGGGGGCCGTGCCCTCGGGCGGGGCGGCCTCGTCGCCCACCCCCGCGGCGCCCGCCTCGGCGCCGAGGCGCACGTAGTGCGCGGGGATCACCAGCGTGGGCATGACGTTGCGGTAGACGTTGTCCTTGAGGTGGTCGATGGAGCCGCAGAAGATGAGCGGCCCGGCCTGGCCGAGCGACGGCGGCCGCGCCAGCTGGTCCACCGACTGCGACAGCAGGAAGTCGGGCGTCTTGCTCTCGGCAGCCCCCTTGTGGCTCAGGTAGTGGTCGAAGGGCGGCGGCGGCGACGGCGGCTCGTGCAGAAAGGCCGCGCCCCCCGCCGGGCCCCGCCGGTACTCCTCCAGGCCCGGCTCCAGCCCCTCGACGGAGCGGGCGCCCTTGAGCCCAGCGCCCTCAGCCCCGCGGGCACCCGCAGGCTCAGCGGCCGGGCGGCTGGCCGCGCGCGGCTTGGCGCGGAAGAAGTCGTCCCGGGAAGCGGCCAAGTCCCGGGAGCTGGAGAAAGCCGAGTGGAGGGGGCCTGGAGGCGGGGCCTCGGGGTCCCCTGGCGAGGCGGGCTCCAGGGGTCCCCCGCAGATGAGGTGCAGCTGGGACATCGAGGTGGCCTGGTCTCGTTTGTTGCCGTCGGAGGGCCCGGAGAGCTGCAGCTTGCGGTGCTGTTGCCTCGGCTTCAGGCAGCGCCTCCTGGAGGGGGGTGGAGTAGAGAGGTACCCCCAGGAGGGTGAGGGCTGGGGTAGCTTCCTAACCCTGCTGCGGCAGCTTGGGGCCGGGACGTGCAGGAGACGTGGCGAGGGGGGCCCCGGCGGGGCTGTGGGAAGAGCTTAGGCGTTGTGGGGGCCTGGCCAGCGACCTCCCTTGGGGTACATTTGGAGGAGAACCTCAGAAGGGCCCCCGTGCACATGTGGCCTTTCTGGTCAGTGCCCTGAGGACCTGACTGTGTGTCTTAGGCATCTTTTGGGCCCACGGTGCCCAGCACAGACCAAGCACAGAGCTGTCAGCCCTGCACTGGACCGTGAACTTGAAGATGAGGTTGGGTCAGCCCGAGGAGAGGAGGCTGGGGGTGTCCCGGCACACTCACCGGCAGTAGTAGATGAGCAGACACAGCAGAATGAGCACCAGCAGAGCCAGGGCCGCCAGGATGGTCAGCAGGAAGATGGTGTGGTAGGTGCCAATGTCCTGGATGCCGGACGTGATGGTGACCAGCCCTGGGACCGGCAAGGGCTTTGTGTTCGGGTGTGGACGCGCCTCCCGCCTTTCAGCTCCCGGCCTCCCCTTCCTCCCAGCGCCCGCTCTCACCAGCCGTGGGGGAGGCCATGGCGGCCGCCCAGTACCCCAGCTGCGGGGAGACGAAGGTCCAGTGGAGCTGCCGGCCTTCCCTGCGGATCACCCCAGTGCCGTTGCGCACCCACAGGCCTGCGAGAGGGAGGGGTTCCAGCAAGCCCAGCGCCCCCACCTCATCTCAGTGCCACTTTCCTTCCCCCAGCCCCAGTGTCTGCCCCCACCCAGGCACTTACCACTCTTGGGGTCAAACCTCCAGGCTGGAATGCTGGTGCCCACAGTGAGGGCGCGAGGCTCTGAGGGCACGGGCAGGGACAGGTGAATGGGGCCTGACAGTGGCACCTCTGTCCCGTTGCCCGTCAGCAGGTGCACACTCACGGCAGCCAGGGGCATCAGCTCCAGCCAGGAGCCATTGCCTGCAGGAAGAGAACGCAGAGCTGAGGGCTAATTCCGGGGGGAAGGGACCCATTCCATACCCAGCCCCCAGAGTACCTGAGCTGGAGGCCTCAGTGCCCAGGAAGGCAGGGAAGGCCCGCATTTCCTGCGGGGTGATGGCGGGTGTCAGTGAGGCCCAGAGCTGGCTGTAGGTGGAGCTGACAGGCAGGCGGGCAGCGCGGCGCTGGAACTGCACCCAGGGCTGCGAGTGGGCACCTGGGTGGAGAGAGGGACTGCAGTGGCCTGGCCAAGGGCTAGAGCAGAAAACAAGTTTCTCTCTTTCTTTTCTTTACCTCTCTCTTTCTTTCTTTCTTTCTTTCTCTCTCTCTCTCTCTCTCTTTCTTTTTTCCTCCCTTCCTTTCTTTTTCTTTCTTTCTTTCTTTCTTTTTCTTTCTTTCTTTCTTTCTCTCTCTCTCTCTCTCTCTCTCTCTCTCTTTCTTTCTTTCTTTCAGATTTATTTTATTTATTTGAAAGGCAGAGTTGAGAGAGAGAGAGAGAGAGAGAACTTCCATCCGCTGGTTCACTTCCCAAACAGCTGCAACAACCAGGGCTGGGCCAAGCCAAAGCCGGGAGCCAGGAGCTTTATCTGAGGGTCCCACATGGGTGGCAGGGCCCAAGCACGCTCCCAGGTGCGTTAGCAGGGAGCTGGCTCAGAAGCGGAGCAACCAGGAGCATCTCTACCCACTACGCCACAGCACGGGCCCCAGAAAGCAAGTTTCTTAAGGAGAAGGGGAGCCCTGGGTCAGGCCACTTGAGGAGGCCAGGGAGGGGTGTGAGCTGGGAGGAGAGCCGGGCAGCCCACGGAGTGTTAGCTGGAAGAGACAGAGGCCTGGCGGCTGCGGTCCTGGGCCTGGCCTGTGGCTCTCAGGGTCCCTTGTTCTCTCTGAAACGCCGCTTCCTTATAAGCCCACACAAGGAGCAGGTTGGGATCCTCAAGCAGCCGCCTTGTCTGCGTGTGCCAAGCACAGGGCTGGGCCCGGGGATGCCGAGCTCAGAGAGACCCCGTTCCTGCCTTCAAGTTCACCCGGGGGGGGGCTGTCCTTTCAGCCCCTGGTAGAACTCGCTGCGGTGATGGGGTGTTCGACGTCGGCTCTGCCCGCTGGGCCCACCTTGGTTCTCATGGGAAAGACAGCCAGGGTAACTGAGGGAGCAGGTGCATTTTGAATATCTAGGAATTTGGCGAATTCTTAATAAAATTGTTTCAATTTAAGTAACTACAGGTAGCTAGCGGCCAGTGCACTAGACAGCTTAGGTGGTGTGTGTGTGTGTGTGTGTGTGTGTGTAGGAGGGGCAGACATATAAGCAGAATTCCAGAACAGTATGGTCAAACCGACATTTAGTAAACTCTAAAATGTGCCGGGCACTCTGCGAGTATTCGCCCTTTTAATTAGCATAACAGCCCCCAAAGCAGATGCCTTTAGTATCAACCCCATTTTACAGACACAGACATGGAGGCACGAGCCGTTTGGTCGTTTGTCCAAGGTCACCACGCTTGAGCCGGGGTTGACGCCCAGGCTTTCCGGCTTCCGGGGCCCCCACCCCTACCATCCGCAGATGCAGGGGCTGGGAGCGTGGCTAGCCAAGCGCAAGAAAGGCCTGTGGCATCCCACGGGGGAGTGCCACTCAGCCGAGAGAGACCGTGGGAAAGGACTCCCAGGGGGAGGGCTGGCAGCTGTGCCAGAGGTCTGGGCTCTCCCTGGACAGCAGGGGGCGCCATCGGAGGGCTTTGAGCTAGGGGGCAACAGAAGGGCCACCTGGCATTTCAGAGACCTCCAGGGGCTTTTAGAAGTCTCAGTTCAGGGGGCCGACATTGTGGCGCAATGGGTTGAGCTCCCATTTGCGACACCACCCTCCCATTGGAGTACCGCAGTACCAGAGTACCGGTTCCACCCTCAGCTGCTCTGCTAATGCACCTGGGAAAGCGGCAGATGATGGCCCAAGTAGAAGACGGGGATGGAGCTCCAGGCTCCTGGCTTTGGCTTGGCCCAGCCCCGATGGTTGTGGCCATTTGGGAAGTGAACTAGTGATGTCAGATCTCTCTCTCTCTGCCTTGGTTCAGGGTCAGAGTGAAGAGACAAAGGCTCAGGCTGAGCATGCACACTGGGGGGGGGTCCCCTTACTCCAAGCCTCCATCTGTGGCCCTTGAGAATTACCCATGGAGGCGGCCCTCTGCCTCTCTCTGATGAAGGCAGCTTTGCTGTCCTTTAGCTCTAAGAGCCCGTGATCTGACTGCCGCCGTCACTGAGTTCTCTGGGCAGCCTGGCCACCGCCACACGTTCCAGGCCTCCCCCCTCCACGGCGGCTGCTGCCCGTCCTCCGGAAACTTCCAGAGACCTGCAGTGATCTTGTCTAGACCCCCACAGAGCAGGCCCCGGGCCTGCTTGTCCTCACCCTTGCTCCCAGCACCTCCCACAATGCCTGGCGCAGCACACGTGCTGAAGGAAGTGGGAGCTGGGTGCGACAAAGCTGGTGGGCGGCCCAGGGCCGCTGCTCCAGGCTCCCCACTTGGTAGGTGTCCAACACCTGTGGAAGGACCTTCTGTGGCCTTCTGACAGATAGCCAGGCACCCGGTGGGCGAGAGCAAAGTCTCGTGGGTGCACAGAAGACACAGCTGGCAGCGAGGTAAGAATCCAGAATAGAAAGCCCAAGGAAGCCCAATCAGGGGAATAGTCACCGAACGCCTTCCACGCCCTTTCCCACGCTGACGTTACGTAATCCGCACCGCAACTTGATGATGTAGGCACTGTCCTTCCACATCTTACAGATGGACACTTTATGGCCCAGAGAGGTTAAGTCACTTGCCCAAGGGCACCCAGCCAGTATGTGAAGGAGCACAGGTTTCTCTCCAGACCTGGGGTGGTGGGGAGGGCGCAGCCTTACCGGGGGAGCCCAGCAGGATGTGCACGAGGTCCTCATAGAGGATGAGGGTGGCCGGCCGCTCGGGGCGCAGGTAGAGGCTGACGGACGCATACACTGTGGGAGGGGTGACCCATCAGCCCCGCGCCCCCTGCTTCGCGCTCCCAGCGGTGTCACCTCCCTCCGCGCCCTCTGCATACCCCAGCCCAGGCAGCAGCTGCTGGAAATCCTGCCCCCTCCACCCCCGAGGCGCCTATTTTGGGAAGGGGCTGATGGAGGGTCAGCTGTTGTCCCCCCTCCCCCTGCCCCTGCACTCACAAGGCAGCTTGTCAACACGCCAGGGTACAGAGTTGGTGAGGAAGCCAGGGCGGGCAGCAGCGACCAGCACCCAGGTGCCCAGGCGGTAACTGAGGGGCAGTGTGGCCACACCCTCTGAGTCCGTGGTGCCAGTGGCCAGCAGGGTCCGGTTCCCAAACACGTCCACTGAGGCCCGCGCCAGGGGCACCAGCTCTCCGCTCACATACACCTGCACCTTGATCAGGATCTCTGTGGGCAACATGGGGGGAGGGGGTGAGGAGGAGGGATGGGGCGAGATCAGCGGGGGCTGTTGTCTGGGAGAGGCTCTGGGGCTGAGACCAGAGAGCTTTGCACAAGGAGAAGCAGCACTGACAGAGCCCGTGTTTAAACCGGTACAATGACCGACCGTATTTCCTCAAGTCTAACATACCTGTGCATTTACATTTTAACTGTTCTGAATTCAGGCCATGTCTGTGGTTGAGGATGTCATAATTACAACTGATGACATTTCTTCCACTCTTGCTGGTGCATGAAATAATGGTGCATCTTGCAGTTAATGGAGCCCTGGGTTAGATTAAATATGTGCAGCCCATTTCACAGACAGGGAGACTGAGCCTCACAGGGTTCTGATGCTGGCACAGTAGAACCTAGTAGTCTGCCTGGGGAACATCAGTTCTTAACTCCTGGGCCCCTTGTGACCAGGAGAGGAGCGGAGGCAGGGCTGGGGCAGGGGGAGCACCTGGAGAACCAGGGGCCTGCCCGTGGAGAGGAGAGGGAGGGTGGAGGCTGGGCTAGAATGTGAGGAGGACTGGGGAAGTGCTCATTCTCATCACGCAAACGCTTCCAGGATGGCTGGCACAAGCCTGCACCCCTTCAGATTCAAGGACCGCCCCAACCCCTCAGTCCAAACAAGTGCCCCGTGACCCCTCCTCTCACATCTCCAGCCTGCCCCCTCCCAGCTGGTCAGCGGCAGTCGGTCGCCATGGCAACGCCCTCATTCCTCCCAGGAGGCAGGGAGCTGGGGCCCTGAGGAGGGGAAGGCGATCTGGGGGTGGTGGTGGTGGTGGGCGACCCAGGCCCAAGGCAAACTGGGAAGGGAAGCCTAAGTCTGTGGATTTCCAGGGCCACCTCTGGCCACGGGCCCCAGGACTGTCCAGCCAGGCTTGGGCCTGTGGAGTCCTGATCTAGAATGGGTGATGGGGGAGGGGCAGGCCTTGAGTTGGTCCCAGACTTCCCCAGCAGCCTCTGTCCTGTGGCGCCTGCCTCCCCTGCCCACTTGGCAGGGCCCCTCCCTGCAGAACGTGCCTGGCTGCTGCTTTGCTGCTGGTCATGGGTGTCCGATTTGGGAAGGTACAGAGGCCCCAGGCTCTGTGGGCAGGGTGCTGGAGGCCAACCAAGTCCAGGTTCAGAAGGAGGAGTCCAGAGCTGAGCACAGCGGGACGGAGAGACCTTCGGACGGCCTCGCCAGGAGCGGAGGCTGACACTCCACAGTGACAGGTGTCTTAGCTCCGGTTTCCAGTGCCAGGGCCGGTGCCGCGCCTGCCCCTGGCATCCCATCCAGCTGTTGGCCAGCTGGGCGCACACACTTGACCAGCCCCCGGTTTGGGTCCTCCCCCACCAGCCAGCAGGAATTCTGAGAAGCTGGAAGGGGCTGGCTACACCCCAGGCCAACTCTGGGCTGGGAGCAGCTGGGAAGAAGGGACCCAGAGGTCTGAATACCTGGTCATCAGAGGGAACGTCTTGGGCGTACAAGAGCCTCAGGAGAGAGGGTTGGGGAAGCAAACGGGGCGGGGGCAGCTAAGGCCTGCTGAAGGCATCGGGGCCAAGTTGGGGGCAGGTGCCTAGCAGATCCTCTCCCCCCGGACCCACACCCTTGGCGTATGGGGCTTGTGGGAGGGGCTTCCTGAGGGCGCTTCTACCTGCTCCAGCCTTCTCTCTGCCTCCAGAGAGTGAGGGAGACTGAGGCAGAGGGCCAGCCTCACAGCCCTCGCAGCCTCACATTCTGCGCAGGATCCGCCTGTCAGCCCCAGCCCTGCCTCGTTCCAGAGGAAATCCCACCCCCTTCCTTCATCCGGACCCCACCTCCGTCGTCCAGACCCCCACCCCCTGCCTTTCCTGCCAGATCCTTGGTTGGGAGGGGGTGGGGGAGAACATGGTTCCCACAGGCAGGAGAGGGGAGAGCAGTAGTGAGGGGGTGGGCAGGAGGCTGGGGGGTGGGTGCAGAGCTCAGGGGTGCAGCCATGGTCTCATTCTCCCACCGTCTCCCTTGCAGGAGCCGGCCCCACCCCCACTGCACACACCCACCTGGGCCTGGGGAGGTGCTGGGAGCTGAGATGAGGAGGGGGTGATCTGGGGGCAGGCAGGGGACAGGGACCCAGGCACCTGCCCTCTGAGCTGGCACTGCCCACAGCCTGCTAGCCAGCTCAGCATGGCTCTGCCACCACAGCCCTGCCCTGCACCGTGAGCCCAGAATCACGACACCCCCTCTTCTCAGAGCTCTCTCAGCTGCAACCCCTCCTCCGTCACGGGCCGGTCGGCCTTTATTTTTGTGCACCCCAAATTCTAAACCTGGGGGGCGGGCTGGGGGCTGGCGGGCTCCAGGGCGGAGAACCCCATTAGAGCAGTCAGTCCCGCCCACAGCCTCACCCACTCCCCTTCTCCCCTCCCCCCTTCGAATCCAGCTCCAGGCGCCCAGCCCCCGTCCGGGCCCAGGGTGGCAGCCGATGCCTGCGCCACCACCCAGCCGGGGTCAGGAACGAGGGCCCCGTGGGGCGCTGCGAAGCCGGCGCCCGCCCCAGCCCGCCTCTGGGCGGGTGTCTTCGGTAGACAATGGCTCAGGCAGCAGCGCCTCGCGGACCAGGAGGGAGAAAAACAAGTCGGGAGGGGGCGGCGGCGCCAAGCCCGGAGACCCCCGCCCTCCTCATTGTGTCTCCCGGAGACCCTCGCCCCTGACGGTCTCCCTCTTCCCCACGCCACGTCCCCCACCAGCAGCACCGACCCCAGGGCGCCTGGCTCCCCCCACCCAAATCCAAGGAACAGAGTCCGCTCGATTCACGAGCGCCGCGAAGAGGGGCTGGCGGGCGGGGGGCCTGATCGGGGGGCGCAGGCTCGCGATCGCGGCCCCTCCCGGCCGAGACTCACCCTGCGGGCTGGGGGGCTCCGGCGGTGACTTGCCGGGAGCCCGGGAGGCGCCGCCGAGCAGCAGCCCCAGCAGCGGCAGCAGCCGCGCGAGGACGCTGGGGCCACTCGGCGGCGGCATCGCGGGGCTCAGCCCGGCCCTAGCGGTCCATAGCTCCCGCGCGGCCCCGCTCGGCCGGCGCCGCTCAGCCCCGGCTCTGCGCCGCGCGGCTCGGGCTCCCGCTCCGGCTGCGGCGCCCGCTCGGCGCGATTGTCTCCGCCCGGAGCCGCCCGCCAGCGCCCCCTGCAGGCGGCGCCCCACACCGCGGGCCCCCGGCGCCGCCCCCTCCCGGCCCCGCTCAGCCCGCAGCCGCTCGCGCTGCCCGCCCTCTGCCCACCCCGCAGTCTCCCACCCCCGCTCCCGCACTCCGAGCTGCGAGGCGGTGTACCGATCAAGAGTCGTGTCAGGGTCCTATCACGGAGCTTCCAGGGGCTCGAGAGCCCCCGAAATTTGGTGCAAACATTGGGGGTGGGTGGAGAATAGCTATTGCTTACAACATATTCCCAAAGTGATGTAGTCCTGGGTGTCAGGCAAGTGCAAGAACTCCCCGCTCCGCCGCTGAGCGTCTGCGTGAACAGGGTCAGGGAGGCAGCGGGCGGCCCCTGGGGATCAGCGAGGTCTGGGTTCTTGTCTAGCTTCTGCCTCTCCTCAGCCAGGGGCGAGTAACTTAGCCTTCCCGTCCTCAGTCTTCCTCTAGGGTGGGGGTAGCAGTGCCCCCCCCCCCCAGGCTTAAATGGGATGTCACAACTCACATGGTGCAGGGGGCCAGAAACTGCCATCGCTGCTGGTCCCACTGGTTCTGGCTTCCTGAGACGAGCGGTCTTTTCCCTCTTCCTCCAGCATCTCCCTCTTCCTCCAGCATCGACCCTCACCCTTGAAGACCCCTATGGGCCTGCGCTAACCCCAGGCAAGCTGTCTTCCCTTCCGTATTTCTGATTCTCATCACTCAGTTTCCGACCTTCTGATCTGGGGCTGTACCCCTCTCTTGGCTCTCCGTGACGTAACACCGTGTGGTGCCCAGGAGGGGACTGCATACCCGGACAGCAGGCATCCTCTGGGTTGGGTGCCCTGGTTGGGTCTCCTGACTTAAGGGGTCCTCATAATGGTCTTGCGGACAAAACCAAGATTCTCTCTCACCTCCTTTCTTTCCTTCCCTCTCTCCACTCTTCCCCCCTCCCTCCCTCCCTCCCTCCTTCCCTCCCTTCCTCCCTAGTTTCTCCATTCCTTTTTCCTTTCTCTTTCTTGCTTTTTAACAGAAAATTTCCCCTAACAGCCCTACCCCTTACATAACCAATTTTTTGGAACCTCAACACAGGATTTAGCTCTCATGCCTGGTGAATTTCGCCTTGTTGGTTTCAACCCAACTTTACAATCTGTCACCACTGCCTGGAGTCTGCTCCAGCCACCCATTGGACTGGAGCTCTCCGCCAGCCAGCAGCCGCCTGCGGGGAAGAGTGGCTTCCCCTGCCCATTCCAGGCACCTGGGACGATGCCAGGCAGCCCAGGGGTGGGAGGGACTCAGGTCTAAATCCTGGTCACTAGGATCGAGCTCACATTTCTTTCTTGTCTATAAGAACAAATGCCAAATGCTTTGCTGGGTCGAGATAAGTTGTCTGGGGCCATCCGAGCTCAGTGATGGAGTGGAGGGGATTTGGCTGATGTTCAAGGATCATGGTTTAATCTTTTCTTAAAACTAGGCTCCGACCAGGAACCTGTTCCGGAGCTTGCCATGCGTGGATGTCAAATTGTCCATTTCAAAATTTACCACTGAGCCCTTGAGCTAACATCAAGCGCTAATAGCTCCTGTTCTCCAATGGCTTCCCCCAACTTAGCACTTAGCATTTTGTTTTTTTAAAAAAGATTATTTTAGGCCGGCGCCGTGGCTCAATAGGCTAATCCTCCACCTTGCGGCGCCGGCACACCGGGTTCTAGTCCCGGTCGGGGCGCCGGATTCTGTCCCGGTTGCCCCTCTTCCAGGCCAGCTCTCTGCTATGGCCAGGGAGTGCAGTGGAGGATGGCCCAGGTGCTTGGGCCCTGCACCCCATGGGAGACCAGGAAAAGCACCTGGCTCCTGGCTCCTGCCAGGATCAGCGCGGTGTGCCGGCTGCAGCGGCGGCCATTGGAGGGTGAACCAACGGCAAAAGGAAGACCTTTCTCTCTCTGTCTCTCTCTCACTGTCCACTCTGCCTGTCAAAAAAAAAAAAAAAAAAGATTATTTTATTTGTTTGAAAGGCAGAATGATAGAGAGGGAGAGAGAGAGAGAGAGAGAGAGAGAGAGAGATCTTCCGTCAGTTGGTTCACTTCCCAGGTGGTTGCAATGGCTGGAGCTGGGCCTGGTGGAGCTCCACCTGGGTCTCCCGTGAGTGGCAGGGGCTGGGCATTGTCCGTTGCTCCATCCCAGGACTGGAACTGCACCGGGCATAAGCGCTGATCCACCACATGAACCAACAGGTCCTGAGAAGGACCCTGTTCACCGCCGCTGGGGCGCCAACTCCCACTCCACTCCTCACCCCTTCTCCTCTGCGGGGAAGGAGGAACAGCCACAGGGGTCAGCGAGCGCAACCTGCTCAGCTCGCCCCGGTGTGCCATGGCCTTCCTGGGCTGAGCGCAGAGCCCGCCTCCCTCTGCCCCGCCCCCCCCCCCTTTTTTTAAAGATGTATTTATTATTTATTTGAAAGGCAGGGCGGGGGGAAGGAGAGAGAGAGAATCTTCCATCCACTGGTTCATTTCCTAAATGCCTGCAACGGTCAAGACTGAGCCAGGCTAAATCCAGGAGCCGGGAACTCCATCCGAGTGTCCTGCGTGGGTGGCAGGGATCCAAGCGCTTGAGCCATCACCCGCTGCGTCCCAGGACAAGTGCACAGCGGCGGGCCGCTGGGACCAGAAGTGAAGCCAGGACTCAAACTCAGGCACTCTGCTATGGGTGCAGGTGTCGCAAGCTTCGGCTTGACTGCTGCGCCACAGCAGTGGGTGGGAGGCACGGAGAGCATGGTTTTTTCCTAGGTCTCAGGTCATTTTGATGTTTATCTCTCCAACATCATGAAAAATATTCTGCTTAAAGTCGCCCACCAGGGACCCAGCCTTCCTTCTTTGATGCCTCCCCTAACAGGCACCTCCGTCCCCTCCAGTGGCACCTGTAGGCCCTGCCACTCACTTACTGTCCTGCAACCCCACTGTCTCCTCCCTGACTCCCCAGAGACAGTCAAATGCAGCCTGTGCCCAGACAGGGACCCCTATGCGCACACCTCCACCGACCCCAGTTCCCCGCCCACTCGTTCCTCCGTCCCCTTCTCCTCCCCGATGTCAAGAAGAAGCGGCTCTGTGGGGACTCCGTCTCTTTATTAGGAAGCAGGGATGGGGTGGCCCTGCTCCGTGGGGGAGGGGCAGGGCAGCAGGAGCCCCGAGAACAGCTCCAGCCCACGGGGGGGGGGGGGCAGAGCCAGCAGCAGCGGGAGGAGGCTAGCACAGCTGCCCTGTCACTCCTCATCTTCATCTTCCTCTTCCAGAGGCGGCCGATTCCGCTTGAAGAAGCCCACCTGGGGGTGCACAGGGGCCGGTCCGAGCCTCAGTGGGGAGTGTTATGGACCAGCAGCCACAAGGCCCCCTGCCTGCCCCAGCACGGAGCACAGACCCCGTTGGGCTCACAATACGACCTTCCCCAGCTTGGAGCTGGTGCTTGGAGCACGCGGTGGGCTCTCGCAGCATTTTTGTTTTTTTCTGCCCTGTTTTTTTCTTACACATTGATGTTTGTGTTTCTCTCTGATTCAAGTGCATGGCAACATGTATCTAATCCTTGTGTCGCTGCCCGACTTCCCAGGTTCTAGAGTGGCCCCTGGGTCTCCGGCCTCACTCAGGGGGAAGAACAGACACAGGAGGTGACAGGTTGTGCCGCGTCCTAGGTAGCAGTCAGGACCTCCAGAAAGCAGGACTCCTGCCCTGTGGCTCCTCGAAGGTGTGTGTGTGTGTGTGTGTGTGTTTGCATATGTATGAGGGTGTGTGTATGAGTGTGAGACTGTGTGAGTGTATGTGCAAGAATGCGAGTGTGCGTGTGAATGTGTGTCTGTGAAAGTGTGAGCATGATTATGTGTATCTGAGTCTATGTGTGTGTGTGGTGAGAGTGTTTGTATGTGTGTGAATGTATGTGTGTGTCTGTGAGAGTGTGAGCGTGATGTGTATCTGAGTCTGTGTGTGTGTGTGTGTGTGCTGAGAGTTGTGCGTGTGTGTGGTGAGAGTGTGTGGGTGTGGGTGTGTGTTTGTGTGTGTGTGTCTGTGAAAGTGTGAGTGTGATTCACCTACCTTCCAGGGGTGTGTGCCCTGGGAGAGCCGCTCTGGAGGACACTGCAATAGCGCCGAGGTGGGCCCCTGGGCCAGATCACCCACGTGGGCCCTGCCCCTCCCTGCCTCCCCGTGTGCCCACCCAGGGCCTCCAGCACTCCCCATGCCTCACCTTCCACATGGCCAGGACCAGGAGGATGAGCAGCAGGAGGCCGCCCAGGGCGCCAACCAGCACCCACCAGATTGGAACAGCCTTCTCCTCCAAGACACGGAGCAGCTGGGTCTGCACCTGCGTGCAAGCCAGGCTCTCACCAGACGCACACCTGGAGCCGAGCCACCCGCCTGCCGGCCAGCCCTCAGCGCCGGGAGGCCCCACTCCCATCCTGGCTGGGCGCTGACCCAGGAGACACCGTGGGCGCTGCGTCTCCCTCATCCCCCACCCCCACCCCCCACTGACCAGAGCTTCCCCGCTGGGCAGGCTGAGCGCGGGCACCGCGTAGGGGAGGGAGGAGACGTTGAACCAAGCTTGCGACTGCAGCACAAACTGATCCAGCGGCCTCTGGAGAGGGCGGGGGCGAAAGTCACTCACCACCCCCCCCCCCACAACTTGGTGGCAGGAGTCCAAGTCCCCGCCCCCGCGCCGCAAGGGAAGCCTCTCCCTTGCTCCCGACCCCCCCCCCACCTCACCAGCTCAGTGCTCGCCTCCCGGAGGCCCCGCCCCGAGCCCCGCCCACCCGCGTGCTGCCTACCTCGCGGAGGCTGGACAGCCCCAGCAGGGCCAGCACGGTGACCATGGCCCGCTGCCCGCGCGCCATCTCCTGCAGCTCACATTGCACCACAGTGCAGGGCGCCGAGTCACAGCTCTGAGGGGACGCTTCATCAGTCCCGTCCCTCCTGGCCCCTCACCCCCTCGCCCCAAGGAGCCAACACAGGGCAGGCAGGGGCCTCGGGCAGCCCCGGCCTCCTGGAGATGGCTGGAGCGAATGCTTCCTCCCGCAGCCCTCAGCACCTGGGGGCTTGGAAACCTCGCTTTGGCCTTTCCCCCCCTTTTTCTCAATAGAGTGGGAAACTTAAGAAATGCAAGGGTCCCCCAGCCACCAGCGAGGTCCTTCGTGTTCACTTGGCGTGACCCGCAGAGGCCCACGTCATGGCCCTCCCTCCCCTGCGGAGCCCCGGCGCCCTCTCACCACCAGGACCGGATCCCGAAGCCCCGCGGCCGAGGACGGCTGCGGCTCCAGCAGGTCGGCATGCCTGCGCTCGCGCCGGTACCCCGGGTGCATGGGAGAGGGGCTGGGAGTGGGCAGCCTCCAGTTTATCTGGGGAGGCCAAAAAAGCAGTCAGTACCCCCTACACACACCAGGTGCCCGGGACCCCACCCCAGCTTCGGCTCACCCAGGCGCTCACCTTGAGGGGGTTGGGCGAGGGCTGTGGGGAGCACTGGAGGCCCCCCTGCGGCTCTATGCCCAGGATGTAGAGCAGGTCCGAGGGCTGGGACTGGCCCGGGAGGTGGATGGTCAGGTGGAGACCCCTCACGGTGCCTGGGCCATTGTTGTGGAGCTGGGGTGGTGATGGCCAGGCAGCAGGTGGCTCAGAGCCAGGGCACAGCACCTAGGCCCCTCCCTCCCCAGCTGGGACTCGGCGGGGGCTCCCTACCTCATAGGTGTGCTCCACTTTGAGGTCCAAGCTGTTCTGTTCCTGGTCACCTTCTTCTGCCAGCACCAGGGAGGCTGGAAAGGAGTTCCTACAGGTGCCCAAGCCCCCCAGAGGGTGAGTGATCTCCAGGCTGCAGCCCCTGGGACACCTAACTGCAGCCTTGCCGGCCTCTCCCTTGGGCGCCCTCTCTCTCACCCTCGCAGCTCCACTTGAGCAGCAGCGCGGACCGGCACAGCCAGCAGCACAGCCTCGCTGTTGGGGTTCTGGCTGTTCTTGCTGCAGGGGAGGGGTGAGGAGAAGCGGGTCACCCACACACCGCCCCGTGCCTCCCTGGGCCGGGCCAGGGAGCGCTGACTGCACACAGGGCGTGGCGCGGGAAAGAACTCCTCTAAGGTCCCAGGAGTCAGACGTGAACCTCTGACCCAAGAGAGGAAGGGCGGGGCCTGGCCGGAAGGTGTCTCAGAAGACCCTTCTGTAGGGAAGGAGCCTGAGGGTCTCTGCACTGGGGTCGGACAGGGGAGGGGGTGGCTAGGTGCGCTCCCCGGAGCCGGGTACCTCCTGATCTGCAGCTGGAAGGATACAGACTCGCCAGCATCTTCCAGGTTCCCCACGCTCACCAGCATCGTGATTCCTATCTGGGAGACGGGGAGGGCCCAAGTCACCGCCCCAAAGCCCGCTCTGGGCAGCCCTGCCCTGAATGGGCTCCCAGTGGCCCCCCTCCCAGCTCACCCCGTACCCAGGACACACAGTAGCCAGGGGTGTGAGGCCCGGGATTCTAACCCAGGGCTCTCAGACTCCAAAACCTGGCCCGGGACCCGGCTGCGGCTGTGCCGGGCCGACGCCTTACCCGCGCCTGCTTCATGGGGTTGCCAAGCTCGCACAGCACCGCCTTGGTCTGGTTCTCCTTCCTCTGGTTACAGATGAGTCTCTCCAAGCCCTGGGGGGCGGGGCGGGGCTTAAGCTCCTTTGGAAAGGAGGTGGGGGGGGCACTTGTGTGCCTGGGTGAGCAGGGGCACTGGGGAGGTGGGGGTGGGATTCTGCTTTTGCGTCACTGTCACACTTCTTTTTTTTTTTTTTTAAGTAAATTTTCATTTGGGAAATAATAACCTAAAAATGCATTGCATAGAGAATGACCCCCTTGTTATAAACTACAGCAAAAACCGAAATCAATAGGTGAGGTGCCTTCAGAAAGTCTGTGGGAACATGGAATGCAAAGGTTACGATTATTTATGCCCAGAGCGTTGGAAACCTGCTGCTAGCTTTTTCATACTGCACGTTCTCCATGCACTTTCTTGCAGTGCCCTTTGTACCTCTGTTAGTGACTGTCAATCTTGGAGGAAAAAGACTGGGCACAGGTTCCAGCTACCACTTCGTTTCTGAGACATGTAGGGGTTTTTCGATTGAGTTCTCGAATTTTGTGCCATTAGGGAGCATTCCTCTTCCAAACACCTTATGTGGCCAAGCATACGGGACATGGGAGCTCTTGCAGTGGGATATGGACAGGGTGGAGGCTTCTGCACGTGTCAGGACCTGGCAGTGCCCTAGGGCTGGGCCTCACCTCTATGGTGCTCACTGCCCGCATGTAGTGGGCCCCCAGGGGCAGGTGCACCACCAGCTCTGCCTCGTAGGCCCCCTCCCCGTCGTTGGCCGCGACCATCTGCAGCTCCAGCACATTGTCAGCCCCAATCAGGAGTGGGGAGCCCTTCCTGTGGGGGGGAGGGAGAGGAGTGAAGCCAGGGAGGAGGAGAGGCGGCAGGGGGCCGAGAGGGCCGGGGAGGAGCAGAGTGGGAGGTCCCCTTACAGGCTGGCCGTGAGGTGAAGCTGGGGCACGCACACGTCATCTTCCCCACACTCCAGGATGATGCGGGTCTAGGGGGGCACATTGAGAGGTGTGGGTAACTGGGGTCCTCTGAGGCTTGGGGGCCACACCAGGGTTAGGAATACAACAATGGGCTTGGGATTCTTATCAGGGCTTAGGGAATAAGGGACCAGTGTTGTGGCACAGCAGGTGAAGCTACCACTTGGGATGCCGGCACCCCAGATCACAGCGCTGGTTCAAGTCCCCGCTGGTCCACTTCCAATGCAGCTCCCTGCTAATGCCCCGGAGAAGGCAACAGAAGATGGCCCAAGTGCTTGGTCCCCCCCACCCACATGGGAGACCAGGATGGAGTTCCAGGCTCCTGGCACAGCCCGTTTTCTGTGGCCATTTGGGGGGTGAACCAGTGGATGGAATATCCTTTCTCTCTCTTTCTCTCCCTCTCTCCATCACTCTGCCTTTCAAATAAATAAAGCAAATCTTACAAAAAAAGATCTGAAGCTGAAAAAGTTTGGAGTTGACCTCAAGGTGTAGGGGATATTGGGATTTTCGCTAGCCTCTCTCTGTATATATCATAAACATATAAACATACTCTGCACATACACAAACACTTGAATTATTTGAGAGGCAGAGAGAGAGAGAAACAGGCAGACAGAGCTCCACTGGTTCACTCCCCAAACGCCCACAGCAGCCAGCAAAGCTGAGAATTCAACCTGAGCCTCCCAGGTGGGTGACTTGAGCCACCTTCACTCTCTCCCAGGGTCTGTATTGGCAAAAAGCTGGGATCAGGCACTGGCACTGGGAATTGAACCCAGGCGCTCGGATATGGGATGCAGGCATCTTAACTGGTAAGCCAGATATCGGGGTGACGTCAAGGTCTGGGGGTACACATTATGATTTGGACACTACCCCAACCTAGGCTTTCTGTCAGGGGCCCTGTACCACTCCCACCCGTCCCACCTGCTCCTGCACGTGGGTGTTCCCGTGCAGGACCACGGCAGGGGCCACGCCAGCCTCCTTGGGCTGCAGCGACACGTTGAAGCTGAGCACGATGGGGCTCAGCTTGTCCCGGAAGTCCGCCTCATCCTAGGAGGGAGACAGGAGTCAGGCAATCTCGCTCCATGCACATCCTGCTGATGACCCCTGGACCCACAGCACCCAGCCCAGTGCCCCAGGGCTGGTGAATGCGGTGCACACGCCCAGCCCAGCCGAACCCCTGCCTGTGCGTACGCGAAGGAAGGCCGTGGTGTTGTGGCAGAGGCGGCTCTGCCTCCCGCCCAGGTCCATGCTCAGGGTGGTGCTCGCCTGCTGAGAGCCCAGCAACAGCACTCGCCGGCCCTGGCGGGG
The DNA here is from genome assembly GCF_964237555.1 of Oryctolagus cuniculus. Taxonomy (NCBI): domain Eukaryota; kingdom Metazoa; phylum Chordata; class Mammalia; order Lagomorpha; family Leporidae; genus Oryctolagus; species Oryctolagus cuniculus. The sequence goes on along the minus strand of NC_091448.1, from coordinate 18,921,318 downwards.
CTTCTGGCGGTCCAGCTGCAGCTCAGCCTGCAGGTCTGCAGGACAAGCAGGCCCGGTCAAGACCACCTGGCCAGCCGCGGGGGAGCCTGGGCCCTCCTCCCCCTGCGCCTCCCGAGCCACTCACACAGCCTCTGGGGAATGTTGTGCCCGGTGACCCCCACGCACATCTGGATGTTGAAGCTGCAAAGACGTGAGTGGGTTCAGGGGCGAGGGCCGGCCCAGGGACCACAGGTCCCGGCTGCCGCGCCCGCGCCTCCTCACCAGCTCACGGGGGTGTTGGTCTGGTGCAGGACACAGTTCTTCACAGCAGGGTTCAGCGAATCTTGCACCAGCAGCTGGACATCGGCCATGACCACCGGCTGGGCTCTAGCGGGACAGAGGGGCGCCTGCCGTTGCGGCCCCTTTGGGGTTGGCCTCCTCCCGCACCCCGCCCCCAGAGTCAGCGCTCACCTGTACACAACCACCTTGTCCGCCCCGTAAGCTCCTACCAGCAGGTCTAAACATTGCAGGAGGGGTCGGGATTGGCAGTTAGAGAGGGCATGGGGGCGGCTTCTCATCTCCCTTAGGGCTCCGCACACCACCTCCCCCGCCCCAGGAAGTCTGACCTGCTCCCCTCCACCCCAGGCTTCCCAGCCATACAAAGCGGTCAGAGCCCCCAGTGGGGCGGGCACCAGGTCAGGCCCGGGCCTCCTGGCTGTCTCTCGGCATTTGCAGCAAAGGCACCTGGGTATCCGTTGTCATCGATGTCTGTGGCACCTCTCAGACAGAAGCCAAAGGCAGAGCCCGCGGGGAAGGGGCTGTCCAGGACCTGGGAGGGATGTGGGTTCAGCCCCTCGCTCTGCCCCAGGTACACCAGCACTTGGCCCCGACCGCTCGGACCCCCGTAGGGCGCAGCCACCGCAACATCTGGAAAGGTAACAGGCATGGCTGCTTGTTATTCAACCCCCCCCCCCCCACCAGGGGCACGGCTTCCTGAGCTCCCTCTCTGGGCCGGCCCCGGAGGACCAAGAGAGGGCTGCCCAGTGTGAGGCCGAAGTTGCGGTCAAGTGGGAGAGAGGCTGGTCAGGCAGCACTGTTAGGAAAACAGCACCAGCCTCCACTAACCGCCGAGGAAAAGAGATCAACAAGATTTCATTTAATCCTGAAAATGAGGCATTATTCTACTAATTTTAGATAAAAAGTGTGGGCTCCAGAATATGGAGTAGCTGAAGCTTATTAAATACAGGCCCCCAACTTCCCCTGGGGCCCTGCGCTTCCCCCCCACAGACTCAGGCACACCCACAGGCTCTCACTCACCTTTGAAAGCGCACCTGTTGTCAGAGTGGCACCTCTGAGAACTCTTCGTGTCTGACACGAGCGCGTCTTTGATACGTGCCTTGCACCTGTCTACCCTTTGCCTCCCGATTTTGTTGACAGCATGTTTCCTACGCAGCTCTTTCTTTGAACTGTCTTCACTGATTTCTCTGACCTTGCCATAGGCTGAGCCGGCTTGTCCCACTGCCAGCCCTGGGTGAACCCAGCTCGGGGCACCATGAGCCCCTGACCCCAGTGCCCTGGAGGCTGCCCCGCTGCCTGGCCAGGTGCTGCTCACTCCTCCCAGTCTGCTCAGCACCTGTTTCTAGCTTCCTCCATCCTTGCAGCGCCCAGCCCTTGGCTTCTCACAGGGGACCGCATCTCCTACTTCTCAAAAGGGAAGTGGCCCCACCGTGGGCCACCAGCTCCCTTTACCCTGTTCGTGTTTGACATTGGAACAGGTGTCTCTCTTCACCCGGCACCGGGCTGTGTCCCCCCTGTGCATTACAGGAACCTCTTCTGGCTCCCCTGGCTCCGCCCCTGGTTCCTCTGGCTCCACCCCCTGGTCCCTCTGGCTCCGCCCATGACTCCTCTGGCTCCACCCCCTGCTCCCCATGGCACATTTTCTCCTGTTCAACCCCTTCCATTTTCCTCCACATTGAATTCATCTTTCCTGACTGAAGCCCCTCCTGGCTCCCCCTGCCCTCGGGTCAAGCCCAGGCTTTCTGTTGAGGCTGTTAACCCTCCTGCAGCAAGTGGGGGCTCCTCTCTCCTCACCATTGTAGCCATCCCTGTTGAGGTCGCCCAGGGGCGCGATCGCAGAGCCAAACCGCCCGTAGAGCTGCGTGCCGGTCAGCAGGAGGCTGGGTGCGCCCAGCAGGTGGGGGCCTTGCAGCTGCAGGAACAAGTACACGCGCCCCACCTCGGCCAGCTTGTGGTCTGCCTGGCTCGCCATGAACAGAGGAGCGCCCACCAGTAGGTCATGCCTCCTGCAGGCAGAGGGGTGGTCAGCTGGGGCTGGCTAGTGGCGGCTGGGGGCTAGGGCCAAATCTTGCCCACGCTGGCTCTCAGCTCCTGGGGCGGTCGTGCCCAAGGCAGGGCTGGCAGAGGCAACTGGGGAACCAACGGGGTAGGGGTGGGGCGTCCCCCTCCTCACCCATCCCCGTTGACATCAGTGACCGCCACAGAGTGCCCAAAATACGAAGCCATCTGCAAGGAGACGAGGGCACCTTCGTTTGTACCTCCCAACCCCCCAGATATTCTGTGGTCTTAGTTTCCTGTCTTCAGCCAGTCCCAGCGCGGCCCGGCCCCCACCTGCTCGCCCTGCAGCCGGTGCAGCCTGTAGAAGTAGGAATCCAAAATTTCCACCTGCATGGACAGTGCATGGAGCGTGTTACGTTTGCTCCCCGTGAGAAGGGCAGGAAGTCGGGGCGGGGGGACCGTGAGCCTGAGGACTGGGGACATTGATGCCAGTGGTGTGGTGGAGGGCACTCACCGCTCCCATGGTCCAGCTCCAAGTGGGGGCACCGAGGACATACTCTGGGGGAGAGCCAGGCTCAGCGGGCGGCATCTCTAGAGCCTGCTACCTCCCACCCGCTCCGCGCGCAGCTTCTCCCGGGGCTGGGCTCCCAACCCCGCCACTGAGCAGGTGGACTTCTTACCTGTTGTGCTGAGATCCCCATCGAATTCGCCCACGGCCACCGAGTACCCTGGGGACAAATTAAATCTTAGCAGGAGGTGCTGGGGGCGAGAAAAGAGGGGACTCCGAGGCCACCCAGTCCGAACCCGGCACCGCGCAGAGCCGTCCAGAGGCGGGGCGCTGTAGGCGCTGCGGAGGCTCCCGAGGGGCAGGACGTGGTCGGCGGGGCGGGCGGTGACCCCTGGGGTGCTGGGGCTCCAGATTACCTCGGTAGCCGTCGAAGTACTTTCGGTTGCTGTAGTCGAAGGTGAAGTTCTGATTGGGCACGGTCCACAAGAGGACGCCGGGGCTGTAACTCGAGATGATGTTGGCAATTGGAGCCCGGACCAGGAAACCTAGGGCGCGAGGGGCAGGGAGTGTGGGGGCCCAGACGCCAGGGGTCTCCCGGGGCCGTGAGAGGGGCGGGGGTCGCACCGACTCGCACGTACCTAAGTAATAATAGCCGCCCGGAGCCCCCAGCACCAGCTCTCCTTCCTGAAAGGGAAGCCCTGGAGGTGAGAAGAGCGCCCGGTTCGTGGACTGCCCCCACCATGCTTTTGCCTCCAACTTGCCTGGGTGATCACGGAGCTGAAGCCCGCTTCGCAGGAGCGTAAGTCTCCTAGGGGAGACGGCTCAGTGAACCCGCGGGGGAAGAAGCGAGCCTCCGCGCCTGCAGCGCCGCGGGGCAGTGCGCAAGCGCGAGGGGGCGGGGACAGGGTAATAAGGAGGCGTGGCTGCAGTCGGAGGGGCGGGACCAGGAGCTGGGCAGACGCTAAGGCCAGATTGGAAGCCGGGCTGGCGGAGGTTAGGGGCGGGGCTATGCAGTCTCGAGTGGGCGGAACTAGATGGAGGGTGGCCCTTACTAAGATACATTTTTTCGTAAACGTGGCTCATGGTGTTGCCACGACAGGGCGAGTACTCCGCGCGCCTCCCGCTAGGCAGATGAGCCACGAAGCAGCCGCCGACCGGCGTCTTCTCGGCCTCCGCTGCCTTTTCCAGGACGTTCCATTGCTGCCAGGGGGCGCAGGCCTGGACAGGGCCACGGGAGAGTGGGGAAGGGTGCGAGGCTCGGGCTCCCCCGTCCCCAGCGCATCCCCTCCCCGACCGCCCCGTGCCGGTCTCGGGGCGCCCACCACAATGATGTCATTCCAGCTGACGACCGACGCCCCCAGGCCTTGCCGGGCCCTGAAGGTTTGGAAAAGTTGGGAGCTCGTTTTTCGGTACTCGTCGCCTGGAGGGCACAAGAAGGGGTGGGGCGTTGAGTCCCATCCGGCCGTGAACCTCCCCCTCGCTCCTCCCTTCCACCCTTGCTGGGGACTCACTGAGGTTGAAGGACAGCAGGCTGCACGGGCTGCCCTCGGCCTTCCAGGGGCACAGGAACACGCCGCCCGTCTCCTTTTGGCCGAGGCCCAGGGTCCGCGGGGCGCCCACCACGATGGCCACGCTGCGCGGGAAAGCAGGGTGAGCGCGGCGCGGTGCTGGGAGCGCGCCGGGGCCGTGTAGCCGGCGGGCACCGCATCGCTCTCCTACATGGGACCTCACACTTTATTGTGAGAGAGGGAAATCCCATGCCTAAAGTAACCCAGCGAGTCGGGAGTGAAGCTGGAACTGATCCCACGGTTTGATTTGAACACCGGGGGTTCGGTATCCGTGAGAAAAGTATCGCCTACGCTGTCGGCGTCTCCACCGTCCGACCACCAGCCACCACCAGGGTCTCGCGTGCTCCTGGGAACCAGGTCCCTCCTTGGGAGGGGGTTTGAGTGCTGAGGGAGGCACGCGAAGTGGGGCGGGGGTGCGTGGGAGCGGAGGGTCCCGCCGGGGTAGTTTTACCTGAGCTCTGCCACGTGTCAGTCAGGCAGAACGCCAACCCATGTACTGCACGTATACGGGGCGTTTAGCACGGTCCCAGTCCAACAGGGAGCAAGTTCATTGAGGAAGAACACTTTATTTTTTGGCACCCAGGATGTTTACTACGTAGTGCCCATGGGACCACTAATCGTGGAAAGGAGGGGGAAAGCAGCAGCAACAGGTGTGGAGCTGAGATTCAGACCCAATGTCAGATGGGGGTCAACACCCGGGGGCTGCTCCGCTTCCGATCCAGTTCCCTGCTAACATGCCGGGGAGGGCAGTGGGGCGATGGTCCAGTCCTTGGGCCCTAGCCACCCACATGAGAGACCAGATGGAGTTCCGAGCCCCTGGCTCAGCCCCAGCCCAACCCTTGCGGCCATTTGGGGAGTGAACCAGCAGATGGAGGACTTCTGTCTGTCTCTCCCTCTCTCTCCTTGCTGGTCTACCTTTCAAGTAAATATATATTTTTAAAAAGAGTTGAACCAAGAGGGTGGACCCTTACCCCTTGCCCCCCAAACAGTTTTCACTGATCATTGAATGGGGACCACCTCAGGAAGGGGACAATGTCCACTAGGACAAGTAGCCCAGGGTAACACAGGTATAAAAAGGAGGAGCCAGGTAGGCAGGCACTGTGGCATAGCAGGTAGAGCCACTGCCTGCAATGCCAGCATCCCAAATGGCTGTCGGTTTGTCCTGGCTGCTCTACTGATCCAGCTCCCTGCTAATGGCCTGGGAAAAGTATCAGAAGCTGGCCAAAGTGTTTGGGTCCCTGCCACCCACACAGGAGACCTGGAAGAAGCTCCTGGCTCCTGGCGCAGCTCTGGCCACTGCAGCCACTTTTGGGGAGGGAACTTAGTGGATGGAAGATTGTTCTCTCCCCTTTCTGTAACTCTTCAAAATAAACAAACAAAAATCCTAACAAAAGGGGGGGGCAGGACTCTAACCTTGGTAGTCAGATTCCAAAGCCTGATCAATTCAACCATTAATGACCGATTGCTTCTTTTCAAATTGCTAATAACTGTGATGGGGATAAGAGAAATGGAGCCGAAAAGAAGGCCGGATAGACAGTTTTATAACTGGCAGACCAGCTCAGGACATGTGCTCTTTTCTGTATCCCAGCAGGATGATCCTCCGGGCAAAGCCAGGCACGCGCTTTGGGCCTCCCTTTGTTTCTGCTGTGGCCTCAACGCCCACCTCCCCACCGGTGTTCCTCCCCCTCACACCTGGGCCAGCTGTGCCCAGCAGACCCCAGAATTCACCTTGTTCAACTGCTCTCATCCACAGGGAACTTGAGTAGTGATGTGCATGTGTGGGGGGCCCTTCTCTCCCCAGCATCCAAATATCCCCCAGGGCTCACCTTCCATGGCTGTCCTTGTAGAAGTCCAGTGAAAACCCAAAGTGGCTGCCATTGAGGCCCGTATAGATGGTGAGCTGCACTGGGTCCAGGTTCAAGGCCCAGGCTGGAGGTCCAGCACCTGGACCCAAGAGCAGCAGGGCCCATTCCAGAAACCAGAAGGCAGGCAGTGGACCCAAGGCTCTGGCCATCTTCCTTCTCCCACAACCTCCTAGGCAGGAATGGGTCAGCTCCTTCGTCTTCCCTCCAGTTCTCACCACAGGAAGTCTTTTCTTATCAAACTGGAACCCAGCGTAACTTGCTCAACAGTAGGCAAAGGGCTGGCCCTGGACCCGGACGGTGTCTGGCGTTGCCAGGAAGGGGGTGAGGCCCTCCAAGGGGTGGATGCGCATGGCCAGAAGTCACATCTCCTGCCTTTCCCAGGAGCAGCTGCTCACCACGTCCCCCCGATCCTGCCTCTCAGCTGTCTCCCGATCCTTCACCCCAGCTCCACTACCTCCATGCTCGGCCACGCCATCCTCACTTGGTGCCCGAGAGTCCAGGTGTGGACTGATTGTTCCTACAACGCCACAGGTCCACCCTGGCCTGCAGTCCTCCAGCTCCTCCCTCGCCCCATCGAGCTGGCTGCATCGCGGTGGCGCTTTGTAACTCGGCCAGGATGGGGGCAGGAACCCGGAAGCTGCTGCCCCTTGATAAGACCTGAGGCTGCCCTTTTGGGATAAGGCCCTCGCCCACTTCCTCCTTCCAGGGCCTTTGGCAGCCTGTCATGCTTATTGGTGCAGAAGCTTCCTCACTCTTCTATCTTGGGCCAAGTCTTCGTGTGGCCACAGCAGTGCAGCCAGTGCTGGTACAGAGATGGCGAAAGGATCTGGCCTAGCAAAGCGATGGGCATAGAGTGGAGTCACCCCAGGGTGTTCTGGCTAACGAGCTCTGAGATTTTCGCACCAGCTATCAGTTGAAGGCGGGTCCTCACCCCTTGCATGATGGAGCTCTCATCCAACCAATCAAAACTCGAGTCTGGTTGGGGTCACTGCCTCTAGGAAGGCTCCCCCAACTCCGCAGACTAGCACCCTGGGCTACTGTCCCCAGGTCTGCTCATTGCCCTGTGCAGCAACTCCCTGAGAGCAAGGTTTCTTTCTGCAGCCCCAAGGCCCAGCCGAGAGCCAGCTGCTGGACTGCGCGGAGGCGTGCGCTAAGGATAGGAGAGGCAAACACAGCGGCAGATGAGTGGAACACGAAGGCACGTTCCCTGGGCAGGAGGAGTGCCAAGTCTCCCTGGCACTGCATGTCTTCCCCGAAGTGCACTGAGGAGATTCCGGAGGGCACCAGCGGGAGGAGGGCCCGGCTGCACCCTCCTTTTGGAGTTCCCTGCTCAGACTGCACTGGCGCCGTACTCTGCTTGACTACCCCGAGCCATCTGGAGTCACTTAAGCTCCTCCCTTCTCGTACTTCACCATCTCAGCTCAGTTAAAAATATGACCCCTGGGGCCGGCGCTGTGGTGCAGTAGGTTAATCCTCCGCCTGCGGCACTGGCATCCCATATGGGCGCCAGTTCTAGTCCCGGCTGCTCCTCTTCCCATCCAGCTCTCTGCTGTGGCCTGGGAAAGCAGAAGATGGCCCAACTCCTTGGGCCCCTGCACCCGCATGGGAGACTGGGAAGCTCCTGGCTTTGGATTGGCGGAGCTCTGGCCATTGTGGCCATTTGGGGAGTGAAACAACAGAAAGAAGACCTTTGTCTCTACCTCTCACTGTCTGTAACTCTACCTCTCGAACAAATAAATCTTAAAAAAAAAAAAAAAAAAAGTATGATCCCTTAAGGCTAAAAGCTTCTTGGACTTCAGTCTGGGCCTTCTTCGCTGATGAATTCCCAGTGCCAAGTTCACGGCAGACATGTAATACATCTGCTAGAAAGCTTAGCCTAGTCCTCTACTTAGTGTCAACTAAGTGGCTACCGTATCACTGGTGTATTCCATGAAGCCCCACATGGATATAATAAACACTTACTCTAAAACACTCAGTAGGTCAGATAAAGATGACCATGAAGGGTTCTTAGCAAACTCAGTCCAGAGGGAGTGAAGACATGCACACACAAAAACACAGCAGAGGGACAGTGAAACACGCCTTGGAATAGATACAGGCCATGAACATAACTTCTATCAATGGATCCACCTAACAATCCTATGGAGTGGGTACCGTATATTGTGTTTATTTTATAAACACAAAAACTGTGGCACAAGAATTTCAGGTAAATTGCAAAGCAAGATTCAAACACAGGCTGTACTTGAACCCATGTTCACGTTCCGTTTTGCCTGACCAAGAAGGAGTCTTAGGCATAGGGAATGACATAGGCGGAGAGCACCGAAAACCCCACAGAGGTAAATTATGAGGAGAGCAGCAGCTGATTCAGCACAGAGCCCTTCCAGGCGGAGACAGGGCACAGCAGTGCAAAGGCAGGCTGGGGCCAAAGCCCTGGATGTCCTTGAGTGCCACATTCGGGAATTGATGGGAATCAAAGAAGAAAATCCAGGAGCATCCGTGCTCCAATCTGCAAGACAGCACCGGACGCCCGTGGACGTGACTGCAACTCTCTGGGTTGAAGTTGGTGAGGCTACACGTGGGACTCGGAGGCAAGCAGAGAGCGCCAAGATTAGAGGGAGGTGCCAAAGGTAATTAGAAACTTCGGTGCCTCGCTGGTTGTTTCCCAACCCAAACTGGGAAACACAGGTGGAGGGGCTCAGATCTGGGACAAGGGAGAAGCTGCCTTCCCACCTCAAGTTGGGTTCACCTCCCTCTGAGTGGCAAAGGAGTGCTGACACACAGCTACTAATTTTCACAGGCCAACAGCCAGACCCCTAGAATTCGTCAATGAACTCATAGTTCTGCTAATGTTTCACTCAGTTAGCAATTAACGAGCCTCTACTATGTGCACTGGTCATGTGGAGGCTACAGACATTGTAAATAATTTAATGCTTCCTTGCTAAATCCTGAGGGGTAATCCTCAGCTAATATTCTACTTTGTACCCGACTTTCTTAAACGTGTAGTCCTAATGTTTACTATATATTCAACTCTATGCTAAGATACCCTAAAGGGGTAAAAAGCAGCACAAGCAGCAGGCTGAGCCCTCAGAGCTCACAATTTCACTGGCAGGCAATGAATGCAAATGAATTACACGGACTATGAAGTCAGTAAACGCACATGGACCACGAAATCACATCCCAGTCCCCAACGGCCCTCACGGCTGAAGAGGGAACGCGTCCGTGTCTCAAGCTGAGGCGGCTGAGGCCTTGTCAAGCAAAGCAGCTGCACCCAACTTCACACAGCACTGCTGCACAGGCCGGTCTGCCTCCTTCTCGTCACCTTCGGCGCGCTCAGAAAATCACTTTCGTTTTCTAACATCTTTTCTTTCCGGGCAGAGACTTTTGTTATTTTAGGAAAACAGGCAGATCTGAGCACCCACTGCTAGGTTCAGGGTGAACAGCTTCTTCAGTGGCGGGTGAACACAGCTGCACCAGGGTGGAAAAGAGCTATTGCACAACTCCTCAAACAAGGAGAAGAAACTGGTTTGTCACTGCACAGTAGCTTTCCACGCTAGATTTCCCCCTGAATGTTTTGTAATTTTTTTGATATGGAAGAGTGGGGGTCTCTACCTTCTAACAATTAAGGCACAGGTGCCCAGACACTGCAGTAACATTAAAGGGCTGAAGACAGTAATTTAAACCTGGTATACAGAACTACATTCAGAGGGCAAAGGTCAGGTAGAGTCCATGTAATATCACTGCCCTCAAACTAACCCAAAATCCTAAAAATTGAAGCCAGAAATTCCAAACCCATTTAGCACCTACATGCCACGTATTCTACTACAGATTTATATATACAAATTTATATATAAAATGTATATTTTATGTTTATAATGGGAAACTTATATAGATTTATTTATATACAATGGGGGAAAAAAAGGATCTAGAAGAAAATTTTTATGGGAAAGGCTCCAAGACATCAAGGGATGACAGAAATCTAACTACTGTTACTTCTCCCCAACATACATCTTTCCCCTTTTCTTGGGCAGTCTGAGCTCTCAGGATTGTAATTCCAAACATCTCAAACTAGTTCACAAAAATCCATCCCTTGACCACTTCAAACAAGACGTTGCTTGTGGAATGGGCATTCAGCCTAGGGTTATATATGCGTTTGCTTCTGAACTCTCGCTCCTGTGGCTTCCTGCGAACGCAGACTCCGGGAGGCAGCTGTGGTAGCTCAATTGGTTTCTGCCACCCATGTGGGGGACCTGGATTGAGTTCCTGGCTCCTGGCTTTGGCCCTGGCCCATCCTGGGGAGTAAACCAGCAAATGGGAGCTGTCTCCGCCCCACACCATAAAAGGTATTCTTCACCCACAGCTCCAACCCCTCCCACCTTGAGTGGATGGGCAACAATCATGACAGACTCTAAGTTTCCACAAATCATTGGTTTATTAGAAAGTTCCTTTCCCTCATTTTACAGCATATATATCTCTATCGTATGTGATAAAGTTAAATACAATCTGTTATGCTTGTAAGTAAGGATAGGTTATTTTGTTTGTTTTTTAAATCACTATTCTCAAAGTTAAAGAAAACTGCCCCCAGGAAGGCAGAGAGGCGGCCAGAGTACGGCTCAATCTACAAGCTAATGGGAAGCAGCATGGAAATGTTAATACTGTATTATTTAAATATTTACATGGGCTAAAAGAAAAGAAAATGAGTCCCTTCACTTCAAACAGATGATTTCATTTTCCCAGTGCTAGTTATCCAAAAAGTGATGCTTCTGATTCATACAAGGAGCACCGAACAGGTAGGAGGCAGCGCAGTCCAGAGCCTTGTCTGCTCATAGACTCTAAACCTTTTTTTTTTTTTTTTTAATTTTGGGAATTTGAGAAGAAAGGCAGGAACACAGAGCCTTGGCCCAGGTAAGTCTGTTGCCTGTCCTGTCAGTTGACCCCCAGCCAATTCTAGCCACAGGAATACGTGGGGAAACGCCCAAGAGGGAAGCATCGGCTACACCAAGGCTAGGGGAACTGCCACACGAGCAACTCTGCGTCAGCGTCAGTCAGGGCTGAGCTGGGATGGAAGGCAGGAAGAGGGGAGAGGGGCTCAGATGAAATTCCTCTTGTCAAAGTCATGGGAGAAAAGAAGAAGAAGAAAAAAAAGGAAGCTTTACTGCTCAAACTGAGCTAGGCAGAAGGCATGGAATATGAAGCAAAAGAATCTTAAGTCTGTACACGTGCTCATCTCCCAACAACGGAGCCCCGCCAGCCCCCAAGCTACTTCAGTTTCTGGCCAACCCAAAAGGCACATGAAAAAAAGTCAGGGGGGCTAAGTACTAGGAAGGCAAATGCCGCCTGAGCGAGGTGCCCAGGGTAACTTGGGAATCTTCCCAGCTAATCACTCAATCTCTTCCTCCTCCTCTGTGGGGTCCACCTGTCTCTCAACAAAGCATGAGGAAGACTGTCCCAACCGAACACCCTCACACTCCCAGCTGAATGCCGACTGTTAGTTCAAAATCCCAGGACTGAGGACACCACTTACTTACTAGAAGACTTAACATTTTGCCCTAGCAAAAAGTTTTAGCATTTTTATAGTTCGTAACTTCAAAAAATACATGAGCTTGATAAAATATACATGCTTAGTCATTTTTGCATCTAGCAGAAAACAAATACTTTATTTTTGTTTTCATTTTATAACCTTTAAAGTTTCTTAATCCAACTAGGGCAAACATATTTACACAAAGCCACCAGAACAAGGATCACTTAAAGAGCTGAATGTAAAAAATATTGCAGTATACTACAAATATGGAACCTTTTTTATATGAGCTACAAAAAGCAGCATTTATGTTTATAGAGTTCAGTGCAATTTTTACATTAAAAATCCTATAAATTAAGAAGGAAACATCAACACAACAGAAGAAAATATCCCCTTCAGACACGCACGCTCCTCTCAGGAAGCACACGGGTGACTCTATGTTCCGCACAGCTTCTATTCATGATAGGATCTTCTTTCCTGGGATATGCAGATGCCTCTTCTGGGATGAGGGACATGAGGACAGCAGTGCCCAATGTGTGGCTCTGTTTTGTGGGATGTGGACCGACTGCAGCCTGAGTTGCATCTGGTTCTAGGACAGACTCCCTTTCCACCTCACCTGGGACAACGCCAGGTCTCCAAGGGCTGGTCAAAGCCAGAGGGACAGCGTGGTCTTCCTTGTGGCACTGAGAAAGCAAGACCAGATGGACCCATGACAAGTGCTTTGGTGACAACCCACCAGAGAAAAAGGAGGGATAATGCTTTTAAAATTTATAGGAGGGAAGAGTAGAGAATAAAGAGTAGAGGGAGGAGGGGACGACCTAAACTTGACAGTCTGGAGATGCCGCAGAGGGGTGGGTAGCACTTACGGGTGTTCCCTTGCTTAGAAACACAGGAGAGTGAGGGACAAATAGGAAGGAGGAAAGGAAAAAAATTTCCCTGATAGTAAACCCAAAGCAAACCTCAAATCTAAACCCATCCCTGCAAGCCAAAACTCGATTCTTTGGCTCTCAGACACTGCCCATTCCAGCTTCCACTTGCTGGTATCAATGGCTCAACACCCCCACAGGAAGATTTACCCATCACCTTCCCTAGGCTCCCACCCTCCAACTCATGTGCCATGGCTGGGGGGGTGTTGCAGGTCTTGACCTGAGAAGATGGGGTGAAGTAGTGGGTGAAGGTGGAGGGCAGTGGCCGCTGCTGCAGCAGGCCGTGGGGCAAGCAGCGTGGGGTAGAGGGCAGCATGTGGGACAGGGTGGAAGGTGAAGGGCCCAGGATGGATGGCAGAGGCAGGAATGATGTGGATGGGATGGCTAGCGAGAAAGGTGGCAGGGTGACCAGGGATGATTGAGTGAGTGAGGTGGGACAAGGAAATGGGGGTCAGGTGGGGCTGGGGAATATGATGCACTTGGGCAAGAGGCTGGGGGTGCGGGTGGGGGTGAATGCCAATGGCGGCGGCCGCTGCTGCAGCATGATGCTGCAGGATGGCATGCTGGACAGTCGTGATGGAGGTGGCGGAGGCGGAGGCTGGCTGCTGGATGTGGATAGGCTGCAGGGCTGGTGTGGCCGGGGCCAGGGCTGCTGAGGCGGGAAAGGCCTTCACTTGCTTGGCCAGAAGCTGCTGCTGGATGTGCTGCTGCGCGGCCTGCTGGAGCTTGCTGTACTTCTCCATCTCCTCGGGGGTGAAGGTGATGGGCTGGCTCTCCAGGGGGGCCAACGAAGCGTCCTCCGCCCCGTCTGTGGACTCCATACCAGGTTCCCCGCTGGGAAGGGCGTAACCAGGTAAGTGGTCAAGGTCTGGCGTGATAGGCAGCAAGCTGGCTTCCACAGGGCCTGGGTGACTACTGCTATCCAGGGCCTCGAGGGCGTCCCCGTCACTGGGGTCAGGGAGGTAGTTATGGGAAATGGCTGGGTTCCCAGGGTAGCAGTCAGAGTGTGGTGGGGTACCGAGCAGAGCCACAGGGTGACCAGCAGTAGCGTCTTCTGGCTTTGGCTCTTCTTGGGGTTGGTCTGATAAGGGACCAGCTGCTTCCTCTGAGGGGAACTGATGCCCAAATGCGGCATCACTATTCCCTGGGGGCCCCTCTTCTGTCTCTGACTGTTCTTGCTCTTCCCCCCTTTCCGAGCCAGCCTCTTCACATTTCTTGTTGGGCTTTCGGTTAGCTGGGAGCTTCCCTATCAGTGGAAGGACAGGCTTACTGCCGAGAGATGGGGGGAGTTTGGGTCCAAAGTAACCCTGAGGGGGGTCCTTGAGCTTAAGCCCAGCTTTATTAGGGGTGACCAGCACCTCCTCACTCACACTGGGTTTCCTCTCCACTCTCTTTGACTGGATCTTCTCTAGAAGCAGTTTGGCAGTGACAGAATTCTTGTCTTCAGGGCTACAGTCACTTTCTGATCCCCTTCCTGGGTCCGTGTTGCTGTTCTGAGAGGGTGGGCCTGTCCCCTTACTGTCATCTCCTCTGCCATCGTCCTTCTTCCCAGGACCTTCTCCTCGGCCTGATCGGAAATAGTGGGGGGACTGGGAACGGTAGATCTTAGAGCGAATGAAGTCCCGACGCCCAGAACGCCTCTCCTCGGGGCTCTCGTGACCCCACGATCCCTTTCTGGAGCCTGATCTCTGTGAAGGGCTCCTGGTGCTGCGGCTGCGGTCCCGGCTATAGCTCCGGCTCCGCTGCCAGCTATGGGCTGTAGTGCTGCGGCTTCTCCGCTTGCTCCGACTGCGACTACAACTGCTGCTGCGGCTGCGGCCCCGGGATCTCGAGCGCTCCCGGGTATGACTCCGAGACCGGCTTCGGGATTGGCTGCAACTGAGGCTATAGTCATCAGAGGAGGAATATTTATGTCGCTTGGACCGGTGCTTGGAGCTGGCATAGTCTGAGTCATCCGAGTCATGGGAGCGCTTGGAGTGCCTTCGTGATCGGTCACTATAGTCACTATAGCTGTCATCAGAGTAACTGCGCTGTCTACTGTAGCAGCTCTGGTCGGAAGAGGCATCTGAGCTACTGGAGTAGGAACGCCGAGAGGAACGGTGTGACGAATGGTGCCGGCCAGATCGGGAGCAGCTGCGGGAATGTTCACTGCCCGAATCTTCCTCTTCCTCCTCCTCCTCACTGTACTGGGACGGAGACTTCTGGTGTAGGCGGTGTGATGAAGCATTATCACTATCCTCATCCCCACTACTGGGTCGGCTCCGATGGCTAGACCGACTGCTCCGTTTGGGGCCAGCTCTTCGCTGGCAGGATGCAGCTGGAGGTTCACCTTTGTGTTTCCTCCCACCATGATCCTGGGAGCTGCTACCACCTGCACCGTCATCCTTCTTGCCACTGCTCCCTTCGTCAGCCGGGAGGGCTCTCCGTTGGGAATCATCTTGTGCTCGCCGCCGTCTTCTTGGCGGTGCAGGGCTGCCACTCCCAGGGGGTTCTGGTTTGGGTCCTCGCTCAGAATCAGCTGTGGCTGATGACTTATTCTTCTTTCGTTTTCGCTTCTTGCGCTTCTTAGACTTCTCCCCAGACTCTGCCTTAGAGCTTTTCTCTTCTGCGTCAGTCTTATGTTTCCGTTTGTGTTTGCTCGATTTTTTGTGCTTCTTTTTCTTTTTGTGTCGGTGAGACTTCCCAGATCGTTCTTTCTTGCTGGGGAGGCTTCTCCCTGTGTCTTCTGGCTCGGACCCATGGCTGCCCCCAGGCTCCTGCTTGCTCAGGCTGCTACAGGCAGATCCTGATACAGGTGCATCCATTCTGCCTCCCGAGGAATGCAGCACATTCTCGCACCCTTCCCCGCTTTTATTTGGTTCACCAGGATCAAGACCTTCCAGATGGTCCTTTGAGGAGCCTCCACTATCCTTTGGTTTTTCTGTCCCTTTAGCTCTGGTATCTTTGTTCCGTGAAAGTTTAAAGTCAAAGTACAAAGGGTTACAGCTGTATGAGACGGATGGCTCCGCCTTGGTGAAAATCAGTAGTTCTGACGGCCACTGGAGGGCAGTGCTTTCATCTTTGCTCAAAACAGGGAAGAAGGGACCAGTGGGATGCTTGGGCCCCTCCTGACTTTCTTTCCCTGCTGGGGTGGCCTGAGAAGTTTCTTTAGAAGGGTTAGACTCACACAGTTGGTTCTCTGAAGTCTTCCGACTCTGGCTCTCCCCACTCTGCTCACTCACATCACTTCCCGAGGCCGTCTTTGTCTCCACTTTGCTCCCGGGCTCTGAGGGGGCAGTTGCACCGACTTCCTTCTGCTGCTCGGAGACTTCGCTAACTGTCTTTTCTGCTCCTTGGCTGGCTGCCACCTTGACGCAGCCTTTAGGTTTGGGAGAACTGCTTTTTTTGCTCTCCAGGGAATTCTTTGGGCGTGGACTATTTTCACCTTCCATTTGCTCACTGGCTCTCATAAACAGTAGGAAGGGAAAATTAGGTTTCACTTTGCAGTGTGCTGGGGGGATGTAGTGGTAATACTCTGGCTCTGTAGCCCCGGCTCCTTCTTCCCGCTTCATTTTTTTTAACTTGGATAACGTTGAGGCTAGGGATCCCCCATCCTGAGGCTCTTCATCCTCTTTCTTACCATCAAGATTACTGCTGCCATCAGAGTCTCCCACCTTCTGTGGCCCTTGGTCAGAACCCTTGTCATCTGTTTTTGCTCCGTCTTCAGAGGTCCCTTCCTCTGCATGGTCCTTGAAAACGGATGCTATTGATTCCAGTTTGACAGGAGCCTTCTTGGCAAAAGAAAACGACACTCCTAATTTTTGCAATGGGGTCCCCAGATTATTCTTAATGCCAAAGCTGATGCCTTGGGAGGCTAACCCAGTAGCCTGTGCTAGTCCAGTGGTGTTAGTGATTTGCACGGCAGTGAAGGGGCCTCCTTTATCGGTGGAGAATTCAGATCCCGGGCCACTGGCAGCAGTGGTACTAAAGCCACTGTTTGCAGCTGATTCATCCTTATCATCATCTCCTCCTTCTTCATCTACAGCCACTGTGGTGGGTCTGAACATGGGACCACTTCCAGGTGCACTACATAATGGTTTAGAAAAGTGAAAAACAAAAAAGGTTCAGGAGTACATTTCATATCTCTTAGTTTCTACTATTCATTAGGGTGGTTACTCTCTGGCCCTGTGCTAATGGACAGAACTTTCTTGGTAGAGGTTAGAAAAAGTCTCAATCTGAAAACCTAGCCAGTTATTGTTGTTTCTTCTTAAGCTGCTTAAACTACAAAAAGTAAAGTGTATCTCACAACTCAAATACCTCTTCACCACCATCGGGGGTAGTCTACCTTCAACTCTTTTCATCTGATTTCTTTTTATGTGTTTGAAAGGCAGAGGGACAGCGATAGACAGACAGACAGATCTTTCATCCACTGGTTCACACCCCAAATGCCCACAATGGTCAGGGCTGGGCCAAGTTGAAGCCAGGAGCCTACAGCTGTATCTGGGTCTTCCAAGTTCTAAGTACTGGGATCCAGGTACTTTAGTGATCATCTGCTACCGGCCCTGGATGTCCAGTCGCAGGAAGCTGGACTGGAAGTGGAATAGTCGGGATTCATATCTGGCCCTCCAATATGGGATACAGGTGTCCCAGGCAGTGGCTTAACCCACTGATTCCCAACCCCTAATTTCATCTCTTACTTTATCATCCTATCCAGCAGTATGCTATCAGAGTATAGGTTTGCATCTGTTCATCATCCTATCCAGCAGATTGCTATCGAAGTATGGCTTTCCGTCTGTTCACAGAGGTTATATTTCATTCAGCTAGAGAAAAAAAATCAAATTTCCCATGTGCTTTCAAATTTTTTTTAAAAAATAAGCTGTTTTTGAATTAAATGTCAAGACCTCTCTGTGCTACTCTATGGCAACCTGTGGTCAGTATGTCTGTCTTAGAAACTAAAAGTCTGGGCTGGCATTGTGGGTAATGGGTAAACCCATTGCCTGCAATGCCAGCATCCTATATAGGTGCAGGTTTGAGACCTGGCTGCTCCACTTCCAATCTAGCTCATTGCTAATGTGCCTGGAAAAGCAGTGGAAGATGGCCCAAATACTTGGGCCCCTACAACTCACATGGGAAACCCAGGTGGAGTTCTAGGCTCCTGGCTTCAGCCTGGCCCAGTCCTGGCTGTTGTAGTCATTTGGGGAGTGAACCAGTAGGCGGAAGACTTCTTTCTCTGTCTCTCCTTCTCTCTCTGTAATTCTGTCTTTCAAATAAGGAAATAAATAAGGGACCGGCTCTGTGGCACAGCAGGTTGAAGCCCCAGCCTGCAGCACTGGCATCCCATATAGGCTCTGGTTTGAGTCCTGGCTGCTCGACTTCTGATACAGCTCCCTTCTAATGTACCTGGGAAAGCAGTGGAGGATGGTTCAAGTCCTTGGGCCCTGCACCCACATAGGAGACCTGAAGGAGGCTCCTGGCTTCTGGCTTCACATTGGCTCAGCTCCAGCCATAGTGACCACTTGGGGAGTGAACCAGTAGATAGAAGACCTCTCTCTCTGTCTCTCTCTGTAACTCTGTCTTTCAAATAAACAAAATAAATCTTCACAAAAAAACCTATTTATAAAAAAAAAAGCTACTTGATTAGCTCAGTTTAAAAAAAAGAAATAAATAATATTAAAGAAACTAAAAATAAATAAATAAATAAACAATCTAAAAAAAAAAGAAAGTAAAGAAAAATTACCTATCTTATCTGAAATATTTAGTGTGTGGACTATACTTTTTTTTTTTTGACAGGCAGAGTGGACAGTGAGAGAGAGAGACAGAGAGAAAGGTCTTCCTTTGCCGTTGGTTCACCCTCCAATGGCCGCCGCGGCTGGTGTGCTGCGGCCGGTGCACTGCGCTGATCCGAAGGCAGGAGCCAGGTACTTATCCTGGTCTCCCATGGGGTGCAGGGCCCAAGCACTTGGGCCATCCTCCACTGCACTCCCTGGCCACAGCAGAGAGCTGGCCTGGCAGAGGGGCAACTGGGACAGAATCCGGCGCCCCGACTGGGACTAGAACCCAGTGTGCCGGCACCGCAAGGTGGAGGATTAGCCTAGTGAGCCGCGGCGCCGGCACTAGTGTGTGGACTATACAAGTTATCTACTTGAATGAAGCTCTTGTTATCTGAACCCAACCTACCAGCTGTCCTCAACTCAGGGACCAAACATGTTCAGATAACATGGTATCTCTTGGTATCGGAACTGCTGCCATTGGACGGTAGGAACCTAATAGATCTGAATAGCAAGACATACTTACATTGCTTTATAAAGTATACCTGACAGCAAAAACTCAAATCAAATGAAATTTCAAAATCTTAAACCCTTCAAATGGAATTAAAAAAAGGGGGGTGGTATTTATTCTGAACTTTTGCTCAGTCTTTGCCATGTTACTTCAATAGCATTTACTATGGGGTCATGCCTTACTTCTAGGATAAAGGAATAGCTGATGGTGGATCAAAAATCTTTTATTCTCCTGCGATTACTTGGTCATCTTTAAACTGTTCACATATAAAACTGAGAACAAGAGTCATTTCTTGTAGTAAAAAATGTATTAAAATATGTCCTAAGCCAGAAAGTGGCCTGGTGTGCATATTTTGAGAAGACAACCTTGTAGTATATCCAGGAGGAATGAGCTGACTATAGAGCTGCTGGGGCCAGTGCTGTGGCCAAATATTGGGTCTCTAGACTCTAATAACTGCTGAGAAATTCAGCCCTCGGTGGGGTAAATTCCACCTAAAGCTAAATATTAGTGAAAAAAATTGATAATAAATGAAAACCATGATGGAGCATTAAAAAGAACATTCAAGAAACCAGCATGAAAATAAATGGAATGCTGTAGATTTTCAAGTATTTAATATTAACTATATAATACTTAAAAGGCAGTTATAACACCTGAAGCTGTGCTTCAGTACCTTTATGTTATAAAGTAGAATGCTGGGGCTGGTGCTGTGCGTAGTGGGAAAAGCCACTGCCCGCTGTGCTGGCACCCCATATGGGTGTCGGTTCAAGGACCAGCTGTTCCACATCCCATCCAGCTCTCTGCTATTGCCTGGGAAAGCAGTAGAAGATGGCTCAAGTCCATGGGCCCCTGTACCCAAATGGGAAGACCTGGAGGAAGCTCCTGGCTCCTGGCTTCAGACTGGCGTAGCTCTGGCCATTGCGGTCAATTGGGGAATGAACCAGCAGATGGAAGACCTCTCTCTTTCTCTGTCTCTCCTTCTCTCTCTGTGTAACTCTGACTTTCAAATAAATTTTTTTTAAAGTAGAATGCTTTGCTTTTCTATTTAAATGAATGTTGGAGAATGGGAATACCAGTAATAGTAGTCTCACTTACTGATATATTGAGCCAACCTTGATAGGCTAGACACACTTTTAAGCACTTCTGATATAATAACTGAATCATTCCCCAGAACTGTAAGAAGTAAATTATCATTCCCATCTTACAGAGAAGGAAGCAGAGCAACTGACAGCTAAGACACAACAAAATTACAGATTGTAAAGAGGATCTGGCTTCAAAAGTGCATATATTTAATTACTACATTAGGGGCTGACCCTGTGGCTTAGTGGGCAAAGCCACCACTTGCAGTCCTAGCATCCCATATGGGTGGCAGTTTGAGTCCTGGCTGCTCCACTTCCGATCCACCTCTCTGCTATGGCCTGGGAAAGCAGTAGAAGATGACCTAAGTGTTTGGGCTCCTGCACCCATGTGGGAGAACTAAAGGGAGCTCCTGGCTCTTAGCTTTGGAATGGTCCAGCTCCAGCTGTTGCGGACATTTGGGGAGTGAACCAGAGGATGGAAGACCTCTCTCTCTGCCTCTGCCTCTCGGTAACTTTGCCTTTCAAATAAATAAATAAATCTTTAAAAAATCACTATATTAGACTGCAAGTATAGATATGCTTTTTGTTTAAAAGAAAAATTTATTAAAAATATTAAGGCTTGGCTGGCGCCGTGGCTCAATAGGCTAATCCTCTGCCTGCAGCGCCGGCACATCGGGTTCTAGTCCTAGTCAGGGCGCCGGATTCTGTCACGGTTGTTCCTCTTCCAGTCCAGCTCTCTGCTGTGGCCTGGGAGTGCAGTGGAGGATGGCCCAAGTCCTTGGGCCCTGCACCCGCATGGGAGACCAGAAGCACTTGGCTCCTGGCTTCAGATCAGTGCGGTGCGCCGGCCACAGAGCCCCGGCCACAGCGGCCATTGGGGGGTAAACCAACGGAAAAGGAAGACCTTTCTCTCTCTCTCTCTCTTACTGTCCACTCTGCCTGTCAAAAATAAATAAATGAATAAAAATTTAAAAAAATTAAAAAAAAAAAAAGAGAATTATAAGCTTTAAGATTTTTTTATTTGAAAGACAGAGTGTTACAGAGAGGCAGAGGCAGAGGCAGAGAGAGAAGTCTTCCATCTGCTGGTTCATTCCCCAAACAGCTGTAATGGTCGGATTTGGGCTGATCTGAAGCCAGGAGCCAGGAGCTTCCTCTGGGTCTCCCATACGGGTGCAGGGCCCACAGACCTGGGCCATCTTCTACTGCTTTCCCAGGCCACAGCAGAGAGCTTGATCACAAGTGGAGCAGGGACCGGCACTGTGGCATAGCAGGTAAGGCCGCCGCCTGCAGTGCCAGCATCCAATATGGGCACCGGTTCAAGTCCCGGCTGTTTCACTTCCAATCCAGCTCTCTGTTATGGCCAGGGAAAGCAGCAGAAGATGGTCCAAGTCCTTGGTCCCCTGCACCCGAGTGGGAAACCCAGAAGAAGCTCTTGGCTTTGGACTGGCGCAGCTTTGGCTGTTGCAGCCAACTGGGTAGTGAACCAGCGGATGGAAGACCTCTCTCTCTCTCTCTCTCTCTCTGCCTTTCCTTCTCTCTCTGTTAAACTCAGACTTTCAAATAAATAGATAAATCTTTTTTTTAAAGAAAATATTTTATTTATTTATTTGAGAGGTAGAGTTACAGTGTGAGGGAGAGAGAAAGGTCCTCCATCTGCTGGTTTACTCCCCAAATGGCCGCAACGGCCGGAAATGAGCTGATCCGAAGGCAGTAGCCAGGAGTCTCCCATGAGGGTGCAGGGGTCCAAGCACTTGGGCCATCCTCCACTGCTTTCCCAGGCCACAGCAGGCAGCTGGGTCAGGAGTGGAGCAGCCGAGACTAGAACTGGCGCCCACACGGGATGCCAGTGCCAGAGGAGGAGGATTAACCCACTGTACCACAGTGCTGGCCCCAATAGATAAATCTTTAAAAAAAAAAAAAAAAAAAAAAAAAAGGAAGTGGAGGAAGTGGAGCAGCCAGGACTTGGACCTGCACCCCCTATCGGAAGCTGGCACTGCAGGTGGCGGCTTCAACCATTACGCCACAGCACCGGACCCAAGGCTTATAATTCCTAAATCTTAAATCTGTAACTTTAAGACCTTAAGGATCATACTGATCTGTAAAAGCCTCTAACAGAAAATACGCTCACCATTCAGCTTGCTTTCTTTGCTCTGCCAGTTCGTGCAGTCTCCGAAGGGCCTTTTCTTGTTTCTTCTCATCCTTGCGGGATCTTGAGGAGACATTTCGGGCAAACTCTCTCTGTTTGAGATCTTTTAATCTCTGGGGTAACAAAAAGAAAGGAAGAGAGGGTGGGTGATTTAGGTTACTTGGGGATCTGAAAGTAAAGACTTTAGACTATTTACCCTCTACCAATGGTTATTATACTAGTGGACACATTTTTACATTCTCTTACAGAAACTGAAAACACAATGGTTGATTACTTTGGGTAACACTTGGGAGTATCTGCACTTCTAATTAGGATAGCTGCTTTATTAGGCAAAATAAAATGATTTCAGAAGCAACAAGCAAATCTGAGAACACTAGGAAGAAAGAAAAGGGACTATTTAATCACCTGCACTTCCAAGATGCAAAACTAGACAAACGGACCATGAGATAAACTGTAATAACACAGGCCAAAGAGAACAGAAAGGGGTTAAGCTAGTACAGAAAATCACCCAACTGAAACATCTTAAAAAGCAATGTACAGCTTACATGGGGAGGTTATCTGAATCAGATCAAATAGAAAACATACTCTCATTTCACCATAAAGAGGTGTTCTTTTTCAGCATGAACAGAAGTTTCCTGTAACTGTTAAACAAACCCAACAGAGGCCTTCCAATGTCTGACCACTTTCATCTGGTCAGTCTGCTGAAATTAGAGAGTAGTGTTTAGTTTCTCACTCATTAATGGCCCTGAGAGGAACATGCTAAGGATGAAAGGGGAGAATAGAGACAAGCTGAAGATATTATTTAAAATTCAGGTAACAGAATGGGTCTTTTATCCTCAGAAGATACTGTGTAAGTTTCTTAAAACAAAAGAAATAACAACCAAAAAAGAAAAATGCCATGACACAGTGGTGACCAAGTCCAGACATATCTATCTGTGGTGAAGACAGAAACAAAATTTTCAACACACCAGATAATATAAAAAGCAAATAAAACAAAACATATGTATTAGCCTATGATTTCACAACAGCATTGGGAAAAGGAATTTGACCCAATATAAAGTGGACATTGCTTTGTGGAAAGGCATGGTGTTCAACAGACAGAGGAGTTTTCTTACCTAATACTTATGAACTGTATTTTGAATCTCTTTGAATTGGGAGGGGGAAAGGGTGGAAAGACACACACACAAAAAGATATACAGCTAAAGACACTAGTAGAAAAACTCACTCTTGTGATCTGGGCTCCCAAATTAGAAGGATTTGCTTTCAATACATCAGCTGAAAATGTCACATCACAAAGGAAAAAAAAGTAAAAAATAAAACAAGAGTGGAAGAGAAAAAAAAATAAAGCAAGCATTACTACACAAGCTCTCTCAGTGAATCTGTAAACTGTTATACTGAACAATCAGAGACAAAGCCGTCAACTCTAAAAGGGCTGGGAGAAGGGAAGCACCTGTACAACACATACAGTGTACATACACACAGACCGACACGCAACCCCACCTGGAAAACGGAACTATCTATACAGCTTCCAGGAAAAGGGCAGTAAACTTTGGAAAAGACTACTGCTATCTAAAAGCAGAGTTTTGTTTAACATTTACCTTTGTTTTGGGGAAGTTCACAAAACCAACAGCTGGCAAAACTGTTATTGAGGCTAGCAGTCCATAACTAAACATTTTTATAAAACCACTTCAAGATGGAGGACTAACTATTTTAAGTAAAATAGGAATTTCAATTTCCTCCTTCTGAGGGGAATGGGACAGACAGTCCTATTGTGTGATTATTCTAGACTACAAACCTAGTTTTTTCTTCCTCAAATACTTAATAGGCTCTCTGGCCAAGATTTAAATAAATTGTGTGTTTTTCTCTATTTGCCATCTTCTCCCTAGATACTTGGTAAGCCTGGAAAAGTCCCCCATGCCCAGAAATTTCCTCTCCTCTTACAAATATTTCATCACTTTTGTGAGGCATTACTCAAACTATAGGACACTGTCCAAAAGAGCAATTGTTTTATTCCAATCTGGAGTCTCTAGGCACTCAAAGCAGCCACTTGATACATTCCTGAAGCTGAGGGACTAGGACTATATCCACAACATCCTGAAGATATTCAAACTGCTACCTCAGATATACAGTTGGAGGTAGAGATAAAGAAAATGAGATGATGTCAAAAAACAAACAAACAAACAAACAAAACTACTGCCTCTTCACAGGCCCAGCAAACCAATCTTGGTATTCTATAAGGTACAGCAAGCATTCCCATACACCTTTAGAAAATTTCTAATCAAATCTGGGGTTTCAAAAGTAGAAAGGGGAACCCCAGAATTCTAACTTTACCCTTATAGACAGACTCAGCAAACTCTCCCAAATCCAATATGAGTATCTGAGGTCTCTCCAATGAAGACATTCTGAAGACAAAAATGGCAAGACATGGCCAAGGTTCCTACTTTCCTTTACCTAGAATGGATGCCTAAATCCAAGTCTCTCCTTCCTACTTAAGGTCAAACTAATTTCCCTTCACAAAGTCCTTACTGACCTTCTTAAGAACATGAGATTGTTGTTTCTGAACTGTCATAACAGGGTCTTAGCTCTCACTTAGCAATCACCATATTTTGCTCCGACTACAGTTATTCTAGACTTAGAAATCTGATGTGAGTTTTTTTTTTAAAGTCAGAAAAACTTTCCAAGTCATTTTACCTTTCTCAATTCCAGTTCCCAGATTAGAAAAAATGGGGCTACCTATCAAATTTTTGAGATTAAATGTCAAAATAAACATCAAGCATCTAGTAACTCCTAGAAGTTCAATCTTCGGAATCATTCATGCAGTGTATGCAACAGTACAGAGTAAGTCTACAGCAGGGATCAGGTAAATGTTCAGTGAACAATTTGGTTTCAATATTGGATCCTTGATTTTTCCCAAAACATTTTTTTCTACCAATTTAGGAAAGGTAGATATAGAAATATATTCAAGTTATATAATTGGTCTTCCTAGTTATTACTCTCAGTTGTCTCATGGCTTTGAAAATCTTAAAAAAAAAAATCCCAAATTTTAAAGCTCTTACTTCTGGAGGGAATTGGGTCAAATAGCAAGAATGATGCTGATCACAAACTTCTAGATTTCCCACTAAAAAGGTTCAAGTCTTGGCTACTCTGCTTCCAATTCAGTTTTCTCTTAATGCACCTGGGAGGCAGCAATGATAGCCCAAGTACTTAGGTCCCTGCCACCCATGAGAGACCCACATGGAGTGCCAGGCTTCTGGCTTCCGCCTGGACCAGACCTGCCCGTTGCAGACATTTGGGGAATGAACCAGAGGATGGAAGCTTGCTGTCTCTGTTGCTTTGCCTTTAAATAAACAAAATGGGATAAAAAAGGGCTACTAGGCCTGGCTCACTTGCCACTGAATGTTCATGTGCAATTTTTTGTATTTGTACTTCTCTCTTATATTCTAAAGAGGTACACAACTTTAAGATAGTATCTTCAAGGGACAACAGAGGAGCAACATGTCTGTCAGAAAAGAGAGTTCACATAAACAGACTGAAAAATTATATATGTGTTATCAACACAAAAACTCCTGCCAAAGGCTGAGCAAATTCCATACCATACAAAAAACTCAAGTTAGACTCTAATTTGGGACACAGTCTAATCTGAATGGATATAATTAGTAATTTAAGTTGACTTAAAAGCTATGGTTATTACCTTATCTCTGAAAATTATAGTATGCTTTCTGAAGAGCTAAATTAGCTTATTTTATCCAACTACTTAAAGCCCATTAACAAAAAATACATCACATAACATGTTTAGTTAAAAAATATTTTGATTCAAGGAAAGGAGATTGAATCTCACTCAAAATGAAAGGACTTTAAGACTTTTCCTAAAACTTCACTAGCATTCCCTCCCCCCACAAAAAACCCTCAAATTTGTAATCTAGCACAGAAGGGAAAGACAATTTTCAATTGATCCTCCATCACATGGTGGCTGGGATTTCCATTAAACGTCCCAACAGACCACTATAGAGTGAAGATGTGAACAAAGAATCCAGTACCTAAAATACCCACCAATGTTAACTGAGGCTCTTTGGGTTAAAACCACTTCAAAAGAAAGCTTCAAATGGAAGATGTTATTAAAACACGGCTTAAACTGCAGTAGGCTGGCAGAAAAATGCCTTACTTTAAACACCAGCTTCTGCTCTACTAATTCTGAACTAATTAAGCCAGGAAAATGAGAATCTGATAAATCTAATGTGGGTAATAAATCTGCAGAATATAGGTACCAGTTCAAAATCCAGCTGCTCCACTTCTGATCCAGCTCCCTGCTAACATACCTTGGAAATCCACAGAAGATGGCTCAAGTGCTTAGACCCCTGTACCCGTGTGGGAGACCTGGAAGAAGCTCCAGGCTTGGCCTGGCACAGCCTTCGCCATTGCAGCCATTTGGGTAGTGGACCAGCAGATGGAAGATCACTTTGTCTTTCCCTTTCTCTGTAACTCTGCCTTTCAAACAAATCTTTAAAATAGCCTCTTTCTATAGCGGTTAATTAAAAAAAAAAAAAAAAAGATTTACTTGATTTACTTAAAAAAAAAAAAAAAAAGAGTTACAGAGAGAGAGAGCAATCGATCTTCCATTTACTGGTTCACTCCCCAAATGCCTCAACAGCTAAGAGCTTCATCTGGTTCTCTCACATGGGTGCAGGACCCCAAGCACTTGGGCTATCTTCTGATGCTTTCCCAGGCACATTAATAGAAAGTTGGATCAGAAGTGGAACAGTCCGGATTCGAACCAGTGCCCATATAGGATGCCAGCACTGCAGACAGCAGATTAACCTGCTGCGCCACAGCACCAGCCCCAGTGTGGTTAGAATTTTTAAAATAGCTATTGCTCAGTCAATAGCAAGAAGCAACACTGTTCCTGCTGAATTGTGTTTGGGCTGGGAATGAAAGAGACAGTATCTTTATATTTATGCAGTTTTCTCTAAAAATAACAAAGAAATAAGGGTCTGAGTCTAGTAAAAACATTTTATCTTTTGGTGCCACCCTTCTTTTTTCTATCAAAACAAAATTTGAGAGGCCAGCATTGTGGCACAGTAGGTTAAGCTGTTGCATGCAACACTGGCATCTCAATCCATCTTCCTGCAAATGAGCATGGGAAGGCAGCAGACGGCCTAGGAGTAGGCCCTTGCCACCCATGTGGGAGATTCTGAGAGTTCTGGCTCCTAGCTTCAGCCTGACACGGTCTTGGCTGTTGCAGCCATCCTCCTCACCGACACTGCCTTTCAAACAAATAAGTAAACAAATAATACATCTTTATACACAAAAACAACAGAATTTGCTATCATGAGTTTACATTTGGCTAAATATACTTTAGGAATAAGTCTGATTATCTTTCTCAAATATTTTAAATTTTTATTTCAATTTTAAGAATAAACCCATGTGAAAGGAATTTCAGGCCTCTGAAAGCAGGCAGAGTTTAAAGCAAAGTATTACTGATTGCCACTAAAACTTTTGGTCTATATTTACTGAGCTCTGAAAACAGGATTTTGTCTCTTTAAAGCATGAGTCAAAATATTATACATAGTTTCTTTCTCAGACCAGAGAGCAAGCCTACTCTACCAGAACAGTGCCTGACAGTTTTCCCTGAACTAACTCTGTTGTCTGGCACAAAAGATGCTTGTCGCTCCCCCTCTTCATGGAGGAACGACACTAAGCCCTGCCTAGGCTTCATATCCGAGTCACGGCACCATTATGTCGCTCCCCCTCTTCGTGGAGGAACGACACAGGACCCTGCGCTGTTCTTTTCGTCTGCTCGGCCCTCCCCGGGTTTGCTGCTGGTTCTTCCCGGGTTGGCTACTATCCCTTCCACCTCCGTGGAAGGGCAGTTCCCCCTGGCCGCATTCCCCACTTCCGCAGGGGAGCGGCACACCGCCGGCCGGCTCTCTGGGGGGCTGCACGGGTGTTCCTTCAGCTAGATGTTCCCCATAGATGTTCCTGGTGCATGCCGTCTCTCTCCTCCTTTATAGTCCTCCTCCGCCAATCCCAACTCGGCTGAGTACGCTGCTCTCCAATCAGGAGCAAGTCCTACAGTTAATTGGTTGAACTGGAGGCAGCTGTGCGGAAGCTGTTTACTTCTCTCCCAGCGCCACATTGTGGGAGAGCAGATGCATAGAATAAATCCTAATTCGAGCAACTTAGTCTAGTCCGGATTGCTCCCCACAGATCCCCCTTTCTTTTTATTTTTTGGCGTTGATACGCGCCTGTCTTCGGTGTCCCGCAGCACACACTCTGCTGTACTTGCTAGAGTTGCCACAGGCTCTTACAAGTCCTATCAATCAGGAAAACCGAATCCGGGTCCTCTCTTCGCCATTGTGAGGAGGTTTTTAGGCGCTGATGCGTGCCTGTGTTCGGTGCCCTGCAGCGCATGCTCTGCTCTGCTAGAACTGCCTGCAGGTGTTTACAAAACCTATCAGGCAAACCGAATCCAAGCCTTCTCATTGCCGTATTGTGGGGGAGACTTATTAGTGTTGGTTTGTGCCTATCTTCGGTGACCTGCAGCTCATACTCTGGTCGAGCTTTGCTGGCGCTTACCGCCTTAAATCAGGCAGACCGAATCCAAGCCTCCTAATTGTTGCATTGTGGGGAAGCTTTACTGATGTTAATTCGTGCCTGTCTTCGGTGACCTGTGGCTAGCCGCCCAGGTGCTCACCGCCTCACTAATCGGGCAGACCGAATCCAAGCCTTCTAATTGGCATGTTGAGGGGAGGCCTTATTTCTCTCTATTTCTCTATCTCCGGGCATTCCTATTTCTCCCATTTTACTTCTATCTTCCAGCATTCCTATTTCTCTCACTTAACTTCTAAAACTTCTGTTTCTCTTATCCCCGCAGCTTCCCGGCACCTCGCCCCGCCGGCGGGTTCCCGGCTCTGCGCCGCTTCAGCCCGCGCGCCTCTCTCATCTGCGCAGCTTCCCGGCTTTGCGCAGCTCGGCTTTGCGCGCTCCGCGGTCTCCACGCTTAACCCTTTCGCGTCTGAACCACGGCCTACGCCAGCGTTCCCTATCTATTCACGCCCCGTGCTCTCTCTGCACGCGGCGGCTTCCGCGAGTAACACAGCGTAGCTTGCGTCTCCACCACTAGGATTCAATCTAAGTTCCCCGGGCTAGCCTAGCGAATTCAACCCAGCGTACGTCTCTGCCCCACGGTTTGGCTTCCCGTCCTTTGCTCCCCGGGCTAATCAGACGGATCCCAATCTGGCTTACGTCTCAGCTTCTGGTTTTAACTTTTCGCCCCCTATTCCCGGGCTAACTTGAGAACCCCAAAGTGGCTTTCGTTTCCGCCTCGGCCTGCCCCCCGCGGCTTCAATTTCCCCAACATTTCTCTCCACCCGGCATGCTTCCCCAAGCTTTCCTCCAACGATATTCCTCCCTCATTTCTCCTGGCCTCTCCCCACAGTCCGCGTCCGAGTCTGTTTGTTCTAGCTTTCACTTTCGCTTTCGACCTTAAAGATTTCTCCCAGCTTCCCCACGTAGTCCATATCCGAGTCTATGCCTAGGCTTTCAACAGCTTCTTCCGGCACCCTTTTCGTCCGGCTTTTCCCTAGGCTGTTTGCTAGTCTCTCTCTCCGATATTTTCCCTAGTTCTTCCCGCTTCTTCCCTCCTAAGTTTCATATCCGTCCTAGGTTTCCTATCCGAGTCACGGCACCATTATGTCGCTCCCCCTCTTCATGGAGGAACGACACTAAGCCCTGCCTAGGCTTCATATCCGAGTCACGGCACCATTATGTCGCTCCCCCTCTTCGTGGAGGAACGACACAGGACCCTGCGCTGTTCTTTTCGTCTGCTCGGCCCTCCCCGGGTTTGCTGCTGGTTCTTCCCGGGTTGGCTACTATCCCTTCCACCTCCGTGGAAGGGCAGTTCCCCCTGGCCGCATTCCCCACTTCCGCAGGGGAGCGGCACACCGCCGGCCGGCTCTCTGGGGGGCTGCACGGGTGTTCCTTCAGCTAGATGTTCCCCATAGATGTTCCTGGTGCATGCCGTCTCTCTCCTCCTTTATAGTCCTCCTCCGCCAATCCCAACTCGGCTGAGTACGCTGCTCTCCAATCAGGAGCAAGTCCTACAGTTAATTGGTTGAACTGGAGGCAGCTGTGCGGAAGCTGTTTACTTCTCTCCCAGCGCCACATTGTGGGAGAGCAGATGCATAGAATAAATCCTAATTCGAGCAACTTAGTCTAGTCCGGATTGCTCCCCACAGATGCTCAGTTAACATTTATCAAATTAGTCTCATCTTTAAAGTGAATTTTCAGGCAAAGGAGCACACTCTCACACACACACACTCATGCATTATCTGTTGGTTATGAACAGAGGTGGGAACGAGGGTGAGTTAGGAAGCAGTAAGCTGCTTGCATCTTGACCTCTTTTCCTGGCTAAGCATAATCTGGCCTCCTTCCAATCATTTCCTATTATGTCATCAACAATCCTGCATATCAAAAATCCACAGCTGCTTCTCCCCATAGCTTTTTGCCACCTTCTGACAACACAGCATAATATGGGCCTCCTCCCTTTCCCAAATGAGGGAATCACGGTGTGGTTGTTGCCTCGTCAGGGCCCCAAGATTCCAGTCTCAGCAGCTGATGGTTTTGAACCATCCAGGACACCCAAGACATTACCATGCAGTGAGGGAAAAGACCGGGACAGAACAGAAAACTCAGCGACAAACTACCCATGGAAGGACTCTAGGTAATGGCAAGAAATTCGCGTTTCCTAGACAGCAGATGCAAATTCTTTGTTTTTGGCACATGTGTATCAATAAGCAATGAAAATTCATTTCATTCATTATCAGAGAAAACCAAATGTCTGGTAATATAGCAAATTAAACACTAATGTCAATTATAGTGAAAAAATGAGAAAAATAAAAATTCCTTTTTTGGGGGTCAGAGTACTATTGATTAGTCACTTATGACAATACTTACCGTTTATGCCCAATTATTCTGCAGCATAACTATTTTATCACTAGATAATCAAATTAATTTGTCATAAAATTATGTCATGTAATACTGATTTTGCTAAGCTCAGGAATTCCACAAAAAGCCTTAGAGATATGGTATATTCTTTAATATTATTAGATATGACTGCTTTAAAGTATTTTTGTACATTTATGTGTATGTTATTAAAAAACACACATATATGTAGCATATATTTTCTCTACAATCACTACCATGAAGATTTGGGCTTCTTTTACTTAGCATATTTTCAAGGTTCACACATGTTACATATACCGGTAAATCATTCCTTTTTATTGTCAAATATATTCCATTTTATGGATATGCCTATTTTACCATTTACCAACTGATACACACTTGAGTTGTTTCTACTTTTTGGCAATTATGAATACTGCTATGAACATTATTGTACAAGTTTTGTGTAGATATTTGCTTTCATTTCTTTCAGGTATCTGCTAGTCCTATGATAACTTTTGTCCTCTACGAAAAATCCGAAGGAATGTAACTGACAAGACCTGTTTCAGCCTAATGCAAATTGAACAGGAGCATCCCAGTTCAGAGATCTCTTTAACAGTACTGTCACTTACAAACTTACTATCACTTAGGGTACTTTACCTTTCAGACTACAATAGAACATGTAGTCTAATTCTCAAATTTCCACCTTATTGTATCACTGTGATGAGTTAACAGTTTACAAAGAGGTGAGCCTTCAGCTTAGCAGTTAAGACACCTGTATCCCACACTGGAGTATCTGGGTTCAAAATCTCACCTCTGGCTCCTGACTCCAGCTTCCTACTAATGCAGACCCTGGGAGGCAGTGGTAACTCAAGCAATTGGGTTCCTGCCATCCGCATGTGAGACCTGGAATGAGGTCCAAGCTCGCGGTTTTGGCCTGACCCAGCCCCAGAAGTTGTAGTTATTTGGAGAGTAAAGCTCATAGAGCTGGCATTGTGGCGCAGCAGGTTAAGCCTTTGCCTGTGATGCCAACATTCCATACAGGCAGTTCATGTCCCAGGTGGTCCTCTTCTGATCTAGGTACCTGCTAATGCACCTGGGAAAGCAGAAGATGGCCTGAGTGCTTGGACCCCTGCCACCCATAAGGGAGAGCTGAAAGAAGCTTCTGGCTCCTGGCTTTGGCCCGGCCCAACCCCAACCCCAAGCCCAGCCATTGTGGCCATATGAAAGATATCTCTGTCTCTTTCCTTCTCTATAATTCTTTCAAGTAAATAAATGAATCTTAAAAAAAAAAAAAAAAAAGCATACACACACAAGGAAAAAACTGCAGAACATGTATGAGGTAGAACCATTTTTATTCCTACTGAGATCTTGTGCCAAGATGAAGAAAGTTAAAAGCACAAATAGGCAAACTCCTGGTTTACCCTTACTCAGAAAAGCAGATAGCTTCTTCAAGCAGACATAGATTTTTCCAAGGTTAACTATGTTGTGACTGTTAAGCCTTAGCTGTGGAGGTTAGCATTGTGGAGTAGCTGGTTAAGCCACTGCCTGGGATGCTGGCATCCTATGAGTGATGGTTTGAATCTTGGCTGCTCTTCTTCTGATCCATCCTTACTAGCGCTCCTAGGAAGGCAACAGAAGATAGCCCAAGTGCTCGGGCCCCTGCCACCCATTTGGGAGACATGGATGAAGCTC
The DNA here is from genome assembly GCF_964237555.1 of Oryctolagus cuniculus. NCBI lineage: Eukaryota > Metazoa > Chordata > Mammalia > Lagomorpha > Leporidae > Oryctolagus > Oryctolagus cuniculus. Next base: position 18,888,553 of record NC_091448.1, on the reverse strand, counting down.
CTGGCTCCTGGCTTTGGCCTGGCCCAGCACCAGCTGCTGTTGTCATCTGAGGAGTGAACCAGTGGATGGGAGACCTCTCTCTTTCCCTTTATCTCACTCTGCCTTTCAAATAAATAAAATAAATTTTCCAAAAAAAAAAAAAAAGGGGGTGGGGATTGTGCTGGATCAGAAGTGGAACAGCCAGGGTTCAAATTGGCACCCATATGGGAAGCCAGCATTGCAGGCAGTGGCTTTACCTGTTACACTACAATGCCAGCGCTGAAATGTACTGTTTCAGTTGGTATTTTTGAGGCTTTGGTATTTGTAAGTACTTTATGATGTTCCCAACAGGGTTTTACATCTTGCCAATAATCACTTTATGGTTTTCTAAGGATAAACAGTCTATAAACTCCCAAAATAGACAGTACTAATGGAACATCTTCATTAGAATCTGATTCTTGGTGGTTTCAATTCTTAGAAATGTCACTTTTGGGGGACTGGCATTGTTGGCATAGTGGCTTAAACACCACTTGCAACACCGGCATCCTATATTGGAATGTGGGCTGCTCCACTTCTGATTCAGCTTCCTGCTAAATGCACCTGGGAAAGCAGTGGAAGATGGCCCAATGACTTGGGCCCCTGCCACCAAGATGGAGTTCCAGGTTCCCTGCTTTAGCCTGGACCAGTTCCCGCTATTGTGGCCACCTAGGGAGTGAACCAGCAGATAGATTTCTCTCTCTGCCTTTCAAATAAATAAATCTTAAAAACAAAAAATAAGTCATTTATAAAAAATTTAATCCTAGAGTTACCTTCTGTCATCTTGCCTTTTAATTTACTTGTATGTTCTTTCCTTACTAAATTTCAAAGCTGCACTTAAAAAGAAATCTCTTAGTAGAGGTCCAATTGATTTTTTGATGTGTATTTGCCCTAGTGCCACATATCTGAAGCATACTGAATACTGTAAACTATCCTAAGAGGCAATTAGTAAACAGTAAAACCTCAAGTGGAAAGTGATTACTCCAAACTTTAATGAAGTCCTGGTGAAGTTGAAACAAGATCATTCCTTCCTATCATCAAAGAATTTCTCAGAAGACACTTCAACTCAGAAATGTTTCATTTTTGAGTAATGAGGAAAACTCTTAAAACTTCTGTACCTTACTGATATATGTTACTGACTCAAATAATCAACTAAGACAAAGTAATGCCATCAAGCAGCAGCTACAACAGTTAAGACAAAGCTAGCTGAGTCATGTGTTAGTATAGTTCTATTCTGTACAATTTAGATGAGAAGTCAATAGTGGCTGCTATAGGCTTCATCTGTTTGAATCCAGCTATTTTTTTTTTTTTTTTTTTTTTTTTTTTTTGACAGGCAGAGTGGACAGTGAGAGAGAGAGACAGAGAGAGAAAGGTCTTCCTTTGCCGCTGGTTCACCCTCCAATGGCCGCCGCTGCAGCCGGCGCACCGCGCTGATCCTGGCAGGAGCCAGGAGCCAGGTGCTTTTTTTCCTGGTCTCCCATGGGGTGCAGGGCCCAAGCACCTGGGCCATCCTCCACTGCACTCCCTGGCCATAGCAGAGAGCTGGCCTGGAAGAGGGGCAACCGGGACAGAATCCGGCGCCCCAACCGGGACTAGAACCCGGTGTGCCGGCGCCGCAAGGTGGAGGATTAGCCTATTGAGCCACGGCGCCGGCTGAATCCAGCTATTTAATGCTCAGAAGAGGCCATGTAGGGGCCAGCATCGCGGTGAACTAGGTTAATCCTCCACCTGCGGTGTTGGCATCTCATATGGGCACCGGGTTCTAGTCCTGACTGCTCCTCTTCCAGTCCAGCTCTCTGCTGTGGCCTGGGAAGGCAGTGGAGGATGGCCCAAGTCCTTAGGCCCCTGCACCTGCGTGGGAGACCAGGAAGAAGCACCTGGCTCCTGGCTTCAGATTGGCGTAGCTCCGGCCGTTGCAGCCATTTGGGGAGTGAACCAACAGAAGGAAGACCTTTCTCTCTATCTGTCTCTCACTGTCTGTAACTCTACCTGTCAAATAAATAAATAAAATCTTTGAAGAGGCATGTGTGGTGGTGCAGTGGGTTAAGCCACTACTTAGAATGCCTATATCCCATACCAAGGTGGTTGATTCAAGTCCCAGCTACTCTGCACTTCTGATCCAAATTCTTACTAATGCATCTTGGAGATAGCACCACAATGACCCAAGTACTTGGTCCCTACCACCAATGTGGGAGACCTGGATAGAGTTCCTGGCTCCTGGCTTCAGCCTGGCCCAATCCTAGATGTTGTGGTCTCATCTGGGGAGTGAACCAGCAGATATAAGATCTCTGGATCTCTCTCTTCCCCTCCCTCCTTCTCTCTCTGTCATTCTATCCTTCAAAAAAATAAATGAATCTTTATTTAAAGTTCAGACAACTACTACTTTTATTCATCATTGAAATAGACTTTCTATTCAATAAAACTTCAGTTTTTTTAGAAAATGTAAAAAGTATAGGGGTTTTCAGAATACTAAGGCAATCTTAAAGAAAGAAGAGGCAGGCTAAAAGCATTCTTTCTGCTGAGATATAGATTATTTCAGTAAATTGAGGGACTTTCTGAAGCTATTTTATAGCACTAAGTTTTGATAATCGGATTATACTAGTGCAGATGGAAATCACAAGCAAGTTGGTCCCAACACTACAGTAAGGTGTCAGCTTTTCAATGTGCTACTTTCCTAGTGTTAATCAGAACCCAAGGGAACCTGTGTGGGAAGGGAGGGAAAGTACAGGCCTGGGTTACAAACTCGAATATTTAGAGGTATTTGGCAGGTAACGTAAGTTACAGATTGTTGTATGATAACAGGAAGGAGAGATCACTGCTAATTAGAGAATGTGCATAGAGACGACAACTACTCAACTGTAGCCAACTGTCTCGTTGAAATGTAGGCCTAAAGTAGTCAGATAATTTTTCAAGACAAGCCAAATACAGAATTATGTAAAATCTCTCAATTAAAAAAAATTGGAAACCAACTGACATTCAAGGGGGAAAATGATGACATCATGACTACCAGACAAAATGTATCAGAGACACTGTGTTAACTCTGGTTTGTGTAACAGAAGGAACCCTTAGTGGCATAAGTAGAAAAAGATTGGAAAAATCTGGAGTAGGTAAAAAGGTACCAAGAAAGAAAGCAAACAATAAAGACAGAGAAAGAGTTAAAATTAGGCACCAATCCTTAAACGTGGTGCTACAAATTTACTTCTGGGAAAAAGAACATTCATTGGAGTTTGAATTTTAGGTCCTTTGAAAATCTACAGAAAATAGTTTACATAGCTGTGTCTATTAGCATATGAGCTTTTAAAAATATATGCAAAAAACTAAAAAGGCAAGGAGGTAGGAAGGGAAAAGTTTTAGTTTCAAATTTAACTCTAAGTTATAACAGCCAAAAAGGTAGAAGATGATCAGTGTTAATGTTTATTGAGCGCTCAGGCATGGCAGAACGAATTTGTACACGAAGAAATCACAGATAGGATTATCTCTTAGGGAATGGAAAGGTCTACTCTTGGAGGTTTCAAAATGTATTAAAATTGATCATTTGAAGACTAGGGTTAAACTACTCAGGAGTCAAAGTGTCTCATTACCTTTTTCATTTTTGAAGATTAAGCTGAGTCTTAATATTTTGCATTAGTGACTTCACAAATCTTAGAAAATCTGAGAAAAATCAGTGACTAGGGAGAGGCACATGATGCCTCCCCCAGAATCTCTATGCATGGGACTGTGCGTGCTTGATAAAGACAGGGTATGTTCAGGATTTCGCCTATAGTAGTAGTTTACCACTAACATAACAGATTATTTCTCTGACAAATTTTAATGGTAAAAATTTGCAAGAAGATGCCAACTAGGGATTGCTAATATAGGGGTGAAAGTACTTACCTATTATCTCAGATTCATAATAATCCTGTGTGCCTTCCTGGAAGACAAGACAGGGTGTCTTTATGACTTTAGCACAAGAATTTGGAAAAATGGAAGGCCCATTTGTATGGTAATTTCATGTCCATCAGAGAGGAATGAAAAATATGCCCTACCTTCTACTAGAGCAGGGGTGGGGAATGTCCAGCCTGCAGGCTGTGTAAGACCTGTGAAATCATTCGGTCTGATCCTTCCAGGACAACTGCAGGTAGGACTAGAAATTCAATAAATTTACAACAGGCTAATTTTTAAGTTAATTTTGTATGGCCTGCAAATGATGTAAATTTATATATCCAATGGCTCTTGGCAGAAAAAAATGTTCCCCACACCTGTGCTAGAGGTTATCTAGCTGTGTTGTACCAAGGTCAATTAAGGGTTCCTTAGAATTCAGAGTGCAGAGAACTGAACTATAAAAAATTCAGTAGTGTGCTTTTTTGTTTGTATATTTATATAAATACTGTTTGGAGAGTCTCTTATTTGCATTAAGACAGAAATATGAAGATGAAAAGGCCTACATTTCAACCAAATGAAAAACTACAAAAAAAAAAAAAAATCTGTTCTTTTCCAATACCTATGATGAGCTCTTGATTAAAGTGAAGAAATAAACTCAAATGCTTCCATTTAATCATACCTGCTAAACATTTTCCCCAGATCAGAGGTCACAACTATATTCTATATTAGTGGATATATAGCCCATGAGTTCTCCATAAGAAATCCTTAATTTATTTTTATATTGATGATAATCTATAAAAGTATTAAGTATATATTCTGGATTCTCTCTAGATGAGCATTTAATACATGTTTACAGCATAACTGGGCATGTAACATGATAATAATTTGGTTGTACTAAGCGAAGGTCAAATGATATCATAGCTTCATACATATCTGGAAGTTTTCCAGAGTTTTAATGTAACAGGGTTTCTCAACCTAAGCGTGCTGACTGCCATTTGGAACCAAGTCATTCTTTGTTTCTAGAGGTATTCCTGAGCATTGCAGCTTGTTTAGCAGCACACCTGGCCTATGTCTACAAGATGCCCACAGCACCACCCTTCTAGCTATGACAACTAAAAATGCCTGCAAACACTGCCAAGTGCCCCTTGGGGCCAAATCTCCCAAGTTTGGAAAACCACTGCAATAGAGAAAAGTAGTGAGAGAAACTGAGTCAACATAAGATACACAGAATAATAAATACGTCAAATTCAAATGACCCACAGCTGAAACAATTTCTACTTCACTCAGGTTGAGAGCAATATCACAAAATCTTTCTCATCCATCACACTAACTTAACGCTGTCAATGTGAATGTTGTTAGTTCTGTACTTTTGTTCAGATTTAACTTGGTTATCTATTTTTCTCTAGTAGAACTTTTCTCCTTAAAGTTATTTTTCAAGTTTGAGACAGTTTTCCTGGTTTGCTTTTTTCTACTTCAAACTTAATTCAGAGACTTCTCAACACCTAAAAACATAACCTTTCTGATTTTTTTTTTTTTTTTTTTGCACAGGCTATCAGATACTTTTTAATGCAAGAAAATTTCAAGAGCCCAAAAAGGGGGTTATGCAGTTAGATGCTAAACATCTTTGTTATTAATTCTATGAAAAATTATAAATACACTGAAAAACTAGAAAAGTTACTACATAGGTAGTATTCACTGTTGTATTTTTCTTTCTTGAAAGATGATTCTTCGAAGGAATAAGGTAATCGTCAATGTCTTATCCATATATACGCCTTATAAATTTCTCTTCTTTGAATCAAGTACAGCTGACAATACATTAAAACAATGTCCAAAGGTATGTAATATGTTGAAAAACTGTGTTGAACACAACTTTTTAAGTAGAAGACTCTTACATCGATTAGGTATGGTTAAATGTGCACAAGACTGTCACAAACAGTAACACAATCAGCTCATAAATTTTCTCTATAGTATTAAGGGTAAAACTGGTCAAACCTTGCCTTTTACCTGTGCACTGAAATCTTAGTTGGTTTGGAAGACGAAAGAAAAGTTTAAAAAAAAAAAAAAAATCTTGGTTCAACAAGTCCAAGTTACCCTTCCAGCAGTGCTCATAAATTCTGTAAACATACAACTATTTCACTCCCCAAATACCCAAGAAGTTATGCAAATGTAACCCCACAGCAAGTAGACCAAAACCCTTAATTAAAGACAGAATTATCCTACAAATCTGAAGATTCATTTCTCCCTTCTAAAATCTCCGAGAATTATTGCCATCTTTTGTACACCAGTAACTAGGGAGGTACAAGCTGCTTCTCCAACCCAATTAAAACAAAAAGACTGCAAAGAAAGCGCAATTAGTTTCTCAGTTCTTCAACAAGCAGCAAGAGAATTTTCTGTTTGAGAGAGCACCTAATTTTATTTTCCGCCACAAGATTTATCCTCTTTCAAAGCATACTGAATAACGAAATGACTTACTGATAAGAAACAATAGCCAATAAAGCACAAACTCTTAGAGAAATTGAAAAGATAACATTCTGGTATAACTCCTCACCATTTAACATGCTTAGGAAAGGGGAGAAATAAAATAAAACTCCCAGTAATCTTCAGCTAAATTATCAAATTTAATAATAATTTAGAAATCACTCAAAGCCAAAAACATTATACAAGATTTATGAAACAATTCTTTCTACTTGAAAGAGTCAGAGGGAGGTGGCAGGGAGAAAAAACGCATGTCTATGTCAGGATTTCTGCCACTGGAAAAAATCAAGTGTGTCAGATGACCTCTAATAAAGATTGGCAAACACAAGAAACCACAGAAAGTTCAATAGTTTTCACAAGAGATAAAGTATCTTTTTTCTTTGTAGCAAGTAACTACTCCTCACCTGCTTGTGGGCATGGTCATAGGAGTTGATATGGTTGTCAAATTCCTGATGCTTCTGATATTGCTTATCACAGAGTTCACAGTAAAAGTTGGCTCTTAGGTCTTCCAAGGCTTTTGCAATTGCCTTCTCTTTGTCAACATAATCCTGTAAGAATCACAAAACATAAAAAATGAACTTCACAGAATTTAAGGTATTATAAATTAGCCTTCATTACCTGAGGACAGAAGAGAATTTTCACAAAATTTAGTGTATGAGAAACAGCCAGACAAAAGACAATTTGGTGGGTTAATTTGTGTGTAGTTGTACTAACATTAGTTTTATTCAGATTAACAGATGTTTAAGAGTTTAATTTCAGAGCTGGTGTTGTGGGACAAGTTACATCGTAGCTGTGACACCAGCATTCCATATTGGAGTTCTGGCTGGAGTCCTGGCTGCTCTGCTTCTGATCCAGCTTTCTGTTAATGTGCTAGGGGAAGCAGCGGAAGATGGCCCAAGTACCTGGGCCCCTGTTACCCAAGTGGGGGAGACCTGGATGGAGTTCATGGCTCCTGGCTTCAGTCCACTCGAGCCACAGCTATGGCGACCATTTGGAGAGTGAACCAGTGGATAAAGATTTTTCTCTCTCTGACACTCTGCCTTTCAAATAAATAAAATAAATCTTACAGGAAAAAAAGTTTAATTTCATTTTGTTTTTGGCAATATGGTGGGCATGATACTTAGGTATCTCCTCTTCCTACCCTTGTGTAAAAACCAAACAGATTCAATATAAAACACAATTTTCACTGCATTGCTAAACCCACTCGAAGACATGTAAATCCTCAAGAGGCACAATGAAAACACTGGTCTGAGATGTGAGCAAGGTGAGGAGCTAAACCTGAGATTCCTTATTCGACAACAGAACATGGAGGTAAGCTGAAAACATCACAGGATCTCTGCATCTTGGCAGAGGAACTAAGAATCCTCTCAGAAAGCATCTTCGATTTTGTCCCTAAAATTTTTCCAAGATTAAGTCCAACCAAACATGAACTGGAATTAAAATCATCAAACACAAAGGAAATCAATCAATTTAGCACCAGATTTATGCCCCAAGAACACAGATATTAGAATAGTCTGTTACAGAATACAGGGTAATTAGGGAGCTGGCTTGGTGGCACGGTGGGTTAGGTTGCTGCCTATAATGCCAGCATTCCATATGGGCGCTGTTTTGAGTCCCAGCTGCTCCACTTCCTATCCAGCTCCCTTCTAATGTGCCTGGGAAAGCGGCAGAGAATGGCCCAAGTGCTTGGGCCCCTGCACCCACGTGGGAGACCTGGAAGATGCTCTCAGCTCCAGGCTTTGGCCTGGCCCAGCCTGGGCCATTGTGGCCATTTGGGGAGTGAACTAGCAGACAGAAGACCTCTCTCTCTGTCTCTTACTCTCTCTGTAACTCTGCCTTTCAAATACATAAAAAGAAAAAAAAAGGGAGTAATTAAAGAATATTTAAATATAAAGTAGAATTAGAAAAATGAGAAAGCATAAAACACCATAAAAATAATTAGGCAGGGGCTAATGCTGTGGCGCAGCGGGTTAACGCCCTGGCCTGAAGTGCCGGCATCCCATATGGGCGCTGGTTCGAGACCCAGCTACTCCACTTCCAATCCAGCTCTCTGCTACAGCCTGGGAAAGCAGTGGAAAATGGCCCAAGTCCTTGGGCCCCCACATCCACGTGGGTGACACGGAGGAAGCTCTTGGCTCCTGGCTTCAGACTGGCGCAGCTCCAGCCGTTATGGCCAATTGGGGAGTGACCCAGTGGATGGAAGACCTCATTCTCTCTTGCTCTCTCTGCCTCTCCTCTCTCAGTGTAACTCTGACTTTCAAATAAATAAATAAAATCTTAAAAAAAAAATAATTAGGCAGAATACATAGAGAATTTTACAACTGGAAAATGTAAACATTAAATATAAACAAACCAAACAACAGAAAACAAAAAGCCCTAAAACAGATTAGATATAGATAAAAATATATTGTAGTACAGTAATGAAAATGTTCTGGAATTAGATCCTAGTAATGGCTGCATAGCCTTGTGGGCTATACTAAAAACCTTTTGAGTTGGAAGGCTTTTTAAAGGAGTGAAAATTACGGCCCATGAATTAAATCTTAAATAAAAAGATGTAGTAGAGTAGAATACAGATGGAATTACTTAGATTCTAGCACAGAGACAAGGAAAAAAGGTTAAGAGCCAGAGAAAAATAAAAACAAACAAACCAAGAGTCATGGAGAATAGAATAATATACATGTAATTGAAATTCCAGAAAAATAGAAGACAGCTAGATGAAAATTTTATCTTGGGCACCAATTTTATTTTGGCACCAGAGGGTTGAGCCAACACTTGGGATGCCTCTATGTCATATCAAGAGTGCCTGATCCTGGGAAAGCAGCAGAGGATGGCCTAAGTGCTTGGGCCCCTGCACTTGCTTGGGAGACCCAGGAGATGCTCTGGCTCCTGGCTTCAGATAGGTCCAGCTCTGGCCATTGTGGCCATTTGGGGAGTGAACCAGCGGACAGAAGACCTTTTAGTCTATCTGTCTCTGTAACTCTACTTCTCAAAAAACAAACAAACAAACAAACAAAAAACACTAAATAAAATCTTAAAAAAAAAAAGGTGCCTGGGATTCAATCCTGCCTCTGTTTCCAATCCAGCTTCCTGCTCATGCACCTGTGCGGCAAAGGATGCTGGCCTAAGCACTTGAATTCCTGCCACCCACACGGGAAACCTGGATAGAGTTCCTAGCTCCTGAATTTGGTCTGGCATTGCAGGCATCTTGGGAAGTGAACCAGAGGACAGAAGAGCTGTCTCTCACTGTGTTCTGCCTTTCAAATAAATAAAAATGAAAAAACAAAGTCCACCCTGGCATGATCCTTTTTAAAGAAGTTAGTGGAATCAAGGGGAAAGGTATTTGGCCTAGCATTAGCAGTTAAGCCACTAGTGAAGATGCGTCTGTACCACACTGGAGTACCTGTTTCTGACTGCAAAATAACTAATCTTAGTGCCTGCTGCATCTGCAATGCCTTATTTTTTATTATTGATATTGGTTTTATATGTTTTTCTCCTTTTAGTATCACAAATATGTCAAACAACTATTTTTGTGGGTTTTCAAAAATTTATCTGAGGGGCCAGTGTTGTGGCTTAGCAGGTAAAGCTATGCAATGCCGGCATCCCATATGGAGGACAGTTCGAGTCCCAGCTGCTCCACTTCTGATCCAGCTCCCTGCTGTATGCCTGGGAAGGCAGTGGAGGACAGCCCAGGTCCTTGGGCCCTGCACCCACATGGAAGACTGGGAAGAAGCTTTAGGCGCCTGACTCAGACTGGCCCAGCCCCACCTGCTGCGGCCATGTAGGGAGTGAACCAGCAGATGGAAGACTTCTCTTTCTGTGTCTCTCCCATTCTGTAACCCTGCCTTTCAAATAAATAAATAAATAAACCTCTTAAAAAATTATTTGAAAGGCAGAGATAGAGATGGAGACAGAGAGATTTTCTACCTGTTGGCTCATTTCTCCAAATCCCTTTTATAGTCAGGGCTGGGCCAGGCCAAAGCCAGGAGCCCAGAACACAATCCAAGTCATCTCCAATACGGGATGCGTATCTCAGGTGTATCTTAACCACTAAATATCTAAATATTTTTGCTGATTTTTTTCTCTGCTTCCTTTATGAATTACTGAGATAACATGTTAAAGTCTCCCAGTGATGGTGGATATAACATTTCTCCTTACAGTTTCATCAGCTTTTGATTTTCATATTTTCAGGTAGTGCTGTAAGTACATACAAATTTAATAGTGTTTACAGCTGAAGTGAATGCTAGTGATGCTACATACCTCAATGTTTATTTTATCTCACAAGACTGCAACAGTTTTGTTTAGGTACACCTGGCATGTGTTCTTCCATCCCTTTTCTGTAACCTTATGTTTTATGTACATTACCAGTACCAGGGCCGTCTTCGCTGCCTTTCACACATCAGCAAGAATCTGAATTGGAACCGGAGCAGCCAGGAAGTGAACCAGCACTCACGTGGCATACCAGCATCATAGGTGGTGGCTTAACTGCTGCGCCACAATGCCAGTCCCCCCCTTTTTTAAACCCCACAGAAACTATTTTACATAATGCTTATTTTATTTTATGTTTACTTAATAAATACCCATTTTCTATCTTCATCATTTATTCTACTACCTCAAATCTTATTTCTGTGGCCACTTTCTCTTTGAAGTAGATCCTTTGTTATTTTCCTAGTGAATTTTCATAGCTTTTGTTTGTCTGAAATCACTTTTTTTTGCCCTTGTTCAGTTAGTATGCACATTAACTCTAGGCTGGCATATACTTTCTCTGTCTGCATCATTCCACTATATTCTGGCTTCTAGAAGATAGCTTTTGAGAAGTCATTAGTCTGTATTTCTATTACAGAAAATCATTTTCACTAGAGTGCTTTTAAGACCTCTGTGACTTAGGCATCCTCTGTTACAAAAGCATGTGTCCACATGTGGATGTCTTTTTATTTATTTAACCAGTTTGGAATTCTTTGGCTTCTCATATCTGTAACATTTTGGTCTCTTTTATAAATGCTAAAAATTCCTAGCCATTAATTCTTCAAATACTGTTTCTGCCCCACCCCTTCCTTTTCTTTCAGTATTTTTTAAAGAAGATTTATTTATTTATTTGAAAGTCAGAGTTACACAGAGAGAGAAGGACAGGCAGAGAGAGAGAGAGAGAGAGAGAGAGAGAGAGAGAGAAGGACAGACAGATGGGCGGTGGGTGGGGGTGTCTTCCATCTGCTGGTTCACTCCCTAATTGGCTGCAATGACCAGAACTGTGCTGATCCGAAGCCAGGAGCTTCCTCTGGGTCTTTCCACATGGACCTTTGGGCCATTTCTACTGCTTTCCCAGGCCATAGCAGAGAGCTCGATCAGAAGTGGAGCAGCCAGGACGCGAACTGGCACCCATATGGGATGCTGGCACTGTTGGTAGTGGCTTTACCCACTATGCCACAGTGCTGCCTCCCTGGTATTCTATTCTTTATTTTAAAACTGTTAACTCTATATTCCAGGTTTCTTAAGCTCCTTTTAATAGTTCTATTTGTGGGGCCAGCACTATGGCACAGTGGGTTAAAGCCCTGGCCTGTAGCACCTGTATCCCACATGGGCACCAGTTCGAGTCCTGGCTGCTCCACTTCCAATCCAGCTCTCTGCTATGGCCTGGGAAAGCAATAGAAGATGGCCCAAGTCCTTGGGCCCCTGCACCCATGTGGGAGACCCAGAAAAAGCTCCCGGCTCCTGGCTTCGGATCAACTCAGCTCTGACCACTGTGGTCATTTGGGGAGTAAACCAGCAGGTGGAAGACCTCTCTCTCTCTATGGCTCTACCTTTCTATAACTCCTTCAAGTGAATAAAATAAATCTTAAAAGAAAAGAGAAAATTCTACTTGTTTTTGTCAAGCATCTGTAACACCCCCAGTCTAAGGTCATTTTAAATTCCCACTTTCAGGTTTTTGTAAACTATCCAGGGAATTTGGATCTCAAATCCAAAGTGAGGAGGGTCTTGTGGTTTCAAAGTGCCAAGATATGAGTAAGCGCTGTGGTGCAGTGGGTTGAGTTGCAGCTTGGGATGCCTTGTCCTGTATCAGAGTGCCTGGTTTGAGTCCTGGCTACTCCACTTCTGGGATCCATCTTTTTGTTCATGTGCCTGACAAGGCTTCCTGTTGCCTATGTGGGAGACCCAGATGGAGTCTCAGCTTTGGCCTGGTCCAGCACTGGCTGTTGCGAGCATTGTATCTCTCTTTGTCTCTCTCTCTCTCTCTCTCTCTCTCGTAAATAAATAAACCTGAAATTTTATATATATATATATATTTTATATTTTTAAAATTTGTTTGAGAGGTAAAGTTACAGACAGTAAGAGGGAGAGACAGAGAGAAAGATCTTCCATCTGCTGGTTCACTCTCCAGATGGCCTCAATGGCCAGAGCTGAGCTGATCCGAAGCCAGGAACCAGGAGCTTCCTCCAGGCCTTCCATGAAGGTACAGGGGCCAAAGCACTTGGGCCATCCTCCACTGCTTTCTCAGGCCATAGCAGAGCTGGATTGGAAGAGGAGCAGCCAGGACATGAAGCAGTGTCTTTATGGGATGCCAGCAGAGCTGGCAGAGGCTTAGCCTACTATGCCACAGTGCCGGCCCCCTTGTCAACCTTTTTTTGGAAAGCTAACTTACTGCATGTTCTTTAAAACAAAACTGGGTAGGCATTTCACAAAGTGCTTAAGATGCTGCTTGGGACACCCACACCCCATATTGGAGTGCCTGGGTTCAAGTCCTGGCCCCACTTCCAATTCCAGCTTCCTGCTTACGTATACTCTAGGAGACAGCAGGTGAAGGCTCAAGTACTTGAGTCTCTGCCAATCACATGAGAGACCCATATTGAGTTCCTGGCTCCTGGCTTTAGCCTGGTCCAACCCTAGCTAATGCAGGCATTTCAGAAGTGAACCAGCAGATGGAAGATCTCTGCCCCTGTCAAATAAAATGAAAATAAATAAAATTTTCTAAAAAACATTGGAAGAATAAATTCAACTTGATATTTCCATAGGCCAAGATGAACCTGTGCTTTAGAACTGAGTTTAATTAACCATGTACGAAAAAGATCTTATCTCTACAGTCTTTACAGAGGCAAGATACAGAAAAGTAACAGAAATTGGAAACCTACTACTAACCACCACCAAAAGTTTTACTAATTCTATCAACAACAGAGATATTTTTCACCAAAAGTGAGTATATAGCCTCTATACTCTGCACACCCCAAATAAAGAGTGGCTCACTGGTACCTTATACCACTACTACTTCTTTTTTTTTAATAGAAAGCTTTTGTTTAATAAATATAGATTTCATAAGTACAACTTTTGGATTATAGCAGTTATGTACCTTGTACTTCTGTCTCAGCTCCTCTGTGTCTTCCTTCTCTACTTCTAGGACACGGCGTCGTTCAGTAGCATCTTCGGCATAATCAAGCTTGACAAAAATCGATATGGTTAGTCTTCACTCCTAAAGCACCCAAATTATCTATGAAAAGAGTCATCATACAACTATATTGTTTGGAAACAAAAAAATTTATGATGAATGTTGCTCAGCTACTTCTTGCTTTATTGTCACTCCATGGAGAAAACAGCATGCAAAATAATTCATTAATTCTTTCATGCTGGTAGTTTCCTACAGGCACATTTGTTGCTGATAACAGATTTCAATGTTCATTGCCAAACAATTAATATAAATGGAGAAAATATTCTAGGCAGTGAAATGCAGGTATCACAGATGAAAGCTGCCCAGACGGTTTAAGGGCAAAGCTTCCACCCAGCAGATATTCTAAGACTGGAGTAACACTGCCTACTGAAGCAAGCATCAGGATCTTGGTCTAGGTCTGATATTGCCTCGCTATATAACCAAACCAACTGCTTTCTGCCTCAGCTAAAACAGGGACATTACTTACACCCCATGTGTCTCACAGGTAGCAATAAATGAGAATGTGAAAACTTAACAGTCCCAAGAAAAATATTCAAACTACATGCAATCTGATAAATATTCCTGCTTCTCACAAATATTCTTACACCGATGTCTGAATTTGGAATATCAATTTTTAATATCCCACAAAACGAGTAGATTAATGAGATCAACTCACCTCCATTTCCATGCGACCCATGCCCATGACATCATACTTGACAACGATTGGGATGGGATCTGTCCTCCCTGTAACAGGAACACATCATCAAGGTAAGAGGCAAGGCCAGCCCAACAACTCACTTCACATACTGGGCTTGGGTGGTTAGAGATCTTGCCTTGGAGTGCAGAGACCAGAAAGCTACAGTGAACCAAACACAAGCCATTCTCACAGCTTACACCCAAACCTTACTTTTCTAGTTAAAACCCAACTAACCACATTGTTTAATCTTCAAATTGGGGATAATTCCAGATTACTATGGCAAAGTTAAGTAGTTAAGTAATGCCAAGCACTTCTAAACAATGTCACCATGAGGTTTATAATTAACAACTTTTGTTAGTTTCTTCTTTAAAAAATCCCCAATTAACTTCCCACCAAGAATTTACTTTACTTTGTTCACTGGTAACCTCCCACACATACTTTTAAAACTGGTAATAAATCTCTCAATTGACATAAGTAGAAAAACATTTTTAAGCATGATACAGTAAAACTGCATCATTGTTATTAAAAATTACAACTCCATGTGTTTAATTTTTTTGTTGTTTTCAATGGCTGCTTTACAATTAAATGGGATTGTGAAAAATTTAAATAGAAAGCAACAGTTAGATGCCCTTAGGGACAAAGAATACTTTTACTTTTAAACTGGTGCTCTGAGGTCCCATTTTCCCAGAGTGGCTGTGATAGTCCGTAAGCTGTGAAAAGGACTAGTTGCGAAGAAAATTGACTTTAAACTAATTGATCTATGCTGGAGATTTTTTAAATAAATGTATATTTAATCCACTCATAACCAGCCAAACAAAGCAAAATGGGGCAGACAAGCACTTTACTACCACAGCTGTTTTACATCACAACTTGCGCTGTTTATTGTGATGTAAGCCCACTGAAAGAGGACTTACCTTATCCGTTGTACACCTTTAGTAAAAAAACACAATGTTTACTTCCCTCATCCTGTCACTCAGGCTGGTGTAAACAATTGTTGTGGTTGTTGTTGTTGTTATACACACACATATATATTATACCTTTGGGCTAAAAATTGAGTTTTGTCAGGCTAAATCTGAGGTATTAAAAAATTTTTTTTGAACAAATGTCACAAGCATGACAGGTTTTAGTCCTGAAGAAGAAAGAAACCATTTTCAAAATGACTAGCAACCATTGCATCCATAGTTGCTCTAAATTTGTGGTATTAATTTTTTGTCTTTAAAACATAATGAAAAATTCATAAGATTACCTACTTATCACCAACATCTCATTACTTTTTTTAAGCAACTGAGAGATAATTGGGAATTATTATCACAGTTAAAAAAAAACCTACTTAAGTAAATAAACAATGTCTTTTATCAGGAAAAAAAATCTCAAATACAGCTTTCTTTGAATACTATCAAAGACTGCCTGTAAAACAAAATGAAAATGCATTGCTACCTATGCCCAATGGTATAATAAATAAGCAGTGACTGCAATCTTTAGCAAAAGGACCAAATTAAAGACAGGTTATAAAAATGACTTCCTAAGTGCAATATCACTTTCATAACGTCTCAGTCAGGGATTTACTGGTAAAAAATAAATGGTCCAATGAAAGAATTCAAAGAAACATCAAAGGAATTTATTTTGGCTCTTTTTGGATCTCTCAAAATTTGCATTACAAGAATCAAGAAAGTTTTGGTACAAATTCATTATCTCTGTAAACCCCTGTTTATAAACTCTGCATTAGTACTTTTGCCTTCTAAGGCAGTCAAAGTTTGTTTTAATTTATAAATTGCAGTAGCAAGTGCTAGTGCCCATTACATTGGGGGGAAATCAAGTTTTTGACAGTATTAGAATTTAATGTTTTAACTGATTTTTTTTGGCAGTTCTAACACAAACAGAAACATCCCTTCTTAACATTACCCTTTAATGAACAAGGATCAGACAAGTTGCATAAGGAAAGGAAAGGAAAATGAAAAAGACCAAGCAGAAGGATGAAGGCTACGACAGAGAAAGTAAGCCTAACATATTGGTGCACTGATGACAAAAGGAGTAATTCAGTCTGAAAATAAAAAATTACCACTGCTAAGTTTACCATCACCACAACAAGTCCAGGATCATAATGCTGTAAAAAAGAAACACCATTTGTTAGGCAGAAACCATAAGGGTAGGAAACAGGCCTTCTAGCAGGCAGATGGGATGGGGTAAAGTAACAATTGGGCTTTGTCCCTCCCCCAACTTCAGCTGAGGACAGAGGAAGGACATTTTGTGCCACAGCAGCTGTTTTCATACTGATCTGACCAGGGTGTGAGATTTTTGTGCTGCTACTTGAGAACACGAACAACCTCTTCAATAATGCAGGGAGTGGGGGTGGGTGTCAATCAGTTTAAAGAGAGAACCAGCTCCAACTTCCAATCTCTCTTTAACCTATTCACCCTGGTAAATCAGTATTCAGAGCCAAGGTAGGACTTTTCTTAAATCACATCAAAGACTCAATTGGATCAACTGGACAGTGAATAAGAGTCATTTGCTTCACTAAGAGTTCTAGGCAGCTTGGGGAGAGGGCCTTAAGGTTTCTAAAATAATAATAAGAAGAAAGAGGCCTAGAAGATAACCTTAGAACTTCAGTGCTTGTAGAACTTTGTGCATTTGCGTTGTGTTATAAACGAAGAAAACTCTATGTGGCTCTCCTGAGAATTTTGTTTCCTGTTAATGAAGACGCCCAGGCCTGCTAATGTCTGTCTGTCTGCACACAACAAAGCCAACCTTTGAAGGAGAGCTCCAGATAAACTCCAGAGAGACTGGCATCAAAAGAGCTGTCACATTTACAATTATTCTACTCAAGAGTTAACTCACAGAAAATAAAAGTCTAACTTCCAAAGCAATCTGAAGGTGACATTACTGTCTGAGCCAAGCAATAATTTCTTAACATTAACAAGACTACACACCAAGGGAAAAATTCCAGTGGGGGAAAGATGTCAAACTTTACATAGAGGAAGAAACTACAACATTAAAAAAATTATTTTTGTTATGGATGATAAATCTTATCATAAAGAATATCACATAAGGGGCCGGCTTATCACTTATGGACACTGGTTAGAGTTCCGGCTGCTCCACTTCTGATTCAGCTCCCTGCTGTGGCCTGGGAAAGCAGTAGAAGATGGCCCAAGTCCTTGGGCCCCTATACCTACATGGGAAACCCAGAAGAAGCTCCAGGCTCCTAGCTTTGGATCAGCTCAGCTCTTGCCATTGCAGCCATTTGGGGAGTGAACCAGTGATGGAAGACTTCTCTCTTTCTGCCTCTAATTCTGCCTTTCAAATAAATAATCGTAAAAAACAAACAAACAAGCAAATTTATTTTATTTATTTGAAAGACAGAGTTACACAGGGAGAAGTAGAGACAGAGAGAAAGAGATCTTCCATCTGCTTGTTCACTCCCCAAATGGCCACAACAGCCAGAGCTAGCTGATCCAAAGCCTGGAGCCTGGAGCTTCTTCTGGGTCTCCCAAGTGGATGCAGCGGTCCAAACACTTGGGCTATCCTCCACTGCTTTCCCAGGCACATTAGCAGGGGGCTGGATCAGAAGTGGAGCAGCAGGGATTCGAACTGGCACCCACACACGATGCCGGTGCTGGAGGTCAGGACTTTAACTCTCTGCGTCACTGTGCTGGCCCCTACTGATGACTTTTCAAAAGGTAGGTAGCAACAGACTATATCAGCTAATGTGAGTATGTATTCTCTAGAAAATTCAACTTGTTTTAAAAAAAAGTCTTCCTCAGCAAAATATAGGCAGTATGGTTGTACCTGGGCCAACTGGAAGAAGGAAAGAAAAAAAGAACACATGCCAAATCAAGAATGTTCCAGGGGCCGGCGCTGTGGCATACAGGTAGAGCCGCTACCTGCAGTGCTAGCATCCCATATGTGCTAGTTCAAGTCCCGGCTGCTCCACTTCTGATCCAGCTCTCTACTATGGCCTGGGAGAGCAGTAGAAGATGGTCCCAGTCTTTGGGCCCCTGCACCCATGTGAGAGACCTGGAAGAAGCTCCTGGCTCCTGGCTTCAGCCCGGCACAGCTCTGGCCATTGTGGTCATCCAGGCAGTGAACCAGTGGATGGGATGACCTCTCTCTCTCTCTCTCTGCCTCTCTGTAACTCTGCCTTTCAAATAAATAAATCTTTAAAAGAATATGCCATATTTGATGGAAAAAGCTGATATTTATATTTGTTATTTTTAAAGATCTTTATTTCAAAGGCAAAGCCAGAAAGAGCGAGAAAGAGAGATAAAGAGAGACAGAGAGAGAGAGAGAGGTCCTCCATTGCTAGTTCACTTCCCAAATGGCCGCAATGGCCAGGGCTGAACCAGGAACTTCTTCTGGGTTTCCTATGTGGGTACAGGGGTCCAAGTACTTGGGCTGTCCTCCACTGCCTTCTCAGGAACATTAGCAGGGATTTGGATCAGAAGTGGAGCAGCCCGGTCTTGAACTGGCATCCATATGAGATGCTGGCATCACAGGTGGCAGCTTAACCCCCTATGCCACCATGCCAGCCCTGATATTCATACTTTCTAAATCAAAGCTTTAAGAGATGTTTTACTAATCAACTGGAATTTTATTGTCTGTATTTTTAAAAGAAAGTTTTGCTTCTACACTGATGGATATTCCTAAATGCTTATATATGCAGATCTTGCTAAAATGTGAAGACATTATGACTTGTAACTGAAGAGAGAATAAGGTCAAATATGAAAATCCTCTAATTATGTATAACCACCCACAACTCAGAATGATCATTCCAGAATCAGTTTTAATTTTAAATGTTACAGATGTGCCAACCTACAAAACTGACTCAAAGAATTGGACTGTAGAGAAATATTTTCCCTTTTATTTTAAGAAACACTTAAGTGGATCCAGCATTGTGGCACAGTGGATAGAGCTGCTGCCTGTGATGTTGGCATCCCATATGGGTACTGGTTCAAGTCCTGGTTGCTCCTCTTCTGATCCAACTTCCTGCTAATGGCCTGGGAAAAGCAGTGGAAAACAGGCCAAATACTTGGGCCCCTGCATCCACATGGGAGACTTGAAGAAGCTCCTGGCTCCTGGCAAGTTCCACCATTGTGGCCATTCAGGGAGTAAACCAGCAGACGGAAGATATCTCTCTGTAACTCTGCTTCTCCATAAAGAAGAAAGAAAAAAAGAAACACTGTATTTAAAGAGACAAACTCTAGGAATAGAGTAAGTGAGAAGAAAACATTAAAGGACAACCATGATCTGCTGATCAGCAACACTTTGGAAAAGAGAAAACAGGCTGGTGCTGTGGCATAGTGGGTTAAGCCACCCACTTGCACAACCATAGGGGCTCCAGTTCAAGTCCCTGTTGCTTCTGATCCAGCTCCCTGCTAATGCATACAGAAAAGCAGTGAAGGATGGCCTAAGTCCTTGGGCCCCTGCAGCCACATGGGAGACCTGGAAAAATTTCCTAGCTTCTAGCTTTGGCCTGGCCCTGGCCCAGGCCCAGCCACTGTGGTGACTGAACCAGAGAATGGAAGATTCTCTGTCTCTCCTCCTACCCCAACTCTGCCTTTCAAGTAAATAAATCTTTAAAAAGAGAGAGAGAAAATATAAGATTTCACTTTTGAAATATGTTAGAAATGAAGTTTCAGGGCCAGCACCATGGCTCACTAGGTTAATCTTCCCCTTGTGGTGCTGGCATCCCATATGGTCACCGGTTCTAGTCTCGGTTGCTCCTCTTTCAGTCCAGCTCTCTGCTGTGGCTTGGGATAGCAGTGGAGAACGGCCCAGGTGCTTGGGCCCTTCACCTGCATGTGAGACCCGGAGGAGGCGCGAGGCTCCTGGCTTCGGATTGGTGCAGTTCCGACCACTGCGGCCATTTGGGGAGTGAACCAACAGAAGGAAGACCTTTCTCTCTGTCTGTCTCTCTCACTATCTGTAACTCTACCTGTCAAATAAATAAAAATCTTAAAAAAAAAAAAAAAAGAAATGAAGTTTCTAAAGTGATTACAACACTAGAGTGTCAACAGATGTAAACCATCGTTTATCTCTAGAAGACTTTCCTCTTACAGATTCATTTAACACAATTTTTTTTTTTTTTTTTGGACAGGCAGAGTGGACAGTGAGAGAGAGAGACAGAGAGAAAGGTCTTCCTTTGCCGTTGGTTCACCCTCCAATGGCCGCCGCGGCCGGCGTGCTGCGGCCGGCGCACCGCGCTGATCCGATGGCAGGAGCCAGGAGCCAGGTGCTTTTCCTGGTCTCCCATGGGGTGCAGGGCCCAAGCACCTGGGCCATCCTCCACTGCACTCCCTGGCCACAGCAGAGAGCTGGCCTGGAAGAGGGGCAACCGGGATAGAATCCGGCGCCCCAACCGGGACTAGAACCCGGTGTGCCGGCGCCGCTAGGTGGAGGATTAACCTAGTGAGCCGCGGCGCCGGCCCTAACACAAATATTTATTAACTCTTACTATACACCAGGCACTGTTAAAGGTACCGCACGTGTATCAGTGTGCTTCAGTTCAATTCTTGGCTCCGACTTGTGACTCCAGCTTTCCACCAATGCAGACGTGGGAGGCAGCTGTGATGACTCAAATAACTAGGTTCCTGCCACCCACATGGGAGAGTTCCTGGTCCCTGGCTGCAACCCAATTCGGCCCCAGGAGTTGCCAACACATCAGGAGTGAACCAGCAAATGGGGACTCTTTTCTGTCTAGTGGTCACACATAAACACTCTCTTGTGCATCTCTCAAATAAGTAAATAAATATTTATATATTCTTAAAGCCCTATGCCCCATGAATTACCTATAATTAGGGAACATAATCTCAGTAGCTTGAACTTCTGGCATAAGAGGGGAACAAAACAGAACATTTGTAGAGCTAATGTATAATCAGTTCAATAAAACTAGTTTAGGTCTTTTGGTCTTTTGGTCTTCCAAAAGACCTAAACTAATAAATGCCAAGAATCTGCCCTCACATTTTAAAAAACTATTTCTTATTTTAAGCAATTCACGTATGTCGAAGTCAAGAGTAAGACAAGGGGCTGGCACTGTGGCGTAGTGGTTAAAGCTGTTGCCTGAAGTGCCAGCATCCCATATGGTGCAGCAGCCAGGACTCTAACCGTTGCAGCCAATTGGGGAGTGAATCAGTGGATGGAAGACCTTTCTCTTTACCTCTCCTTCTCTCTCTGTATAACTCTTTCAAATAAATAAAATCTTAAAAAAGGGACCTCTTAAAAAAAAGAGAAATCATACTTATACCCAAAACAAGACTAAGTTGATTCAGATTATACTGACTCACTGAAGGCTATCTTATACTAACCACTATGTTAAGATAAAATCTTTTTTTTTTTTAAATTAAAGATTTGTTTATTACATGAAAGACAGAGTAACAGAGAGAAGAGAGAGATTCTTACATCTGCTTGTTTACCTCCCAAGTGGCTGCAATGACCAGGGATGGGTCAGTGAAGCCAGAAGTCAAGACAATTTTTTTAAATGGGAAAATCAAGTTAATAAACACAATTTTGGGGTAAAACAGTCTAATGTCATCACTCACTAGTAATCAAGGGGAAAGCAAACATAAACTGAGGAAAAATATTGGAGAAGAATTTATACTTGATATCTAATGACAAAACATTTAAAAAAAATCTGAATTGGGAAGTTGCCAGTTCAATTCAGTCCTCATAATAATGGTGTTTTGCAGGAAATTAGTATAGTTCAGGGTATACAGATGATTAGAAATTCTGAAATCATTTTTCCTCTTTTTAACAAAGATCTCTAGCTGAAAATTAATTGCTGCCTAAACTCAAGTATCTAATAATGTCAATGCATATACAGGTACAAAAAATTACAGGTGGATTCAAAACTACGTGGATATCTAAAAGAATCCCCCCAAAAATGTGCTTATAAAGAGTAGCTACCTGGAACTCAGGATCTGAATAACAGTTCTGTTAATTGGACATATGACATACTACTGTTATGTTAATTTCATGACCAAAAAATGAAGGAGTTAGACATTTCAATTCTGAAGAGAAAATATTTGAGTAGAAAATATTTGAGGGGCTGGTCCTGCAGTGCAGCAGGCTGACCCTCTACCTGCAGTGTCAGCAATCCCACATGGGCCTGGGACAGCAGTGGAGGATGGCCCAAGTGTTTGGTCCCTGCACCTGTGTGGGAGACCCAGAGGAAGTGCCTGGCTCCTGGCTTCAGATCGGCCCAACTCTGGCCACTGCAGCCATCTGGGGAAACCAGCATATGGAGGATTCTCTCTCTCTCTTTCACGTAAATAAATAAATCTTAAAAAAAAAAATAAAGACTGAGCTACACAAACTCAGTTTTCCAATGAGAGAATATCTAAAACTTGTGCAACTTTTTACAATTAGAGCTGAATCTCAGCAGCCTGCTCTGCAAAATGAAGACATTATGCCCATTTTCAGGACAGGGACATAGATCAAAATAGATAACAACAGAATATGCCGTGTAAACTGTGAGTTCCTATAGAAAATGCTGTTGAACTCAGTCATCTCAAAGCTTCAAAATATTAAAAAAAATTAGTGTTTTTATTTCCAATTTTGACAATTTTGAAAATAAATACAATATGAAAGTATAGACTAGTAGGTGTGATAAATTCTAATGTTTTTACATACGATTTGATGGTAACAATATTTATAGATGAACGAAATTATTTATCTAAGACCAACAAAGTACTATTCAAAGTCCTTCCCATATATCATCACATTAACCAAATCAGTGACTACTGAGTTGAAATGCAATGTTACACAAATATTATATAGAAGCTTGGGGCTGGCACTGTGGTGCAGCAGGTTAGGCCACTGTCTGCAGTGCCGGCATCCCATATGGGCACCAATTCAAGTCCTGGCTACTCCACTTCTGATCGAGCTCCCTGTTAATGAACCTAAGAAAGCAGTGGAGAATGGCCCAAGTGCTTAGGCCCCTGCACCTGTGTGGGAGGCCTGGATGAAGCTGCTTGCCCAGCCCTGCCTGTTGCAGCCATTTGGGGAGTGAATCAGCAGATAGAAGATCTCTCTCCCTCACTCTCTCTCTGGAATTCTGACTTTCATATAAGTAAATCTTGAGAAAAAAAAATCCTCTTTGTTTTCTTTGGAGTCTCTGCTCAAAGTCCAGACATTGTAAATCATCCCTAGAAATTTTCTTTTCCAGTCCTAAACGGTCTATGACTCCACACAGCTTTGAATATTTGTCTCCTCTTAGTTCCTAGTTATCAAATGTTAACAAGTGAATTTCTATATTTTCATCCAATTGGACTATTCCACTTACAAAGAAACCACTAACATCATACACCATATATTTTTCACTTTCAAAAAAGTTCCCCACAGCAGGTATTTGGTGCAGCAGCTAAGTTTCACTTGGGACACCTCCATCCCAAATGTGTGTCTTGTTCAAGTCTCAGCTACGACACTACTACCAATTCAGCTTTTTGCTAATGAGCAGTCTTGGGAGGAAGGAGGTGATGGCTCAAGTACATGGGTCCCTGCGCCTTTGTGGGAGACTCAGATGGAGTTCTGGGTTCCTGGCTTTGACCAGACCCAGCAAATGAAGATAACTCTGCCCTGTGTCTCAATCTTTCTGCCTTTCATGTAAAATGAAAACAAATTTTAAAATTTTTTTAAGTTTCCTGAATACGTCACTTTTTTTTTGTCTAAGTAGCCTACTAACCAGTTTCATTTTAATCATGCAAAATACAGAAAGAGAAAGAGAGACACAAAGAGCTCTCTCACCCGCTGATTTACTCCCTACATGGCTGCAGTGCTGAAACCAGGAGCTTCTTCCAGGTCTCCCACGCGGGTGCAGGGGCCCGAGGACTCGGGCCATCTTCCACGGCTTCCCCAGGCCACAGCAGAGAGCTGAATCAGAAGTGGAGCAGCCAGCAGCTATCCCCGCTACCCCACAACACCCCTCAATAAAAATTCTGCCTTTTTTCTTTTTTTTTTGGGGGGGGGGGGAAGAACCAACTGTCCACTCTACTGCTACAATGAAGGCAATTTTCTTAGAAGCTTACTTAATTTATAGGGTCCAAAGCAATGTTTTTCTAGCCATGGTTCAGTCCATTTGTATCAGAATATTTTCTGTTATTTATTCAAAAGACAGAAAGAGAGTGAGAGTGCAAGAGAGACAGAGAGGCAGGCAGACAGAAACCTCCCATCTGCTGGTTAACTCCCCCAAACCCCACAACAGCAAGGACTAGGCCAGGCAGAAGCCAGGAAACCAGGAACTCAATCTGGGTCTACCAGATGTGTGGGCAGCATGGGTACAACTACTTGAACCACTATCTGCTGCCTTCCAGGGTGTGCATAAACTCCGGAATCAGGAGTGGAGTCAGACCTCCATCACAGGCACACCAACATGGGATGCAGGTGTCTCAAGCGGCAGAATCTTAACTATATGCCAGATGTTTACCCCTGTATTAGAACTTTTAGGGGACGCTTATTCATTGTTAAAATTTATTTATTTATTTGAAAGTCAGAGTTATGGAGGGAGAGAGAGGGATAGAGGGAGAAAGGGAAGGAGGGAGGGAGGGAGGAAAGGGGGAGGCAGTGCCGTGGCTCACTTGGTTAATCTTCCGCCTGCGGTGCTGGCATCCCATATGGGTACCAGTTCTAGTCCTGGTTGCTCCTCTTCCCGTCCAGCTCTCTGCTGTGGCCCGGAAGGGCAGTGGAGGATGGGCCAAGTGCTTGGGCCCCTGCACCCGCATGGGAGACCGGGAAGAAGCACCTGGCTCCTGGCTTTAGATGGGCACAGCGCTGGCCATGGTGGCCATTTGGGGAGTGAACCAATGGAGGGAAGACCTTTCTCTCTCTTTCACTGTCTAACTCTGTCAAACTAAAAGAGGGAGAGAGAGAGGGAGGGAGAGGGGGAGGGAGGGGGAGAGGGAGAGGGGGAGAGGGGGCGAGGGGAAGAGGGGGAGAGGGGGAGAGAAAGAAATCTTTTATTTGCTGATTCACTCTCCAAGTGGCCACAAAGGCTGGAGCTGGGCCAGTCTAAAGCCAGGAGCCAGTAGTTTCACCTGGGTCTCCCACATAGGTGCAGAGGCCCAAGTATTTGGGCCATCTTTTGCTGCTTTCCCAGGCACATTAGCAGGGAGTTGGATTGGAAGTGGAGCAGTCAGGTCTCAAACCAGTGCCATATGGGACACTGATGTTGCAAGTGGCAGCTTTAACACTCTACAACAAAATGGTGGCCCTAGGGGAAGCTTATTTAAACTAAACTATAGTTTTTCTCAGCCTCATCCCAAACATACTGAGTTGGGCTGGTTGGGAATCACGTTTTCAATCAGCATCCAAGATGATGCTTCTGAGAATCCAAGTATTATGGACAAGGCACTGGAATAAAGACCAGGAGACTTGTATGATAAACACAGCTCCTATCCTTAGCAGTGTGACCTCAGATACATACTTAAGTTTCTCAATCTCTTTGGTTTCATTCTATGTACCGAGAAGAAAATGAGACAGAAAGATAGATGTATATAAAACATGTCACTACATTTATTTTTAATATTTTTATCTATTTATTTAAAAGGCAGAGCAACAGAGAGACAGACAGACAGACACACACAGACACACAGATCCTCCATTTTCTGGTTTACTCCCCAAATGTTCCCAACAGCCAGGTTTGGGCCAGGCTGAAGCCAGGAGCCAAGAACTACATCCAAGTCTCCCACGTGGGTGGCAAAGAAACAAACACTTGGGCCATCTTCCACTGATTTTCTTAAGCACATGCTATTATATTTAATTCCCAAAACAGCTTTGAAATATTTTTAAAAATATGGGTACACTGAGTATAACAGCAAAGTCATACTATTTACCAGCTGCAAAGCTGGAATTTAAACCCAAGTCAAATTTCTTTTTTTTTTTTTTTTAAAGATTTTATTTATTGGGGGCCGGCACCGTAGCACACTAGGTTAATCCTCCACCTGTGGCACCGGCATCCCATATGGGTGCCGGTTCAAGTCCCTGCTGCTCCACTTTCGATTCACCTCCCTATTAATGGCCTGGGGAGGCAGTAGAAGATGGCCTAAGTCCTTGGGCCCCTGCACCCACGTGCAGCTTCCACCACAGGAAGCTCCTAGCTCCTGGCTTCGGATTGGCCCAGCTCGGCCACTGCAGCCATCTGGGGACTGAGCAGGCAGATGGAAGACCTCCTTCTGTCTCTCCCTCTGTAATTCTGACTCTCAAAAAAAAATTTATTTGAGAGACAGAGAAGGGAGACAGTGAACTTCCATCTGCAGGTTCATTTTGCAAATGCCTGCAACAGTGAGGCCAGAGTTAGTAGTTGGGAGCTATATCTGGGTTTATCACATGGATGGTAGGAACCCAATTTCTTGAGCCATCACCTGGTACCTCCCAGGATCTACACCTACAGGAAGCTGGAATTGCAAACTGAAGCCAGGAATTGAATTCACGCATGGGATGCAACATCTTTAACTACCAGGTCAAATGCCTGCCCCTAAAACTTCAAATCAAGTCACAAAGCAATAACCTGTAGGTCAAATATTATTTGCTATATATTTTGTTGAATATATGTTTTGTTTATCCTACAGAGTTTAAACTTTGAGCAAACATTTATCAATCAGGGAATTCTATAAAAATATCTGGATTTCTGTTTTCCTTTAAAATCAGAAGATCTGAAAATAATGGAACTGTATTCCAAAGCACCCAAAATGACAATTACTCCTCTCTAACCATGGCACAGCTCACACCATTTCCTACTGATTCACACTCAGTCAGCTTCAACTCGATGTGTTACCACCTGGACTCAAACCCTCCTTCAAGGTCTACATTCTTTGCTCTCTCCACCTGAACTCCTACTGGATTTCTTTTTAACTCCCATTTAGCAGTTTTCTACTTAATATATTTTGAAAAATTTAGTAGGAGCAAAAAAAACCACTGAATTTAAAAGCAATAAACTACATTTAAACACAGGAAAGATACTATTATTTTCTTTTTTAAATTATTTGATCCATTACTTTGAATTTTGGTGGTCACTTAATTTTTTTTTTTTTTTTTTTTGGAAAAGGTGGAGAAGCAGACAGAGATCTCCCATCCACTGCTTAACTCCCTAAATATCCGCAACACAATCCAGGTCTCCCATTGAGGTGGTAGCGACCCACGTACTTCAGCCATTACCTGTTGCCTCCCAGAATATACATTAGTAGGAAACTGGAATTGGGAGCAGAGCTGGAACTCAAACCTAAGCATTCTGATTTGGGATATGGGCATTTCAAGCAGTAACTTACTGCCATGCCAAATGCCCACCCCATTCATTCTGAGACAACATAGATCTGGCACATCCTAAGATTCAATAAACATGCAGAATAAAGAATAAGAAAGCAACAGTGGAGAACATGTAAATGCAGAGTATTTACTGACCTTTAGGAGTTTATAATCTAATGAGAATAAGAGAGACACAAATAAATAAAAATTATACAAGATAGAACATTAAAAATGCCACAGGAAAAGAATACAAAGAGTAAGAAAAAAAACACAGAGAAAATTATAGTCATGAGACAGAAGTCACAACATTTTCTTTTACCCTAGAGACCAATTAGCCTCCTTAAAAATCTGGCCAAGGTTCTTACCACTCAATTGAGCTTCAATTTCTATTGAATTTATTACACTAATCATTAAGAACACACATGACCACTTCAAGTAAGCTAAGAAAATATATCACATTCACAGCTATCTCCATTTTGTTGGCCACAGTAACTACTGTATCTTATTTGTTGCTCTTTTTCTTTCTTTTCTTTTCTTTTTAAAGATTTTATTAGAGGTCAGTGCTGTGGCACAGTGGATAAAGCTGCTACCTGTGGCACTGGCATCCCATATGGGTGCCGGTTTGAGTCCCAGCTGCTCCATTCCCAGTGCAACTCTGTGCTATGGCCTGGGAAAGCAGTGGAAGATGGCCCACGTCCTTAGGTCCCTGTATCAATGTGAGAGACTTGGGAGAAGTTCCTGGCTCCTGGCTTCAGATCAGCCCAGCTCCAGCCATTGTGGCCACTTGAGGAGTAAACCAGTGGATGGAAGACACCCCCGACCCCGCCTCTCTCTAACTCTGCCTCTCAAATAAATAAATAAAATCTTTTTTTTTTTTTTTTTTTTTTTTGACAGGCAGAGTAGGCAGTGAGAGAGAGAGAGACAGAGAGAAAGGTCTTCCTTTTGCTGTTGGTTCACCCTCCAATGGCCGCCACGGCCGGCACGCTGCGGCCGGCGCACCGCGCTGATCCGATGGCAGGAGCCAGGTACTTATCCTGGTCTCCTACAGGGTGCAGGGCCCAAGCACCTGGGCCATCCTCCACTGCACTCCCTGGCCACAGCAGAGAGCTGGCCTGGAAGAAGGGCAACCGGGACAGAATCTGGCGCCCCGACCGGAACTAGAACCTGGTGTGCCGGCACCGCAAGGCGGAGGATTAGCTTAGTGAGCCGCGGCGCCAGCCATAAATAAAATCTTTAAAAAAGAAAAGAAAAAAAAAAGAGAGAGAAAGGTCTTCCATTCGCTGGTTACTCTCCAAATGGCCGCAACACGGCAGATTCGAAGCCAGAAGCCAAGAGCTTCTCTCAAGTCTCCCATGTGGATATAGGGACACAAGGGCTTGGGCCATCTTCCACTGCTTTCCCAGGCCATAGCAGAGAGCTGGATTGGAAAAGGAGCAGCTGAGACTTTTGAAACAGTGCTCATGTAGGATGCCGATGGCGGAGGCTTAGCCCACTTAGCACTGGCCCCTATGTCTTTCAATTCTGCAGTACAGTACTGGTATTTCTCACCACCATTCTCTCTCTTCAGGAGATAGAAATGAGCTAGCAACTACAATTTAGGTACATTATAACATACTGATTAAAAACAATAGGTTTTGGGGACAGGTGTTTGGAATGCTTATATGTCATACAGATTCAAACCTAAGTTCAAGTCCAGGTTCTGCTTCTAATTTCAGCTTCCAACTAATGTTCACCCTGAGAAGCAGCAGATGATGACTCAAACAGTCTCCCAACCAATTGGAGACCTGGATTGAGTTCCTGATTCTTAGTTTCAGCCTCCTGCCTGGAGCTACTGAAGGCTCCTGGGGAGTAAACTAGCAGATGGAACACCCCAACTTCTTGGTCTGTCTGCTCTCTTTCCCCCTCAAATAAATAAATTTTATTTATCTTTTTAAAAGATTTATTTATTTGACAGGCAGAATTACAGACAGTGAGAGGGAGAGACTGAGAGAAAGGTCTTCCTTCTGCTGGTTCACTCCCCAAATGGCATCGATGGCCAGAGCTGCGCGGATCTGAAGCCAGGAGCCAGGAGCTTCCTCAGGGTCTCCCATGTGGGTGCAGGGGCCCAAGGACTTGGGCCATCTTCTACTGCTTTCCAAGGCCATAGCAGAGAGCTGGATTGGAAGAGGAGCAGCCAGGACTACAAACAGCGCCAATATGGGATGCCGGTGCTTCAGGCCAGGGCTTTAATCCGCTGCACCACAGTGCTGGCCCCAATAAATTTTTTAAAAAGCATAGTTTTGGGCCTGGTGTTGTGGCATAGCAAATAAAGCTGCCACTGCAACATTTCCACGCCTTATGGGTGCCAATATGTGTCCTAGTTGCTCCACTTCCAATCTAGCTCCCTGCTAATGCCCTGGGAAAAACAGTGGACGATGGCCCCAGTGTTAGGGTTCCGGCCACCCACATGGGAAATCCACATGAAGCTCCTGGTTTTGGTCTGGCCCAGCCCTGGCTGTTACAAACATTTGTGGAGTGAAATCAGTGGATGGAAGATCTTTCTCGCTCTCTTGGTAACTCTTTCAAAATCAATCAATCAATCTTTAAAAGGAACAATAAAAAAGCACGGGTTTTCAGGGACTGGTGTGATGGTGCAGTGTGTTCAGCCTCTGACTTTGATGCTGGCCCCCATGTTAAAGTGCTGTTTTAAGGCCCAGCTGCATGACTTCCAATCCAGCTTCCAGCTTCCCACTAATGCACCTAGGAGGGCAGCAAATGATGGCCTAAGTATTTGGGCCTATGCCACCCATGTAGAAGACACAGATACAGTTCCTGGCTCCTGGCTTCATCCTGGTCCATATTTCGCTGTTGTGACCATTTGAGGAGTAAACCAGCAGATGTTATATCAATTTCCCTCTCTCTCTCTCTCTCTCTCTCTCCCTTTTTCTCTCTGCTGCTTTCTTTCAAATAAATGAATCTTAAAAAAATAAGTTTGACACTTTTATTCTCTTACTTGCTGTAAGATTTTTGGCAAATTGTTACTCAGAATATCAATTTTCTCATCTGTAAAATGAAAATCCTATCTTCTTCAAAGAGTATTTAAATCAGATAGTCCACATGCAAGTGCTGGCTACAACTAATAAATGTTGGCCATTCTAAAAGATTAACACTAACTCCTGTAAGCAGCAGCTTGCTAGCTGGACACGTGAATGGACTGACTACACAGATGCCTCAGAGTTAGTGCTATCATGCTTCATATCTATGCTTTCCTACTGTTATCAAGCCCTTCCAAGGTTTATCTACTACTCAAGTCCAGGTGCTCTGCTAAATGATTTTTCATCACCATCCTCAGTCATACTTTACCAGACTAGTATTTTACTTCCACCGCAAATGACTGGCTGACATAATGAGAACAACAGACTGCAAATCAGATAATTTGGGTCTGGATCTCAGCGTTACCACTAAGACATTTTGGAACCCTAAATCTGTATTTTATCTGCAAAATGAGTTTTAAATTAAATTATCTTTAATACCTGTTTTTGCTATAAAAATCTTTACTTCTCTGATCAAAGACTGCCTTTGGTGTAAAAAATAAAATTCTAAATTAGAAGAGCTATAAAGGATTCCACATTAAGTATGGTACTTAATGAGCATGAATTCTGGAGCCCACAAGACCAAGATTTGAATTCTAATTTTGTAGTTTGCTGGTTGCTTCTCCTTCAGTAATTTATAAAACTAGTTTGTCTATAAAATGGGAATAACAGCAATTATCTCATAAGTTTGTTATAAGCAGTATTAAGTGCTTAGCAAACAGTAAGTAAGGTTTATGCCTCTTCAAACTAATCTCCCATTACTGACTTTCAGTTATGGTTTTCAAATTATTCCTGAACTCTGGTTCAACTAAAACAACCACGTAGGTTCTACCTGCCCTCTTACATAATGAAGCTTGACATTAAAATTATCTAAGGTTTCTTTTGTTTAAAAAAAAAAAATGAGCAGCCATTGCCGCGGCTCAATAGGCTAATCCTTCCACCTGTGGCACCGGCACACTGGGTTCTAGTCCCGGTCGCTCCTCTTCCAGTCCAGCTCTCTGCTATGGCCTAGGAGTGCAGTGGAGGATGGCCCAAGTCCTTGGGCCCTGCACCCGCATGGGAGACCAGGAGAAGCACCTGGCTCCTGGCTTCGGATCAGCGTGGTGCGCCAGCCGCAGTGTGTTGGCCACAGTCGCCACTTGGGGGATGAACCAACGGAAAGAAGACCTTTCTCTCTGTCTCTCTCTCTCACTGTCCACTCTGCCTGACCAAAAAAAAAAAAAAAAAAAAGAGCAATCAGAGTGTGGCACAGTGGTTAAGTCGCCACTGGGATGCTTATATCCTATACTGCAGCATCTGGGTTCCAGTCTTGATCCAATCTCAGTTTCCTACTAATGCTTACTTTGGGATGGACCAAGTAGTTGGGTGTCTGCCACCTATAGGGGAGATCTCAAATGAGGTCCAGACTCGTGGCTTTGACATGGCCCAGCCTTGACAATTGTAGGCATTTGGGGGAATGAAACAGCAAATGGAAGCTCTTTGTTACTCTGCCTTTCAAGTAAGATGAAAATAAATAAATTTTTTAAAAATAGATGAAAAGTGGGCATTGTGGTGCAGCAAGTTAAGCTGCTGCTTGGGATTCTTGCATCTCCTATTGGGAGTGCCTGGTTAGAATCCCAGTTATAGACAGTGTGAGAGAGAGAGAGACAGAAAGGTCTTCCTTCCATTGGTTCACTCCCCAAATGGCCACTACGGCCGGCGCTGTGCCAGTCCGAAGCCAGGGAGCCGGGTGCTTCTTCCTGGTCTCCCATGCGGGTGCAGGGCCCAAGCACTTGGTCCATCTTCCACTGGCTTCCTGGGCCACAGCAGAGCTGGACTGGAAAAGGAACAACCAGGACCAGAACCCGGTGCCCATATGGGATGCTGGCGCTGCAGGCGGAGGATTAACCAAGGAAAAAAGTAGGAGGGTAGAAGTACTGGTTTCAAATTCAGGCTAATACTTGAACGACAGAGACCCAGAAGCTGTATGACATTTCTCAAATGGTTTTACTTTATAAAATCAGCATACCAGTTATATATTCATTAAATGAGACTGTAAGACATCTAGAGTCTAGATCAATATCTGGCATATGCTATGGTTTGGATGTGGTATATTACCAAAGACTTCATGTGTTGGAAGCTTGGTCCTTAGTGTGGCAATGTTGACAGATGGTGGAATCTATTCCTTTAAAAAGATTTAAAATGATTGCAATGTCAGGAGCCTGAGTCTCTCACGTGGGTCGCAGGGGCCCAAGTACTTGGGCCATCTTCTGCTGCTTTCCCAGGAGCATTAGCAGAGCAGCCAGGACTTGAACTGGAGCTCATATAGGATGTTAGCATCGTAGGTAGTGGCTTAAACTGCTGCGCCACAATGCTGGGGTATAGACTATGACATCCAACACATGACATATTTCTATTCTCTTGCACTGAATGCAAGTCTAATTTTCCTTCAGTCCTAAAATGTAGAATAAATATTGTTGGGACTCATCTTAGCAGGTCTTGTTCTACTACATTCACCATCTATCTCCCAACTGTAGTTAGTAGAAAAGGGGTAGGCAGCACACATAAAACCAAAGAAACACTCCCAACCCTTCTCTGCTTTGATTCTGGCTACTCTAAGTCTCAGCAAGAGAATATACTTTATTCCCAAATAATTATTTTCTGCATTTTTTGAATAATACAAGTACATGGTATTAAATTCAAAATGACTGTAAAATTCAACTTAGTTTCCCTTTACAGAATCTGCCTTTAAAAGGATTTTTCTCTGCCTGGTCAAGCAAATACAAACCAATACACAGGATGTACCCTTTGAATGCCTCACATTAGAATGCTGTTTTAGGGGCCTTGTGGCACAGTGGGTTAAGCTGCTACCTGCAATGGTGCTGGCTTTCCATATGAGCATCAGTTCAAGTCCCAGTTGCTCCTCTTCTGATCCAGCTCCCTGCTAATGGGCCTGAGAACAACACAGTGGAAGATGTCCAAATGCTTGGGTCCCTGCCACCCAAGCGGTAGATCCAGATGGTGTTCCAGGCTCCTGGCTTTGGCATGACCCAGCTCAGGCTCTTACGACCATTTGGGGAAAGAACCAGTAGATAGATGATCTTTCTGTGTGTGTCTCTTCCTCTCTCTCTGTAACTGCCTTTCAAATAAATAAATAAATTTTTTAAAATGCTGTTTTAATACTCTATTAAGGGCCGGCACTGAGGCTCAATAGGCTAATCCTCTGCCTGCAGCGCCGGCACACCGGGTTCTAGTCCTGGTCAGGGCGCCAGTTCTGTCCCGGTTGACCCTCTTCCAGGCCAGCTCTCTGCTGTGGCCAGGGAGTGCAGTGGAGGATGGCCCAGGTGCTTGGGCCCTGCACCCCATGGGAGACCAGGATAAGTACCTGGCTTCTGCCATCGGATCAGCGCGATGCGCCAGCTGCAGCGCAGCGGCCATTGGAGGGTGAACCAACGCCAAAGGAAGACCTTTCTCTCTGTCTCTCTCACTGTCCACTCTGCCTGTCAAAAAGAAAAAAAAAATACTCTATTAAGAAAGTTCTCTCTCAACAAAACATTTTTTTTAAAGATTTTATTTATTTATTTGAGAGCTAGATTACAGACAGTGAGAGAGAGGTCTTCCATCTACTGGTTCACTCCCCAATTAGCCACAATGGCCAGAGCCACACCGATCTGAAGCCAGGAGCCAGGAGCTTCCTCTAGTCTCCCATATAGGTGCAGGGCCCAAGGACTCAAGCCATCTTCTACTGCTTTCCCAGGCCATAGCAGAGAGCTGGATTGGAAGAGGAGCAGCTGGGGCCGGTGCTGCAGCTCACTTGGCTAATCCTCCGCCTGCAGCGCCAGCACACCAGGGTTCTAGTCCCGGTTGGGGCGCCGGATTCTGTCCCGGTTGCTTCTCTTCCAGTCCAGCTCTCTGCTGTGGCTCAGGAGGGCAGTGGAGGATGGCCCAAGTGCTTGCACGCACATGGGAGACCAGGAGGAAGCACCTGGCTCCTGGCTTCAGATCGACACAGTGCGCTAGCCATAGCAGCCATTTGAGGGGTGAACCAACGGAAGGTCTCTCTGTCTCTCTCTCTCTCTCACTGTCTAACTCTGCCTGTCAAAAAAAAAAAAAAAAAAAAAAAAAAGGAAGAAGAGCAGCCGGGATTAGAACCGGTGACCATATGGGATGCTGGCACCGCAGGCGGAGGATTAACCCACTACACCACAGTGCCGGCCCCAACAAAACATTTTGCACAATGATTTCTATAATTAAAAAATTATTTCTGAGGTGTGCATTTGGTAGAGAGATGTTAAATCCCAGTTTGGGATGTCCACATCCCATACTAGAGTGCCTTATTCAAGCCCTGTATTTTTCTCCTCCTCCAATTCAGTTTCCTGCTAACGCACACCCTGGGAGGCAGCAGAAAATGGCTTCAGTACTTGGGTCTCTGCCACTCATATGGGATGGGAGATCTAGATTGAATTCCAGGATCCTGCTATCAGTCTGGCCCAGCCCTGGCTATTGGGGGCACTTGAGGAGTGAATTACTAGACAGAAGATCTGTGTGTATGAGTCTTTTAAATAAAATGAAAAGAAATAAAAAATTTTAAAGAGTTGAGAATATTTTCATATTTTTAAAGGGTATCTGTTATATTTCTGTGCCCAGAAAAGGATATATATTACTTTTCTGTTCTTATTTTTCCTTTCTTATTTAAGTAATAAATCTTTTTCATACTAATAAATATATGAAATTTGTCTTAAGCCTGTAATGATATTAGATATTTTCCCCAACTTTTTTTACTGTGTTTATGATGAAATATAGCCAAACTCATCTTTTTATTCATAGCTTCTCAGTTTTGGGTTAAACTGAGAAAAGCTTTCCTTATTCAAAGATTATTTTTAGGGGCCGGCGCTGTGGCATGGCAGGTAAAGCTGCCGCCTGCAGTGCCAGCATCCCATATGGGCGCCAGTTTTGAGTCCTGGCTGT
Source organism: Oryctolagus cuniculus (assembly GCF_964237555.1). NCBI lineage: Eukaryota > Metazoa > Chordata > Mammalia > Lagomorpha > Leporidae > Oryctolagus > Oryctolagus cuniculus. The sequence continues at coordinate 18,852,849 of NC_091448.1, read as the reverse complement.
TCCACTTCTGATACAGCTCTCTGCTATGGCCTGGGAAAACAGTAGAAGATGGCACAAGTGCTTGGGCCCCTGCACCCATACGGGAGACCCAGCAGAAGCTCCTGGCTCCTGGCTTCCGATCAGTGCAGCTCCGGCTGTTGTAGCCAATTGGGGAGTGAACCAGAGGATGGAAGACCCCTCCCCACCCCGCCTCCCCTTCACTCTGTGTAATTCTAACTTCAAAATAAATAAACAGGGCCGGTGCCGTGGCTCAATAGGCTAATCCTCCGCCTGTGGCGCCAGCACACCGGGTTCTAGTCCCAGTTGGGGTGCCGGATTCTGTCCCAGTTGCCCCTCTTCCAGGCCAGCTCTCTGCTGTGGCCAGGGAGTGCAGTGGAGGATGGCCCAAGTGCTTGGGCCCTGCACCCCATGGGAGACCAGGAGAAGCACCTGGCTCCTGCCTTTGGATCAGTGCGGTGCGCCGGTCGCAGCATGCCAGCCACGGCGGCCATTGGAGGGTGAACCAACGGCAAAGGAAGACCTTTCTCTCTGTCTCTCTCTCTCACTGTCCACTCTGCCTGTCAAATAAATAAATAAATAAATAAATAAAAATAGACAAATCTTTTCAAAAAAAGATTATTTTTAAAAATTCTTTCATTACCCTAATAATTTTATGAATATTTTTACTTGAATCATTTTACATTTAAATCTTTTATTCATTTAGAATCTATTTTGTGGTAACATATGAGATCCACCTTCTTTTCCAGTTTTTGTCCAGTTGTCCCAACTGAGTGACTGAAGCTCTCTTTAGATGCAGAACACTGACTCAGAAGTAGAGAGGATGGCCTGGTAAAGCCACTACCTTAAGTGCCGGTATCCATACAGGTGCCAGTTTAAGCCCTGGCTGATCCACTTCTGATCCAGATCCCTGCTAATGTACCTGGGAGAGCAGCAGAAGATGGCCCAAGTTCTTGTGCCTCTGTAGCCACACCCATGTGGGAGACCAAGAAGAAGCTCCACACTCTTGGCTTTGGATCAGCCCAGCTCCGGCCGTTGCAGCCATCTGGGGAGTGAACCTATGGATGGAAAACCTCTCTCTCTCTCTCTGCCTCTCTGTAACTCTGCCTTTCAAATAAACAAATCTTTTTTAAAAGCAGAAGAAGAAGAGGAGGAAGAGGAGAAGGAAGAGGAGGAGAGGACTAGTGAACACAGAATTAGTGAAGACACCAAAACTAGGGATTATGGGGCTCCAAACCACATATAACATTAAAAGCACAGATCCTAGATCTAATGTCTAGTATGTATAAATCATATTAGCTATTGTTGTTAATTCTAGAAAATAGAGTTACAAGCTAGAAACTTCCATATTTATAAATTTTATGATGTCTAGGTTTCTGATTAAGACCTAAAGAAGGCTTATCTCTAAATATCTAAATATGTACTATATGATAGAGGTATTAACAAAAGCATTTATAAATATTTTGCGATTTTTTTTAAATTTTTTTTTTAATTTTTTTTTTTGACAGGCAGAGTGGACAGTGAGAGAGAGAGACAGAGAGAAAGGTCTTCCTTTTTGCCGTTGGTTCACCCTCCAATGGCCGCCGTGGCTGGCGCACCGCGCTGATCCGGTGGCAGGAGCCAGGAGCCAGGTGCTTTTCCTGGTCTCCCATGGGGTGCAGGGCCCAAGCACCTGGGCCATCCTCCACTGCACTCCCTGGCCACAGCAGAGAGCTGGCCTGGAAGAGGGGCAACCGGGACAGAATCCGGCGCCCCAACCGGGACTAGAACCCGGTGTGCCGGCGCCGCTAGGCGGAGGATTAGCCTAGTGAGCCGCGGCGCCGGCCAATATTTTGCGATTTTTATAAAGTGACTTTATTAACATCATTTTGTCCCCATAACCACTCTGAGAAAATGGGTAGAGATTTTCATTCCCAATTATTGCTGAAAAAAGTAACTCTGGGATGGTACTTTTCCCTTTACTTAAAGGACAGTGTTGTAAGGACAGTGGTGTAGCACCAAACTTAAACCCTGGTCTTGCATTTCTAAATGTTAACACTCAGCCTTCATTCATACCCTGCACCAAATATTTTCACACAAAAACAAATGAGAATGCCCTATTCTCAACGCAGCTTCAAGCTACCTGTCAATTAAATGTTCAGAATGTTCACACACTGAAGTCTAAGTGTGCAGATACACACGAGTGTAAAACTGGCCTAACACAGTAGTAAGAAAGCAAGACCTGGGGGCCTGGACAATAAACCTCAACAGAGGCATCATGTGTTGTCTACTCTGTCCATATCTTTGCTACTTAGAGCCAGTACAACTAGAATATATTAACTCCCTAAATATTTGTTGGTTGCCTAGATATCCTGATAAAATCTTCTAGATAAGGTGAAATATGAAATAATATCAGATCCCATTCATTTTATCTAAGGGCTGGACTTTCGGTTATGGCCAAAGAACCAGCTAAACCATCAAACAGTTCTTAGACAACCTAACGAAGTTAGGGCGCCATTTCTGCGCTACATCTACTGACTAAACATATTTCACAGCAAAATAAAGATTTAGAGCTACTTTCTACTACATTTGAAAGCTGCCAAAAATTATAAAACAATTTTCAGAATTGAATCCAACCCAACTGCCACACAATACAACTACCTGTTGTTTTTCTCTGAATTAAATACATCGTTCTGCCGCAGTGGTAGCTATTCTTTACAGTATTTCTCACCAACAGAGCTTCCTCTGTGTTGTTTCTCTCAGGTAATACCTTGTTGATGTATCTTTCCTACACATCTTTTATTTTTAGTAATAACAATCTGCCACATAAAAAAATCTTTTTTTAAACTGTCAAAATATTTCGATAAACACTAAGGGAGTAAAATATAGTAAGAAAATTTAAGAATCCAGTAAATCCAGCTTACAAAGTACCATTTATAATTGGCCACAGATAACTTTTTCCAGAGTCAACAGGCCTTATTCTTCAATCTAAGCCATGGCAAGATACTCTTACAAACAATGGCAATCCAAAAACTGGCATTGTAAATGTGCTGTGTGGAACTGAAGTAATCTTCAAATGACTGACACACACACACACATACACACACACACACACAAAAGCCTGACACAAGACAGTTTAAATTTCAGTGGATGGTTACATGTTAGGTATGTTGAATACTAAACTGCCCCCTAAAAAAGAGAATTAAATGTTACAATAAACTAGTAAATGCAAAGAACCTAGTAAACCTGAGTCTAGAAATCATATGTAGTGACCAATCTATATAATTCCAAGGAGGCACTATCTTTTTCCCCATAGCAAGAGGTCTATCTTCAGTGGTTAGTTATAGCAAAGGTTTGGCACAGAGGGAGAAAATATGTCATAAATTCTCTCAAAAGACCATAAATGTGGTTATATACTAGGTGAAATCACGTGGGTATTATAGAAAGAATATGTGAGATAAATACAGCACACTGCCTGTACAGTTAAGTCTGACAGTAGAAAATAAAGAGGCATTTACAAAACAATTAAACTTAGCCCTTACTGTTGAAAACAGAGTAAGATCCATTCTTTTAGAAGGGTGAGGACATGGCACCAGTCAACCAAAACAGATGGGCTTTCAGGGCCAGTGCTGTGGCATGGCGGGTAAAGCCACCGTGGTGCTGGCATCCCACATAGTAGGGAGTCCCAGCTGCCTTACTTTCAGTCCAGCTCTCAGCTATGGCCTGGGGAAGTAGTGGGAGATAGCCCAACTCCTTGGGCCCCTGTAACTACGTGGGAGACCTGAAGGAAGCTCTTGGCTCCTGGCTTTGGACTGGCCCAGCTCCGGCTGTTGTGGCTATCTGGGGAATGAACCAGTGGATAGAAGACCTCTCTCTCTGCCTTTCTGTAACTCTGCCTTTCAAACAAAAATAAATAAATCTTAAAAAAAAAAAAAAAAAAGGATGGCTTTCTACCAACAATGTGAACATACTTAAAGTGACTGAACTTTGGGTTGGGTATTGTACATAACAGGTTAAACCACTGCTTGCAACACCAGCATCTCAGATGGGCACTGGTTCAAGTACTATCTGCTCTACTTCTGATCCAGCTCCCTCCTAATTCGCCTGTGGAGGATGACCCAAATCCTTGGGGACCTGCATCCACATGGAAGACCAGAATGAAGCTCCTAGCTCCTGGCTCTGGCCTGGCACAGGCCTAGCCATTGTGGCTATTTGGGGAATGAACCAGTGGATGGAAGATCTCTCTATCCTCCAAACTGCACCCCCCCATGACTCTTTCAAATTAAAAAACAAACAAACAAACAAACAAAAAAAAACTACTGAACTTTACACCAAAAAATTGGTTAAGATATGTGTTTTTTTAACCACAATTAGAAAAAAAAATTTCAAATATGCTTCAAATTTCCCTTATATTTTTGAATACAGATTTATGAATTATTGAGGGCTTATCATATGCTTGTTACCATGGAGATGGAAGTAAAATCTAATTCCTTCTTTCAAGGAACTTAAAATTTAAAGAAATTCTAAAGTCTTTTTAAAAACAACAACATAGGCCGGTGTCACGGCTCAATAGGTTAATCCTCCACCTGCGGCGCCGGCACACGGGGTTCTAGTCCCAGTTGGAGTGCCAGATTCTGTCCCGGTTGCCCCTCTTTCAGTCCAGCTCTCTGATGTGGCCAGGGAAGGCAGTGGAGGATGGCCCAAGTGCTTGGGCCCTGCACCCCATGGGAGACCAGGAGGAAGCACCTCGCTCCTGGTTTCGGATCAGCCCAGTGCGCCAGCCGCAGCACACCGGCTGCGGCGGCCATTAGGGGTGAACCAATGGAAAAAGGAGGACCTTTCTCTCTCTCTCTCTCTCACTGTTCACGCTGCCTGTCAAAAAAAAACAACAACAACAACAACCAAACTAACCATAATAATAGTAATTTTGGGTCATCCAAAGTAGGTAAGTATTCATTTACCTATCTATTTTTAAACACAGACATACACACAACTACTCCCCCCACCCCACTTCTTCTCTCCACAGGTTCTAGTTGTACTTTCAGGTATCTGATGCTTAACATAAAGTAGTCTGGGATTCACATAAAATGTTTCTACTTTGCTTGCCCAAACAAAGAGTAATGCTCAACAATGTTTATAGGCATTGGTGAGTAGAAAGAGAGGTCTGAAACTGGAAGGAAAGATCAAACCCAGTCATTGGACTTTCCTCTAAGCAATCCCTTCCATTCAATTCAACACCACTTAGAAATATGGAAATCATTGGGGCAAGTGTGATTTTTCAAAAAGTCACCCTTGTCTCACCAGGTAATGTTTCTGCCATGTTAGGATACTGGAAGAAGGCCCAAATCAGGCACTAGTGCCTCACTCTTGGATTTTCCAGCCTCTAGAACCATGATAAATAAACCTCTATTCTTTATTAAATTAGGAGGGAAAAAAAGACATCTCTATTTCATTCCTATTCACTCTATTTCTTCTAGATTCCTAAAGTATCTGTGGTCTATGGTCTATACCATAAGACTGTTCTTAATTATAACATAGTCTTGGTATTGCTTGCAAAGAGTTCTTATACCACGTGGGAAATGGCGGTAATCAAATCTATTTCCCACACACCCCCAAACAGGTTAATGTTTAGTAATAAATAATCAAAATATATTTCTTGAGCATCTCCTATGTGTCATCACTGAATACAACTTGTAGAAAAATTTTAAAAGCAAAGGTTTTAATGACTGCAATATCTTATTTCATGCCCTGTCTTCTTTTTCCTTTAGTAACTTAAAAATTAATTTCTACATTCAAATTGTGATAATTCATTTCCACAATTAAAAGACAGTAGCACACCTCTCCCCAAAGATTCCTGTATACAATGAGTCCCTCCATGACCAGATGTAGATGCACAATGATTCTCATCATTTTTGAAGTAGCATTCACATCATATCTGCAAAGAAGAAACAGCAGCTCTTGAATCTGAGAACTAAAAAGTGAATGCAGTTGGCTGGTTTCCAACTAGCAGGAACTGAGGAGCAGAAACATCAGTATTTTGTTTTTTATCCAAATAGTTAGAATAGTTAAAATGAATGAATTATAAATGCAATGGAAACTTTAAGCCACAGATTTTTCCAGAGCCTGATAGGAACTTGAGAAATGGCCTTTTTGCTTGGAGACCCCTAAGAAACTTCAGTTTTCATTTTTGTTTCATGTGGATTAATTTTTCTCTCAATCACTACATGGATTCTGATGTGAAGGGTGAAAGAGCCAAGGCAATTATTAGCATCAAGGACAATTTGGAAGGACAGAAGTTAAACTGATGTTGAATGATTCTCTTTTTATAAGACTGAAGCCACAACACAACATCACCAAACAGCACAAAGAAAGCACACTCTGAATCTAGGCATTCCTTTTATTCTACCCACCCATCACCTCCACCAAAAACTTTCCCATGGTTGAGGCACATATAGTATGCTTGACCTGAAAGTTTTAATAACACAGCAACTTACTCCTGCAAAGTATTGGCAAATATGAAAGATTGACAGTTAAAATACAGGTATGTTAAAAATAGACTATTCTGGGGGTAGGGGAAGATGGGCAAGGGTAGAAAACACCAAACACTTTTTAAAAAAGACAACATATATGTTCAGGTACAAGATCTGCATCAGAAACACTTTCTTTCCATAAATTTTTGAAACTTACCCTGAAGTGATTTTCCCAATCCCTGGCCCAGCTTCCACCCATGTTTCTGGAGTAAGCGGTGTCCAATATTATCCTGACAGACAGAACAGAGAGACAAACCAAAAATATTCCAATAATATATTCTTCCCTTCCTAGTGACATTTAAACAGGTGATGAGCAAGAGAGAATTCTACATATATGCATGCATAAAGGTGCTAATAATAAGGTAAATGTGCCCAATAAAAGGGACATTAATGTAAAAAGAAATGCTGGCTAAGTACTTTATATGGGAAGAACATATGGGCTAAGGGTCCTTTCTGATGGTGTGCTGGGCAACTTCTGAATATAACATTTAAAAAAGGAAAAAAAAAGGGGAAAGGGGGAGGGGGAATACATTTATGAAATTTTAAAACTAACATTAAAAAGCATAAAATCAAGGTACTTATACAATCATATCCACCACCTAGACAGCACCATTTCAAGATTTTTTTTTGTTTTTTTTAAGAAAATCTACATTGTATTTAGTTATTCTAGTTATGTGTCAGGCTTTCATGATACAAAGTAAGTTGTAAGTGTAAGACTGGCCCCCACTAGAAATGAAAAAAACAATCAGAGCAAAATCCAGGCTAGTCTTGATTGGTTTTTTAATATATATATAATATAAATATTTAACTAGCATGCAGCCAATATTAAACTGAAAAAACAGTGAGGTTAGTAAAACAATAAATTAAATTGATTAAACAGAAAAATAAAATGAGCTCAAGCACAGACTGAGTGATGCATTTCAACATGTAATCTAACAAAAATGCTAAGATGTTAGAATGAAACAGGCCTAGCAGTAAGTTAACAGTAAAGAACCATTAGTGCATGTAGGGGAAAAAAACAATACACATAATGTCTCATCTTCCTAGAAGCATACTGGAAAAGATATCTCAATGTCAATTATATGAAAAGAAACCAGAAACAACAATTAAGTGTCAGCTTTTATATGAAGCTCAAGATACCAGAAACTTTTATAATCTCTTATCCAATTCTCTGCCTTTAATATTGCATATTAAACTGTTTATCATCTACTTTCATAGTCAATGATAAAATGTCCTTTGAAGTAAGAGGAAAAAAAAAACATTATGTCACCAATATTTTTTTCTGACAGAAAGTTAGGATATTAAGTTTTCCTAATGCTCTGCAGTTATTGTTTAAAGGAAATTTGCTTCTACAAGTTTATGGCAGCATACAAACTGGAAAACTGGGCTGAGAACCTCATTATTTCATTGATGGGGTGGGGAGAGACAGGAAAGATCAGAATACTATTTTTAAAAACAAAAAGTAGACAGAGGAGCCAGCGCAGCAGATTAAAGCCCTGGCCTGCAGCGCCTGCATCCCATATGGGCGCTGGTTCGAGTCCCAGCTGTTCCATTTCTGATCCAGCTCTCGTATGGACTGGGAAAGCAGTAGAAGATGGCCCAATGGGGCCAGTGCTGAGGTGAAGCGGGTAAAGCCACTGCCTGCAGTGCCGGCATCCCATATGGGTGCCAGTTTGAGTCCCAGCTGCTCTACTTCTGATCCAGCTCTCTGCTATGGCCTAGGAAAGTAGCAGAAGATAGCCCAAGTCTTTGGGCTCTTACACCCGCATGGGAGACCTGGAAGAAGCTCCTGGCTTCAGATTGGCACAGCTCCGGTTGTTGGGGCCACCTGGGGAGTGAACTAGTGGATGGAAGACCTCTCTCTCTCTCTCTCTCTCTCTGTAACTCTTTCAAATATATAAATAAATCTTAAAAAAAAAAAAGAAAAAGAAAAAGAAAAAGAAAAAGAAAGAAAGAAGAAGATGGCCCAAGTCCTTAGGCCCCTGCACCCACATGGGAGACCAAGAAGCTCTTGGCTTTGGATCAGCTCAGCTCTGGCTGTTGTGGTCATTTGGGGAGTGAACCAGTGGATGGAAGATCTCTCTCTGGCACTACCTTACTCTGCAACTTTGTCTTTCAAATAAATAACATAAATCTTTAAAATAAATGTAGATAAAGCTGAAGTTGTGGCGCAGTGCATTAAGCCTCCCATGGGCAACACCAGCATCCTATATGAGTGCTGACTTGAGTCCCAACTATTTTGCTCTGCTTCTGATCCAGTTCCCTTCTAATGCACCTGTGAAAGCCATAGAAGTTGGCCGGAGTGCTTAGGCCCCTGCCACACACCTGGGAGACACCAATGGAGTTCTAGACTCCTGGCTTTGGTCTGGCCAAGCCCCAGCTGTTGTTGCGATTTGGGGAGTGAACTTGCAAATTTAAGATTTCTCTCTAACTCTGCATTTCAAATAGATAAATCTTAAAAAAAAAAAAAAAGTAGAAGCAAACTATAAAGAAAAACTTGTTTCTAAAACAAAAGGTATTACTCTTTTTTTTTTTTTTTTTTTTTTTTTGACAGGCAGAGTGAAAAGTGAGAGAGAGACAGAGAGAAAGGTCTTCCTTTTGCCGTTGGTTCACCCTCCAATGGCCGCCATGGCCGGCGCGCTGCAGCCAGTGCACCACGCTGATCCGAAGGCAGGAGCCAGGTGCTTCTCCTGGTCTCCCATGGGGTGCAGGGCCCAAGCATCTGGGCCATCCTCCACTGCACTCCCTGGCCACAGCAGAGAGCTGGCCTGGAAGAGGGGCAACCGGAAAAGAATCCATTGCCCCAACAGGGACTAGAACCCGGTGTGCTGGCGCCGCCAGGTGGAGGATTAGCCTATTGAGCCGCGGCGCTGGCCAGGTATTACTCTTTATAATATATAACCATTAAGGTACACAACAGGTCACTAGAAATTATTTCTGCTAAGAACTGGAAAAATCAGAAAACATTACAGTATATGCAGTCACAAGTGATGACCTCTGCATCAGCCATCACAAAAACCGAATCCAACATTGCCACTGCTACTCCTCCCCTGCAGTTGCATTACAAGATCACCCTTACCCAATACTGTTTGTCTAACTATTTATAAGTAACTTTATTATAAAAAAAAGAAAAATCTCAATATAAGTAGTGCTTTTGGAAAGCTATGAAAATAAACTTACCTGTGTACAAAATCCATTTTTATAATTCTTTTAACTGATTAACTCTGGAAAGGATAAGGATAGCAGAATGGTCTCTAACAGTATGCATTTGGTAAGCTACTATTTAAGCTCTTAATGAACTAATACTATGATTTAAGTATTAAACAACGCTGACAAAAATTGTTGTGCCACCCCCATTTTTTTTTTAAGAAAATGCAATCTTTGGCTAAGTGGAGATGAGACATTATGTTAACTGTGTTATATTATGAATGCACTAAAATAAACAGACAGATGAAGCAGTATGCTATTTCCAAAAGCAGTGCAAGTGGAGTGAAAGCATTTCCATACGAACCTGGCTTTAAAAACTGGGCTGTCAAAAGAACAGTTAAATGTAACACAAAGTAAGAAACTGTCCGATCACTAATGGTCGTTTTTTTTTTTTTTTGTCTTGTTTTCAATTCACTGCTTGCAAGTAATGTATTTATTAAAGAGTGAAAGCATTAAGTAAATTCACGAGTCAAGACCAGCTGAGATTCAAGAGCAGCGTGTTGTGACTGACAACAGTGAAAGGAAAAGCAAATGTTAAGGGGAGAGGGAGAAAAAAGAAAAATTTAGGGTTATACACATTAGCACCACTTTTACAAAACCACTCAAGAGGATGGCTGTCACCTTCTCAGAAAAAAAAAAATCTATCAATACAAAAATGGTAGTAGCCTTTCTCTTCTAAATCTTTAGGTTAAAACTATTATTTAATTAAAGCTGTTTTCCTAAGTATGTTGGGGAATGAAATGCTATAGACTATATTAAAATACCTAACATGTCACTCTAAGTCCTTCCAATCATATGTAACAAAGGCAACAGTAACAGCAGACATCTCCCAGAACCTCTTCTCACCAGCCTCCTGGAGTAAATGAATGCCGGATACAAAAAATCTAGACTTTTCCTATCATTAGACTACCTGCTTTGGGAGTGACTCTATAGAAAGGGTTATATTCAGTATGGACCCCTTTCCTACCCTGCCACCTCCTGCGCAAAATTAAGAAATAAAAACAGGTTTTATAATCACTTGTCAAAAATCAGTTTAAGGATGATAGGCAACAAAAGTGGGCATATCAGAATGCCTTACAACACAGTGGAACAAGGCAGACATGTCTACCACTGGAATGATCACCTGCCTGCAGAGAGCAATCCATTCTCCCTGTGTAGGGCTGTGATTTTGCCAGTTCTTCTTCCCATGGATGCTATTTTTAACAGTAAGCTGGCACAAGTAATTTACAGTTCAAACAGGGGATGCAGACAGAACAAGGGCAATGAGCACTAAATTCACCTCTGAAATCATTAACTATTAGAAAAAAATTTTAGTCACAGTAATAATGACTAAAATCTTTATTTAAGTAAAATAAATTATTTGGGTTTAATTATAATCTCACAGAACCAAAAATAAAATAAAAAAAAAAGTTTTTAAGTCTGATTTACAATGACCAAAGACAGAGCACAGTGGTAGGCTATCTATAATTTAAATATACATGAATTGCAGTAAAATCTAATTTTAAGTTAACTAATAAGGCAACTGAATTTTGTACAAGGATGGCAAGCAAAAAAGTTTGTTTCCCACATGATTCTTAAAGAGTTCCCATAAACCAGCTAATTTGTTATACTCTGGCAATGGGGCATGTTCTTTGGAAAGGAAGTTCTTCAATTTTGGTTAAACTATAGAGCTGATCTAAAAACCTCAATTTTTTTTCACCCAGATTACCTCAGCTGGCCTTTATTTTTTCTTCCTATGTCTAAACTTAAATGTATCAACAAAATGTTACACTTTCAACCTTTGTTCCTCTCTATTATGTGGGAAACAATATAAATTTTAAATGGGAAGATCTTTGAAAGAGAAATGTTTATTATAAACAGTACCAATATGCTGAAAACATTCCAGCAATTAAAAAAAAAAACCCTTCATTATTAACTGCTACAGTCATTCCTCAATATTTTTATTTGTTAATTAAATAACAAGTAGAAAGCTTTCCCAAGAACCTCTCTCTGCCCCATGAATCTGTATACCATTACAGTAACAATGATCATGTTGGCAATGGCATCAAGTATATGATAGGAGCCTTCCAAAACAGGTAAAAATTTACCTCACTGTACGCATTTATTCTGTTTGTTAAAACAAAAAACAGTATCATAAGAGAAAACTGTACTCAGGATTTATCAATAAGTGAATGAATATTAATTCCATACTGAATTTTTTTTAGCTGACAGCCAAATTCAATTTACAACCATTTAGCTAGCCCATTTTCAACAGTGACAAAAATGATGTCTCTTGAGTGGATTGTAAGCTTTGCTGATTGTGTATTAAAGACTCTATAAGCAAGAACCAAATGCTACTAGGTGAACCCATGCAAACAAGTAGTAAAAATTCCCAAAATAAAAAAATCTATAGCTTACTACAGATGACACAATGAAGACTAGAGAGAAAAGCCATATAGTAATGCTACACCATTCAGCTCCAAGAAGCACATTATTTATAGTGCAGTCCACATATGGTCACTGCTAAATGTCAAATCAGCAGTCTTATAGAGTTACAGTTTGGAACTAGTGGAGTCCACAGATCTAAACAGATAGGCAACATGACAAACAACCAATTATACATATACTTCTAAATACCTAGATAAACAACTAAATATCAGCAACTGGAGCATGAGAACTTACACTACTTTTTTAAACCTACCCTATCAACCTATGAAGACAACTATGAAGACAGAATTTTATTAGTCAGTCAGTACAGCTGAGACCAACTAAAACTGACAGATAGGTGCACTTCCAAGTGCAACAATAACAACATAGTTGGAGTCTGATGCAAGTAGTCTGCCTTTTGTGTAGCTTAATATCATTCATTATCCCATCAGTTTTCTCACCTTCTATGATGAAGGTCATAAAGGACCATATATCCTAAATCACACCAACCAATTCTATAATGCAACCCTAGACAGGCCTATGAGTTTACAACAAATTGTGCTTGTTTTCTAAATATTTTGTCTTTATGTGGAGGTCATAATTACAATGGCTGGGACCTAAAAATCTCATAAAGCAATAATGACTTTTAAATTTTAAAAGTTTTTTGTAATAAGTAAAAAATATCAATCCTTTCTACCTTCTCTTTAATTTAGATAATCAAGCTGTCTAGCAATTCTTTCATAATTTTATTAGAAAGGTGTTTTATTCTTGACCAGAAATTTCACTGAAAGATATTTGGTTGGTTGAAATGAATAAGGGAAAATAAAATATTATAGAAAATATTAAATACTTCACAAATGCTGGATTTTGATGTGTTTTCAATATTTGCCTATAGAATTGGAAGTACTTGTATTATCTCTCTAACAAACCTAGGTTTCAGAAGTTCACTAAATGCATAATACATTGTTGCATTTTTAAATCTCATTTCTCATTTTGCTGGTTTACATCAATTTTACCCTATCACAAAACAAAAAGACCTTCATCCTGTACTCACAATAACCTTTCACACAGGCATGTTCTTGGCCCAAACCTGTGCAGATTTCCATGGTTACCAGCTGCTGCAGATTACCTTTGTTTTAAAAAAAAAATGACTAGACCTTTAGCTCCTGCAATGATCTGTAGACTCCCAAAGCTGCATATTTCCAGCCACTTTTGAGTTGCATGCTGTAGCAAAACAGTCAGCACCTCTCAATAGATATTGCTGCAGAGAAAGATTTTGATCCAGCAGACTCTGTGTTAGAAGTAACAACATTTTCCCCTAAGAAACAGCTCAAGATAGTCAGCCAGCCATATAACCCAATATATACTTATTCTGTATATAAGGGCATTCATTCTGTAAGTGATAGAGAACTTTTGTTGTTTGGGAAGGAAAAGGAGGGAGGAACACTCTGTATATTGTAATAGTTTATTTTAAAATTTAGATTGTCTTCCCAAATGATTAGGTAGCAGAAATAAAATCCCACCTATCTTGTGTCCTCTCTCTATTTAACTCCTTCTACTATTACCTAAAGTACTACATCACATAACACATATTTATGTGCTTCAGGAATAAATTTTCATTAGAAATATAATCTATTAATGTAACATACATTTCTGAGCATACATTTATTAAAAAGTAAAATTTCCAGTCTGAGTACTGTACTATATACTATTTTTAAGTGGAAAAGATAAACTATTTAATAAATAAGGCATATATTCATTGATATTACTCTACAGTGTTCAATTAGACTATCTTCTGAAATGGTCTCCGTGTGACATATGGTGGGAAAAAATCCTGGACATTTTGAGAGGTACAACATTAGTCTCACATGCCACAGGAATGAGTTTTCCAGAAATATTAAATTGTAGCCTTCAAAGAAGGCTTTAAAAATGTGAAATATCATGTAATTTAGTGTTTTTAAAAAATATTTGTTGAATACAGTGATAATGAATGTTACACTGCAAATTCAGTCTACTGAAATTTCTGTTACTGTCAAATTGGAGTATTCACAGAATTACAGCTAGTTTAAGAATATTATCAACTATGTACCTTATAGAATGTTACTGGGAATTGTTTTTGATGGTTCTCTGTCCTTAAACTTTGACAGCACCCCCTCCCCACAATATTTATATTAAGATAGAGAAAAACTAAATTATTTTCCAGTACAAGATACTGATCTAGCCTAAAGGTTTCATTTTAAAACTCAGCCTTGGGCTAATTCCCAAGATTATATGGAACAGAGTATAAATTTCAGTGGTTTTTATCTTAGCACAGTGGGCTTGGCATTTTATCCTTATGTCAAAACACAAGACTGCACTTTCAGCAAACATCAGATGCGAATTCTCCCTCTGCAGCATTATCACATGCGCCATCAGTTACTGCCATGCCTGAGTCTAGCATCATGCCGCACATTAAGACAGAAGGTACTATATGCAGTGTTCACTGGACCAGAAGGACAGAAATAAGAAGGGGAGGTGGGGGAGAAAGAAACCCTAGAGAAGAAATTAAAAAAAGGCAGACCGTGCAATACAAACCAGATCATGGCTGCTTAGCTAATATGGGCCAACTGCTGTGGAAGAAAAATGTCGAACACCCCAAGTTGTGTAAATTTCTGTAAACATCTAAACACACACACAAACACACACAACACCAACCTAATTAGGAACATAAATATATGTTGATCCTTTACTATATTACAGTCTTGAAAATAAAAGCTAAAATTAAAATATCTGTGTTCTCTAAACTGCCTTATTTTCCTGAGGGAAAAGGAGCTAATGTTTCTTAATAGGGGCAGGGGTGGGTGGCGGCCCTCATTGTGAATGCTATAAAGATTAAGATTTCTTCCTGGAATTTTCCCCATTCAAGTTCTGCTAGTAACTTGCTGAAACCTTTAGTAACTATGTACACTTAAGCACAAATATTAAATGTTGACAATAATGACATTTTGACATTTTAACAACAGACCATGTTATTTTAAGTAACAGGTTCTTTAAAGTGAAAATGATGTTAAAATATAGAAGATATTTTAAAAATTAAGAGCCAGGGTAAACAAATCATCTTAATCTATTGTTTGGTATCTTTAATGTCCCAAACTAAGTAGTATGGACAGAAATAATCAATTTTTGACAAAAACTAGACATTTCTTCAGCTTCTGAGATCAAGTTTACCTTGTTTCACAATGGTCTGGTAATTAAAACTTATCACTCCTTAACCATTTCTAATGGAACATTTCATTTGTGATTATGTTGCCTAGGAAGGGTGACACTATTAAAGGATCAAAATACATTTTACTCCTTTATTTAATTTAAAAAAAACATTAACTTTAACTTGCTACCTTTAAGAGACTATAGGATAGGCCAAAATTATATTTTTTTCATCAAAATTCTGATTTGTTTCTAGATTTTTTGGACTGTTTTCCCAACTTATTAGATTGCATCCCAAACTCTATTTGATTACTATAGAGCATGCAAGAAAACAGCTCTAAACTGCACTATCAATTATTAGTGAGTTTAACTTCATTCACATCAAATGTCACACGAACACTACCTAACTAACTGGCTAAGACACCAAATTAAGCACTGATCATCTTACCGATTCTATAGGCTTGTCAAGTGATGCTTGTTCAATTTCCAAGTGTCCTTCTTCATACTGATCAAAGTGATTACCCTGAAAAAAGAAGGCTACAGTTATTTTTAAAAGCAATAAATTTCAAAATTATTAATAGCCTCACCACACTAGAAGTTATTTTTATATAATATTCTTTTCACTAGACAAAACTATACCACAATTCAGTTTTAAAAAATTTATAGAAATCTATTAGAAGTCTAGACCCAGTATTATGAATTCTTTTTCTCCTGACAAGTGCTAAAATTGTTAAGTAAGGGGCCGGCAATCTGGCGCAGTGGGTTAACGCCCTGGCCTGAAGTGCCGGCATCCCAAATGGGCGCCAGGTCTAGTCCCGGCTGCTCCTCTTCCGACCCAGCTCTCTGCTATGGCCTGGGAAAGCAGTAGAAGATGGCTCAAGTGCTTTGAGCCCCAGCACCCACGTGGGAGACCTGGAAGAAGCTCCTGGCTTCTGGCTTTGGATCAGTGCAGCTCCGGCCGTTGTGGCCATCTGGGGAGTGAACCAGAGGATGGAAGACCTCTCTCTCTGTCTCTACCTCTCTCTGTAACTGTCTTTCAAATAAATAAAATAAATCTTTAAAAAAATATTGTTAAATAAAACACCGTCAACCATTTCAGACTCAGTGTTTCTTAGACCGATTACATTGAGATTGCAGTATCTTAAAGGACCATGCTTTCATAAAGAAAAATGTGTTAAATTTTTAATACTAAAAAAAGTCAGAAGAATGCAAGTAAATATTGTAATACTGACTAATGTTGATATCATTACTTTTAAGTAAAACTGCTATAGCATTAAACCAAATCATGAATTGCTACCTCTCAGGTTTGCAAGGAATTAAAAAACCATCTCTTTACACAGTTTCCAAATGCAATTATTCAAGATGATTTGCCAAAAGAGATAAGCATGCATGGATAACACCACATTTGATCATGATCAAGAAAGTGACAAAAGAATTCAACTAACCATATGGGTGTAAATGCTAAGAAATCCTTTCCAACCAACAGTCTGCTCAGCTCTCCCTGCTCTATTAGAAAGAATAACTCATAATTTAACATTAAGTGAAACTATAAACTTTCTGGATCCCTTATTACCAAGTATAAAGCATAAGCATTTGTGAGTACTGAATTTGACCTAAGTCAAAAGAGTAAAGATTTCAGCTTAGCCAAAACCAATTCACTATGTGGGATAATAGGACAACTTGAATGTTAAAGTTTTTTTTTTTTGCTTTTTCAAGGTAAAATTAAAATTCTAATTGAATAAGTTAAATTTAATGGCAAATTGAAGATATAATTTGTACTGTAAAGATTATATTTCTCTCATGAAACCATGAAGTCCTTAAGAACAAGAACTGAGGCTTGGTTCTGGTGTTGAGGTGCAGTGGGTTAGGCTGCAGTTGGCAATGCATATCAGAGCAACAGTTCCATTACTGACTCTGCCACTTTTCTGATCCCGCTCCCTGCTAATGTGCCTGGTAAGCCAGGGGTGATGGCCCAAGTACTTGGGCCCCTGCCACCCATGTGATAGACCAGGCTGGAGTTTCTAGAACTTGGCTTTGGCCTGGCTCAGATCTGGCTGTTGTAGCCATTTAAGGAGTGAACCAGCTGATGGAAAATATTCTCTTTCAAATACATAAATATTTTTCAAAAAAGAACTGAGACTTATTTATTTCTTACAAACTTAACATTAATGCAGTTAAATATTAGAGAACAATATGATGCTGAAAGTGGGTGGTAATCATGAATAGTTCAGGAGAGGGGTTGGTGTGTGGTATAGTGGGTAAAGATACTGGCTTGCAATGCCAGCATCTTCTATGAGTGTTGGTTGGCGTCCCAGCTATTACATTTCTGATCCAGCGTCCTGCTAAAGTGCCTGGGAAAATAGCAGAGGATGGCCCAAGTGCTTGGGCCCCTGCACCCATGTGGGAGACCTGGAAGAACTTCCTGGCTCCTGGCTCCTCTTTCAAATAAATAAAATAAATCTTAAAAAGAAAAAGAACACCTGAGAAACTGCCAGGCCATCAAAGGTACGCATGTCCAAAAAGTCACAAGCATCTGGAAGACATCACATTAAAGAAGCAATATGTGCCACTCCATTGCTACAAGTTCAGGAGAGGGGCCAGCCTGTGGTGTGGGGGGGGGTAAAGTCACCACCTGTGGCGCTGGTATCCCATATGGGTGCCAGTTCTACCCCAGGTGCTCCACTTCCCATCCAGCTCCCTAATGTGTCTAGGAATGCAGTGGAAGATACTCAAGTCCTCAGGCCCCTGCACCTTTGTAGGAGATTCAGATGAAGCTCCTGGCTTTGGCCTAGCCCAGCCCTGGCTGCTGTGGCCATTTGGGGAGTAAACCAGCAGATGGAAGATCTCGGTCTCTCCCCCTCTTTCTGTAATTCTGACTTTCAAATAAAAACAAAAGAACAAATAAAATGGCTGAAAGGGTAAATTTTATGTGTATACTACCACAATAAATGTAATAAAAATAAGATTGTAAAGTCTATCCAAAAGAAGAGTAACAAAAGTCAGAAGTAGGTTTTTTATTATTATTATTATTATTTTTTAGATTTATTTATTTGAAAGAGTTAGAGAGAGAGAGTTAGAGAGAGATCTTCCATCCACTGGTTCACTCCCCAAAAAATGGCCGGAACTGGGACGATTGGAAGCCAGGAGCCTGGAAGCCTCCTCCAGGTCTCCCATGAAGTGCAGGGGCCCAAGGATTTGGGCCATCTTCTACTGCTTCCCATGCCATAGCAGAGCTGGATCCAGAAGAGAAGTAGCTGGGACTCAAACCAGCACCCATATGAGATGCCGGCACTGCAGTCAGTGATCTTACCCACTATGCCACAGCGCTGGCACCAGGAATAAGTTTTCCAAAAACAAAAACTTAAAAAATTCCTTTTCTTTCTTTCTTTCTTTTCTTTTCTTCTTTTTTCTTTTCTTTTTCTTTCTTCTCTCTCTCTCTTTCTTTCTCTCTCTCTCTCTTTCTTTCTTTTTTTTGAGAAGCAGAAAGACAAAAGGAGAGCGAGGAAGGGAGGATGGGAAAGGGAAAGAGAGACAAACATATACAACACTCCCCCATCTGCTGGCTTACTCTTCAAATGCAATGACCCAGCCTAGGATGGGCTGAATCCAGAAACTGAGAGTCCAAAACTTGATTTGGATCTCCAACATGGGTAGCAGGGGTCCAAGTATTTCGGCTACTTTCTGCTGCTTTCCCAGGTGCATAAGCAGGAAACTAGATTCAAAGCAGAGAACCTGGGACCTGAACTGGCACCCGGATATGCGATGCCAGTGTCACAAATGGCAGCTTAACCTGCTATGTCACAATGTTAGTGCACTATTTAAAATTTTAACAGCTGGGGCAGGAGTCTGATGCAGTGGCTAAGCTGCATTACGAGGTGTTCAAATCCCACTAAGAGAGTACCTGGGTTCTAGTCCTAGCTATGCTTTTTTTTTTTTTTTTAATATTTATTTATGTGAAAGAGTGCACAGAGAGAGAGAAGGAGAGGCAGAGAGAGAGATGGCTCTGCTCTTGAATCCAGATTCCTGCTAATGCATGCCCTGGGAGGTAGCTCCAGTAGCTGAGTCCCTGCCACTCACACAGGGATCTGTATTGAATAGCTCCTGGCTTTCTCCTAGCCCAACCCTAGCTATTATGGGCATTTGCAGAGCAAACCAGCAGATGGAGGATCTCTCTCTCTCAACATTCTGCCTTTCAGGTAAGTAGAAATATTTAGAAAACAAGATGCCACTTAGGACACCTGTGTCCCACCATTTCATTCCCAGCAACCCCACTTCTTCTTCTTCTTCTTCTTCTTCTTTTTTTTTTTTTTTTTTTACAGGCAGAGTGGATAGTAGGAGAGAGAGACAGAGAGAAAGGTCTTCCTTTTGCCGTTGGTTCACTCTCCAATGGCCGCTGCGGCCGGCGCACTGCGCTGATCCGAAGGCAGGAGCCAGGTGCTTCTCCTGGTCTCCCATGGGGTGCACGGCCCAAGCACTTGGGCCATCCTCTGCTGCCTTCCCGGGCCACAGCAGAGAGCTGGCCTGGAAGAGGGGCAACCAGGACAGAATCCAGCACCCCAACTGGGACTAGAACCCGGTGTGCTGGCGCTGCTAGGTGGAGGATTAGCCTATTGAGCCGTGGCGCCGGCCTCCCACTTCTTTTTAAGATTTATTTATTTGTTTGAAAGTCAGAGTTACACAGAGAGAGGAGAGGGAGAGGGAGGGGGGAGGGGGAGGGGGAGGGAGAGGTCTTCCATCCGATGGTTCACTCCCCAATTGGCTGCAATGGCTGGAGCTGTGCCAATCCAAAGCCAGGAGCCAGGAGCTTCTTCCAGGTCTCCCATGCAGGTGCAGGAGCCCAAGGACTTGAGCCATCTTCCACTGCTTTCCCAGACCATAGCAGAGAGCTAGATCAGAAGTGGAACAGCTGGGTCTTGAACCCGACCCCATATGACATGCTGGCACTTCAGGCCAGGGCGTTAACCTGCTGCACCATACGCCGGCCTCACAACTCCACTTCTGATCAAGCTTCCCACTGGGACACCCTGGAAATATGGCAGATAATTATTCAAGTGGTTGAGTCTCTGCCACCTACATAGGACACCTGGTTTGGGTTCCTAACTCTTGGCCTCAACCTGCCCAGCCCTGGCTGTTGTGGGCACTCCGTGGGTGAACCAGCAGATGAAGGACCTTTGTCTCTCTGCCTTTCCAATAACATGGAAATCAACTTTTTTAAAACTGTGAAAAAAAATTTTTAAAAAAGGTGTTAATTGTTGGGGCCGGCGCTGTGGCATAGAGGGTGAAGCCGCCGCCTGCAGTGCTGGCATCCCATATGGACGCTGGTTGGAGTCCCAGCTGCTCCACTTCCAACCCAGCTCTCTGCTATGGCCTGGGAAAGCAGTGCACCCACATAGGAGACCCAGAAGAAGCTCCTGGCTCCTGGCTTTGGATAGGTACAGCTCCAGCCATTGAGGCCAATTGCAGAGTGAACCAGAAGATGGAAGACCTCTTTTTCTCTCTGCCTCTCCTTCCCTCTCTGTGTAACCCTGCGTTACAAATAAATA